>NC_064670.1:22890676-23190676 GCF_943734685.1 Anopheles coluzzii | reverse complement strand
GGGTCACCACCGGTAGCGTTTAGGGTAAACACCCCCATTTCCACCGCGTTTCCCTGCTGGCACACGAAAAGGAAGCGGAAAATAATTTCGTTAAGTGTAGGCGGCTTTTGGCCGCCATTTAGTACACACCCGACCGCGACCGAACAAAGCGTCCCTGAACGGAAACCATTCGCACACAGGAGGAACTGGTGGGTGGCTTTCAGGGGCTGCAAAATATGGCCCTCTACGTCGGTCGGTTGGTCGGTTTCGAGGTGCTGGAAAACAATTACATTCATTCGTAATTTCGGGCCATTTTGCCTTTCTCCCGCGCGTTTCGAACAAGGGAACGAAGACATGCGTAAACGGCCACGTTGCGTTCGTTTATTGAACACCATACACACAGACACACGCGCGTGCCGTGGCACAAAGTGCATCATAAATTGTAACAATAAAAAAGCAACACAGAAACGGAAAGGAAACAAACAGGGCACTACACTCCGTTCGATATTTTTCCCCCTTTTTCACCCTCGCTGTGTTCCGCTGGTGCTGGGGTAAATGGTGCCCCGATTGTTGATCGCCGTTGGTGCAATCGGTGTGGAAGGGCGTAACCAGTTCCGAACCTGGTAGGGTGGCAGCCGAATAATCATAAAGATATTTATTAACAATTATTACTCAAACTTCCTACCGATACCGAAACCCGGAGGGGCTTGCCGTTGTGCGTGTAGCGTTCGACAAATGCGGGGGAAAAGGGCAGGAAGGAGCCTTCAGGAAACGACGAATCACCACCACCACCACCGATCAAGGATCACACACAATCGGTCATGCGGCTGCACGGTACAACTTGGGAAATCAACCACACACACACACCCCAGTGGTTGTGCAAATATTTATTGCACTCACGTACTTTGGCGCAATTTAGCGCCCGCTTCAGAAAGTTTGCCAAAAGATTTTCTGGGGCCGCTCGGAACGACAACATGGCCTCGAGACGCCAACTGTCACCGTCGCCCAACAACTTCTGCCCCAACTTTAGGCCAACAGGGTGTGTTTGCCAGGGCACGTCGTCGTTGTGGTCGTCGTGGACGCCGGCTTTTGTATCCTGGTTTTCGCATCCGGGCGATTAATGTTTAGCCGTGGGTTATAAATATTAATCAGGTCAGCGTGAAGTCCTCCTCCCTGGCCGGCAGGGATACGCTCGTAAATCCCCGGCCGCTGGTTGGTGACGGTGAAAGCACAAACAAGTGCAGCCTGTAAACGGAAAGCTTTCGATAAAAATGATTTCCGTGTCTGAAATTGTCGTCCTTGCTGCTCGGAGCGGCAAAGAGGTCCTGCGCGTTTGATGGACGACGGTAGTATAGTTTGGTGGAGTGTGGTGTTCCATTCCCGGCAGTGCCAGGAACCGGGAAATCACTTGCCGTTTTTATGGGTGGTGTCGCATGATTGTGGTTGTGGCCTATTGGTGTTTATTGCCTTGCCGGTTTGCCATCCGACCTCCCGAGAAATGTATAAATAACCGGGGATAGTTTACAAACAAGCCAAGGATAAACATTTAGTAGCGAGATACATACAGTAGCAATCCAGATGACAACTGTCGCGATCTAAACAGCGCTTGAAAAACTCTGATTGGCATTAAAAACAAATCAAAAAATACGTTGTTTAATCCAGCAATGGGGCCCTTCACGATTCTAGTCAGTATTTTTATATGGAGTTTGACAGTTGGAGGCTAAAGTCATGTAAACACTCCATACAAAACCTCATACAAAACTAGCCTGCAATTTTCAGTCTAGATTATTCTAGCCTCAAAGCTAGAATTAGATTCGAGTACCAGCTCAAAAAACGGTAAAACATGGTAGCGTTTACATTCCAAGGTGCATTAAAGAGATCTGGTGATGGAATCCCGAATCGAAATGTATGTAGTCCAGGTGGTATGATAGCAAGTTTTTTACAAACAAATTTGAATATCCTTTTTGACAGGATGGGTGAAAATTTTTGTCCACACAAGTTTTCTGGAGGCTTGACGAATACACAAAACACTCTTAAAATCTTCATTCAGAAGCAGAAGCGATTAAAATCAGCCTTCTAAATTCATACACCTTGGGATAGGCCCACCTGTATATTATACTGACTTAGATAGCTGCTCGAAAACTGCAATACAGGCGGTCTCCGAGATACACGGTACCTCTTATACGCGGATTCGGAGATACGCGGTTTTATAAATTTGACAGTTCTTTGACTAAATTGTACTGATCTGCTACATCAATTGTAAATTGCCAAATAATTTCCGTTTCGTTCGAATGTTAAAAACTATTTCAAAAGGTTTAAAGCTGTTATATTCAGTCAGAATCATATCAAATAACTCATAAAGTGACTAAAACCGCCCCCTACTTGCAAAATTACACGAAAATTAGTGAAATTTTAGCTGGAAATCACGAGATTCGACTTATGCGGAAATTCGAGATACGCGGTATTTTGCGGCCGTTTTCGGTCCCCATTAATCGTGTATCTCGGGGATCGCCTGCACAATGCAAACAGCTGACAAGCCTACGAACTTAAAACGGAACAGACCCCAATAACGATACGCTTTTTAGAACCCTCTTTCGACGAATATCTAGTGTTAAAGTTATTTCAGTTTAATCAAAACAATTCATTATATGAATTTTCGTGGATTTTGCGATTCCAATAACTTTTTTATGTACAGTTTGAGATTTGACAAAAAAATTATATCACCCTTCCATGTAAAACTTCACATCTAACTATCCTCAAGTTTTAAGTCCAAATTTTGAAGTCTAAAAATTTCAATAAATGCCCAGTTCTTGATCAGGCGAGCTCATGCTTGATTGATTTCTGCCCAAATTCTGCTGAATTACAAGTATTTTGCCAACCAAGAAGCTCAAAACAAGGTGTCACAGTGTTTGAAACGTATTATACTGATTTTTATGCCGAAAATAAGCAAACAAAACGATTTTGCAAGCCATAAACGTTGGGAGACAACCATTGAAATCCAAGATAGTGGAACTCAATTAGGTATGGTAGTACAATCCGGCAGTCCAATATTCACAGTGACAACCGCTGATACATCCGTGTTACATCTTAATTTGCAAAAAAACAAGTTAAGGTTTTCTCAAAATGAATCAACTGCCACAGTTCGTCCAATTCCAAAAAGAAATCCGTTTTGACCGCTCGCTTCATTCACTCTCAGTACAGCAATGCATCACCATTGCTGGAGCGTGTTGTGGTTCCGCTTTAGCCGCTCACCGGAACCGACCGGAGTCAAGTTTGCCTGATGACTCCTGTCCGACGGCAAGATTAACTTCTCGCGCGCCAACCTTGGCCGAAACTCCGGCATGCAGTCGGTAACTAACTCGACACGGTGGCAGGAAATTAGTCACCCAGCAAAGCAAGACCTACCTCAAACGGTCGCGCCCGTCCCGCCATCGCACACGGACCACCGACCGACAGCACGCACTCGAAACGATACCTTGAAATGTCACCCCTTTTCAAGACGCTGTTGATGGCTTAATCTCCTTAGCCTTCAGCTCGAAGGGAAGATGATTGCAGACGAGCGGGGCGAGCTGGTGTGCGGCTAGCCCGCAGCCAGCCAGCGGGCGGTCTTTGTTCGACCCGGGTGGCAACGGCGGCGGTGTCGGCCGGCTGGCTTTTCGCGGGTGAGCGAATGAGAAATGTGCGCTCGCTTCGATCGCGATTAATCAGTGGGTCCCGCAGACAATCCGGTGTGTGTGTGTTTCTACCGCCGGCCATGCGAATGTGTAACTGTGGCACATCCACGGGCAGGTAGAGAATAATTCATCACCAACAGAGGAGCGTCCGTTCAACGGGGGAGCGGAGTTGGAGTTTCAGCCGCGACCACCAGCCAGGAGGGGAACCGGTTTAGTTTTCTTGCAGATGCTCCCCGCGGCCGCAGGGACAGGAAAACCTTGAAAGAAAGGTTAGTTTTTCGTACCTTTTGTGGTGTCATGGACGATCCTGCCTGCCATTTGCTGCGGAAGGAAGGTGCCCAAAAGTTTGCGTCTCCTGCCATAGATTCCTCGATCCGCGCTCCCCAAAAAGCGCACACATCCCTCTGCCTAATGTATTCTAATGAGTGATAATTAATGACTATGATGCGCGTTCTCGGTCGCGGCCGTGATGCTTGCGCAGCCAGCGCTTCGCACTCTGCTTCGGGAGGGGATCCCAGAACAACAGGGATGAATATGTTAATTTCGCGAGCGTTTCAAACGGTACGCCCCACCACAACGAGACAAACAACAATGGCAAATTTCGTTACGCCCGAAAATGACTCAATCACGTGCACTGCGCAGGTGGGGGGATGGACGCATGGACGGACACAATGTTCGTTGTCTTTTGCTCTGTGTGCACAAACGCGGTACGAGCAAGCAGTGACCGTGTTGGAGCCGGCCACGATTGGCCACCTGGGGCTATTTCCAATCGTCGCGTCGGTTTCGCGTCGTTGTCGTCGTCGTAGTCGTCCGAGGCAGTTCGTTATGATCCCGCGGTGCATCAATATGGGCGAACGAGCGACACAACTAACCCATACGCACAACGCACTCACAAACAAACGTGCGATTAGGTGGTGGCCTGCAGCCGGGCACCCCATAATTTAGCCCTTTATTGATATCGGTCCCTTGGGCCGCGCGAACAGAACACAATCGTGTGCGAAGTCGAATTTGTCGCAGTTGCTACACACGGCACACGGTTTGATGCGGGTTTGATGTGAAGCGGAGACAGTGGGCGGACGAAAAGGGGAATGGCAGTTTCCGGTCCACTTGTCCAATGGGCCAAGTTCTATTAAAAACCAACACGCATTGTTGCCCGAGAGTGGCGTTGTTGCAGGATATACAATGAGCGCTCCATTCCAGCCGATAAGGAAAAGCCCTTTCGATCCTTTACTCTTGCCCGCTGTTGCAATCGCTCCGTACGGCTACCGTGCAACCAACAGCAGCGAACCGAGAATGTGTTTTATTTCACACACACACAATTCTTTTTTTTCGTAAATGTTCACACTGCAGTACTTTTGACCGAGCGGTGTGTGAACGTGAGCATGGCCAGTGTCTCGGAAACTTCATCCAATAACCCGGGCTTGATTTGTTGACCGTCAGATAACCTGTACCGGTCACACAGGCACACACTCCAGCACCGTGGAACCTTTGTGGTGTCCGGGGACAGGTGAAAGGACAGCCCAGCCACCTGCAGTAAGCCTGTGCGCGTCTGTGCCGCGTGCGTGTTTGTTTTATGGCGATTGGAAGTGGACGGTGCGGCGGACGAATGTGCTAACAAATTAGTTTTCTTATCCAGATCGTTCACACAGTAGTGGCGCGCGGTTTGGGCACGCGATGTAGCAGGAAGTCTTGCGAAAAGCCGGCTTTGTTTCGGTGGGTGGGGAGGAAAATTCGGTGTAACAACCATACCTGCCGTCGTGTTGTCACACGTGGTCACACGGACAGTACGGTACGGTGGCGCTGGGGCGGTCTCCGTTTGGGGCGGGTTCAATCTCACGAGAGTTATGAGCATCGGGTGGCCGCACGGGCGTGATTATGGTGATTATTTGCTTTACACTTGACCGGCCCAACGTGGACTGCTACACTGGTGCCGAAGGGAAGGCAAGGAGACACGGCAGGATCGCGGTTTGTATAGAACCGAGCCTAATGCCAGGGAAAGGCCCTCTGAGCCCAGGCCAGGCCATGCGCGCAATTTCCGTAATCGCTTTTATAGTCCACTTTAGGATTAAAGTAAATTGGATACGCCATTGATGATGGCTGTTTAGTGTTATGTTTCGATGCCGATGTAAAGCGATTTGAGCCCATGCATATGTGTGCGTACATGTAACTATTTTTTTGCCTATCGAGAGAGTATTCAAAGGAGGTGCAATTCGAGGCAAAGCGTTGTAATAAAACAATATGTCGTTTCGATCGTAAATTACTGGATTAGCCGCAGCAAAGATTTTTAGGGTGCTTTGTACGCGATAGGCGGTCTCGTGCAAACCAAATGGCTTACTAGGGCATTTCACTTTCGTTTTTTGTTGCCCTAAACAAACATTGTTGTAACGAAATTGCAACTGGTTTTGTTTTTGGCTCCGTTCATTTGAGATTAGAACAATAATGATGGTATTTGATGGTTTATATAGGACGTTTGGTGTGCCACTGACTAGCAGACGGATTAGTCGAACCGGTAAGTGTGTCTCGTTGCATCACGCCAATTCCTGAATCAAGCCTGGTTTGGAGCAGTTTGAGGAGATTTGTTTTAGAAAATTATCTTAACGCACTCGGTGTCAAATTGAACTCTGATGAACTCAATTTAAATGAAAAGCTACAAAAATTTGTCCAATATCGAAACTTTTACAGGAAACAAAGAGACTCTTAAATAAAAAGTACAATTAAACCTTTTCCTATCTACCATTGTCCTCCATAGAAACACGTTGGAAGCTGTACTAAAACGACAGCTTGTCCCAGTGTTGTGTTTCGTTCCACCAGATTTTCTCTGATAAAAGGTAAAGTAAATTCCCTCCACTTCTATCCTCCTCCATCAACATGCTAACCTTTGCGCACTCCACATGACGACCACTGCGACACTGGATGCATGCCAGCAGACACAAAAGTGCTGCTAATGCGAGAATTTTCCACAAATTCCTAACCTCGCCTCCAGTGACCGACCGTGTGTAGAGCCTTTCACCTCTCGTAACAAAAAATAGTTACACTAGTAGGATGGTTTAAAAATGCATCCTTGCCCGACGACTACACACGACTGTCTCCTCTCACCGTGCGATGCAGTACTACTAACGGCGCGCGGAGGCTTTCACAGATTCTTCTGTTCGCTCCAAAAAAAGCGCAGACACAGACCGGTGTGTGTGTGTGTGTGTGAGGTGATGAAAAGTGGTTTGGAAACTCGAGAGTGTCCCTTTCAGGTCGCGGGTAACAAGTAACAATCCGGGAAAATCTGTCGCCCCACGACCAAGACCCCGAGAGCGGAATGGATCGGAGGAGCAAATGGGAAAGAATGATGAAAACCACATCACGTCAGCAAACCACGTTCACACACAGCGACCAGGCGACAGCGAGTGCCAGCCAAGCGGTTACTCTCGCTCGTGGCCGGAAGTTGACATGAAACCACAAATTGCTCGTAAGCCTCGTCGGCCTTCTCTCTCGCTCTCTCTGCCCGAGTCGGGGGGAAGAAAATGTTAAAATTACTTCCTCCACTACCGAACGAATCGCGAACACTGGTGGGCAGAGAAAGTGTGTTGGTCAACGGGAAAAAAGCCCACCCTCCAGGAGGTTGCAGTAGTGATTGGTGTCCGAGTCAGGGCGAGAGGGAAGGACATTTACAAAAAAAAAATCTCTTAGAAGTCGCTGCCAAGGGAATAAAGCGACTAATGCACATCAGCAGCAACCACCGACCTGCTGGTGTGATGAACGGGCGGCCAACGACGTCACGTTAGCCGCGGCTGACCCATCGGCGGAGATGGTTTCGAAAAAGGTTTGCACACGATGAAGTAATAAAAATATTTTACTAACGCCTCGTGCTTTGCTAACAGCGCAAAGCGCGGCCAACAGCAAAAAAAAAGGTAAAATTTCCATCAGCACAGGACGAACGTGGCAATAAAAGTGATGTGCTGCACAAACCAGCCAATGGAGGTGGAGCGCTGTGGACCACAACACATTTTCCCGGGCGGCCATTAGGGCAGTTGCTTAATGAGTAATAAGAGCCCTCCGACCAGCAAAGGCGATGACCAGAAAAGGAGGCTCAGTGGGTGTAATTGGAGGGTTTTACAGCGTTTTCGAAACATGCCCGGCGAGGAGCAGGTGTGGCTTATCGATTCATCGCACTCCGGCAAGATTGAGCTTAGGTTCAAGCTAAATCGCAGCGCGTGATGAAAGCATCAAAACGCATGGCCACCGTCCCTCTCATTTGGATCGTGTTCTCTCTTAACGTTGAACCACGGTCCTGGTGGTTGAAAGCGGAAGCAGTTGAAAGGGCAAGCAGCAACGAGGAAAACATTTAGGAAATGTAAATTGTGCTCGGTACATTGCGTACGATGGCCGGCGGCGCGGTACCACAGGTCGGTTATATTGCTTGTTTATGTCCGTGCGTAAGTGCCTGGGAGTGGTTCTTGCCTGCCAATTCCGGGCCGGTTCGGGCAGGAGCGAGCAGTGGTTGGTGGTGGTAAAGTTTCATTCTTTATGCATCCTTGGGGAGGAATGCGTAAGATCCGGTTGGAGGACGTCCTATCGAACTGCCGTGCTCCAAACAACAGGCATGGTCAATAGGTTGCGGGATTTTATGAAACCCAATGCCCGAGTAGGCCTAATTCGGCCTAGAGTTTTCGAGGAGCAGTTTGGTCGTGCTGTCGGTAAGTTGTAGCTACACATGTCGGAAGACTATACAACCAAGCATCACCACCAAGCCCTTTCGGCTACTAATCTCAGTTTAAGCGATGTGTAGCAGCTACTGCTGGGGAAAAGGGGTATCCAAAGGCCAGCCCAAACACATTAACACAAAACCTCGTCGCAACAAATGGGGGGGAGAGGTTTTGCAATCGGACACTAAACGTCTCTTGGTAGAAAAGCGGTACACACCGGGAACGCCACCCGTTTATTGAAGCAAAGGAAACCCTGCTGTCGTCGATCGAGCCTAGTTTATGGGGGAGAGTGGGAGTCGATGTGTAGCACAACCGCAACCGAACCTATTCCTGCAAACCACTGCCACTACCTCCGGAAGGCGGAATGAAGAAGTTTGCGAAGGTCTTAATGTGAGATGTATGCATTACCGGGGAAGTTTGTAGCTGGTGAGGAATCTTTATTGAAATTGTTTGCACCTTTCATGTAACATATTTTAGACATTCTATGGTGGGTTCGACACAGAGTGTTTCTCGAAGAACCTTGGGAAGGTGTGTGTTTTTAGGGCGATAGCATACATGGCGACATATAAAACTTTAATGTCCCTTTAAAGTTAGCCGTTAAACTATTATGTACGCAAGTATACAATATCATCTGTTTAAACATCTGTTTATGATCCATCACTCTTGCAGACCGTTCCAACAGTAAGCGAAGTGTATTAAAACAATAAAGCGAAAGCGTCGTTAAATTCCTTAAACAGGTAAATACGATTGAACTCCAATCCGAGCCCTTAAGTACACTACTACCTGAATGTTGAACCGTTCCCAAGTTACCGTTCAGCAGTAGCAGCAGCCCGTTTATAATTCTACTTAACAGCTCGCTTCCTAGCTGCAATTAACCGGCACATTGTGCACGTTAGTGCCCGTCTTCAATCAAACCATCCCACTGCTCGGAACTCGGAAAATCGTCATCGCTCCCGACTGCGAGGGAAGTGGCGACCAAATCAGACACTTGACGCGCTTACGGCAAAACCGGCAGGAGGATCGGTCGAAATCAATTTATCGGCAAACTCACTTGAGTGATTAGCATTAACGGTGCTCGGCCGGTGACCGTGCGATGATCAATCTCTTAGCCCGCCGCCAAGACGCTTTGCAAAAGGATCAAACGGCAGCAAATAGGTTGCAGCAGCCGCCCGCCAGTTTGGTGAATGGTCGTCAACCACAGCGGGAACACATTTCATCGTTAATTATCTAACAATTATCGTCCAACGGTTGCGGCAGTGTAGCGGGGGAGATGGCACAGGATTGTTTGTCTCTCGAATCCGGCAGGTCGGTGGTGGTTGGAGAATTCAGGGGATAAATCATTCCAACACTTCCATGCGCTACCGTGCATTGGGGAGGCGAACAGCCGGAATGGTAAGCGTACCAGCACCGTGCCTAAGACGAAGACGAAATCGAACGAATCCTGGGTGATTCATTTGCACCTGACAGTATCGTTCGTTTCAGCAGGTCGGTGCGGCTAGCTAGCAGTGCAGCTTGTCGGAAAGGATGGGTCGGAAGATCGAACGAAATCAATTTACCCACTCTAGAGAGAGAGTACGAGAAGCCCGCCCGAAACCTAAACCAGCTCAAGATCGACTTCGAAGTTCGGAGGCGACCCTTCGCGCGAGGCATCCTTGCACCCGCGGCGGGTAAGTGGTTGAGAGTGCGTGAAATTAGATTATAAATTATTCATTCCCGCCTTTCAAAGGCTCCGGGAGTGATTCATTTCAACCCCCGTTTCGGGGTAGCTTTCCACCCAGTGCCAGCCAGTAGCAGTATCTTCGCCGTCGTATTCCCAGCTCTCCTATGCTAACGTTGGGTGGTAAAGGTGGTAAAGGTGGATTAATCTCACACACGAAACGCAACTCGAAATGTGTGTGTGTCTGTGCGTTTTCACCCGTATGCTTCGTATGCGTGCCTTGAATGCAGGCACGCCGTAATTTGACTCGCCCCGTTCACCCTTCTCGTGCGCGTGCTACGCACAAAATCGGCCGAACAAATCATCCATAAATTTAGCACAATTAACATCCCGTGCGTAATCAAGAAATATGTTGTTGCGATGGATGCCTTCTTCACACTGCCCTTGGTAATGTTGATCGTCTCATGGGAAGGCAAGGGAAACCGGATCCTTGCCCCGTGTTATCGTTTGTATCGCTTGCAGTGTTGGAATGCAGTTGCCGCGAGGGTCTGACAAACGCGGAAAGCGATTGTGCGTGTTTCCCAAGAGTCTCGCTTCACAGATGCATAAGTGTAAGCCAGAAGACGATAACATGAAAAAGATGGTTTTAATTTAATAATCATTGCATCTTTGGCACTCTAGAAAAAGGACTCAGATTGAGTTCTTTTTTGTTTACCTTTACGTCCGGTGTTTAAGTTTGTTTACAGCGCAAACGCATAAACTATCAATTTGTATCAATACAGGGGACACTGTTCAACCCTGAAGGCTGAAGCTGCCTGATTAAACGCCATTTTTACAACGTGAGAACACATTGGTGACATCGCCGCAATCAAGGCTTTCGCCGGGGCCGCCGCCGCATTAGTGTGGTGGTGGTTGTTGTTTGGGTGAAATTAATGAAGCTAAAATATTGCTGATTAATGATGTGATGTAGTGAAGAGCAACGCCATGTTTCGTTGCAGCTCTTTTTTTGTTTGTGCGTGCATGTGTGTCGGATGTTGCTATTACTCCCACTCTCTCTCTCTCTCGCTCCGTGGCCGGATGCAATTTATGCTATCGTCGGCTGCACACCGCACTGCACACGCACATCCGATTGTGCAGCGGACACAATAGAAGCGCATCAACACTCGAGCGCGCGCGCGCGTTGCCACGTTGCGGTCCGTATGGTTGAACAATAAATTAGCGATTGAACATAAATTAATGCAGCATTCCCCCAGCCCACAAGCTTCTCCCATTTCGTCTGCCTATTGCTCCTTTTTTGGAGCGGGGGCAGCTAAGTGCACCGGGTTTGTCTGGAATTTTGGGAGAGTTACGCCGGTAGCGTGTCCTGGGAACAGTTGCCATTGGTGCATCCGGATCGATATCTTTCCCAACTCCCCACTGAACCTCGCTGCGTCTCATCCGGACATCCGGGGCATGGTTCCTACTCCCCGCAACTTCCACACCTCCCTCTCACATCGCCCCGTGTAAGGCGCGTCTCGGGGTGATGATTAATGAATGGATTGTTATTAACTCTTAATTTGTGAGATCCAATTAGATTCCAGCTTACGGTGGTCGTTTCTTCCCCGTCCCCTCTTCACCGTGCGAAATGTCACTAGCAGCAGCAGGAGCACGAGTTGATGCTGCTTCATCGTCTGCCTGCCTGCCTGCCTGCCTGTGTTCCGGTCGATTGATGAGAGAATTAATCAAACCGGATTTCAATATCTGGCAGCCATTTTTAAGGCATCACACCGTGGTTCGGTGCGGCGCGGACAGCAGGACGCCTTCGACTTTCGGAAGTAATGACGGAACCTGCCCGGGATACAAGGGCAAGATGTAATCCTTAGCACACTTCACTCACACCACCACCACACTGGAATATCGCGCGGGTGGAAAACCGACCGCGAACGGCACACAACAGTGCGGAAGTAATTTATTGCTCCATTCAAAAGTGCGTTCCGGTGTGAGCCAGTGCGCGATGCGTATTCAAGCGCATTCCTGTCCCGCAGCCTCATTTTGGGGGGGGGGGGGGGGAGGGGTAGAAAGCGCCGGGGGTTGGGTAGTGGACGTGTCACTTGAAATTACAAGCAACCGGAACGGAAATGGTCTGGGCGCCAGGGCAGTGCGCGTTTCCTGGCTGGGCGATTCGGTCTGATGAGTTGCCTTTCTTTGTCACCCTTCCAGTGAATGCGCCCACCCTCCCCCCACACACACACACAGGCACACAAATCAATGGTGCATTGTTGAAGTGGTGAATATTTGCTCCAGAAGTTCCGGTGCTGCTGCTGCTGCTGGCTGGGAATGGATGGAGTAAGTACGAGTTTAAAGCATCACTCACAGTTTAAAGCGCAAAAAAGGCAACGAAACAGATGCTGGGGAGGGTGGGTGGAAAAAGCCTCCCATAAACCCTGCACCCATGCCGGTTGGGCCATAAATCGTTTGGCAAGAGCATAATCATGTAGTTGTTCCATCGACAACACAACACACAGCCTTATCTTTCGTCGCATAACAGTGCGAGAGCAGGAGAGCGGTGTGTTCCAATAAATTATTGACAATCTGAAGTTTGAAGGGGGTGGGAGGGAGAAAACGCAAGCGGATTATTGATTAATATGTTACCTTTTCGTACCGGACCGGGTTCCACAGGTCCACAGACCCAGCGGTGCCCAGTGCGCGGAAACCCCCGGGAAGCGATCGAAATCGAAAAATGTGTATCCGCACCGGTGCGAGCGGACTCCTGAATATTCAAATCGCACCAGCAGCAGCACCGCAACCTCCCGGGCTGCTGCTGCTGTTGGTGGAGGATCCATCTCGGCTAACCCGCCGGGTATACGGTTAGCAGTGTTGATCCCAAAAATGGCACCGAGAGCAAGATAAGCAGGTCCGCTCGTCGTTTCGTTTCGCCATCGAGCTTCTACCAAACCATCCCGGAGGGCGGGCTAATGATTACGTTTCCAGTCGCTATCTATTCGCGTTGAAGTTGCCCATCTCGTGCGCTCTAGGAGGGGGGGGGGAGGAGGAGAGAAGCGCATATTCTTACCCGAAATTCATCGTACGAAAGATAAACATCACACTTCTAATCGGTCTTAAATTAATAAAAGAAAGGAGGCAGAGGAGAAAAAAAAAGCGCAACGGCTAGGCAACCTTTTTCTGCACCTTACAGACACACTCAGTGGGCAACTTGCCTTCTACCTTCTTTCAGGGCGAGAGCGTTTAATCATGGAACCGTATCTCCCAGTTATTTATTGCATTTTAACACTACGGCTTCCCGGGCTGTACCACTGGAGAACGTCGGACCACGGAGTCGAGGAGCGGTATTGGGCCCTCTCGGCCAGGTCTCGGCCACATGCACACCTTTTGCGGGCGGAAGGCCTGGTTCACTTGTGACGCGAGGAGCGCTATCGGTTTAATCTAATTCTCCTGCACAGGTTTCAGGGTGCCGATCTTCTTCCCACAAGCGTTCTAAGGCTGTTCGAGCCTGATTGCTGGGCTAGGTTCCGGAGGCGGATACCTCGTAGATTTGAAACGGTTCTCCCGGCTAGGATAAATTAGATTATAACAATCTTCGCTTCTTGGGAAATAAAGAAGATGAACAAAAACGAGCGGATGAGAATTGGAGTGTGTCGGATGTTTTGAATTTTCGAACATTCGTATCACACACGTACTGCTAATCCACAATATAGGAGATGTCTTAATTTTGTTCTGATTTCTGCATTTGTTAATGATTTTCATTCGGATTTGAATGCCAAATGGAAGTCTGTTGAAGTGCCTCAGCAATACATTCCAAGGCAAGATTGATCTGCACTCTTTCGGTAATGCATTTTACCAATTAACCTTCCCATTTACAGCTAACTGAACGAGCTACTTAGCCTTGTTTCCGATTTGTAAATTACCCCTCCGTTTTCCAATCGCAAACGTTCATTAAGACATCGATACAACTGGCCGATTGACTTCCTGGACTTGCCTAGGCAGGCTACGCACATTGCCCAACGCCCGTTGCTGCGCTTCTACCTGGCCCGGAGGTCGCCATCCCGCTGACAAACGGGTCGGTCGGTCGGTCGTCGCTTCGCTGCCACACGTTCCCCGCCAGGCCTGTGCGTTGCACACAGTGGGTTGCCCAAGGGGCCGTCGTCGTCGTCGCCAGCAATAAATATATCATTAGTAATTAAGTTGAACAAAAAAAAAAAACACACACACACAAACTAGACCTTGCCAAGGACTTCTTTGCGCAGACCCGTCGAGGGGTGCGTTTCGCAGAAGGAAGAGTAACAGGCCTTTCGGCAAAAAAAAACACACAAACTCCAGAGATCCCAGGGCCGGGAACAAGACGTCACGGAGCAGGGCGCTTCGGTAAGCTTGCCGCCACCTGGGGTTTCGGGTCAGTCGGGGGTGAGTGAGTAATGATGGCTGTATCTATTTCGGGCGGCCCCGCATGTGTACTCGCCGTTTTGCGTGGAGTGGTTTTTTTTGTGTGTGAGTGTTACTGCTGTTGCCCCGAACACAGCATGGGCTTTGGGATTTTGCGCTAGTTTGTAGAGGGAAAGGGGGCAAGTACAGAGGGCAGTGTGGTGTCCAGTAGTTGATCCTGTGGCGGACAGAGCACAAACCGGCGACGACGACCGGAGCTTGACCGATGGCTGTAATGGGCCTGTGTGGGTTTTGCAAGCGTGGGAATTTAATGTGAAAAGTTGCGAAGTTGGTTGCGGCTGCGAGGGTGGACATTGAGAAACATTGGGAATGTTTTAGTGTGTGCAGATATCAGTGGGGATGGCTAGGGCATTATTTTGCGCAGAAACAGTTCCAACTTCGGGAGCAATCAGTTTAATATTGATTGAGCAACAACTACTCGGCTTGTGATACTCGCACACATCTTGCACCTTGAAAGCGCATAAACAAGATCCTCTTTACCAAAACGCATGCTCTTGCAATGCCTTGAAGAATACGTGGTTCAAAATAATCGTCTATTTATTACACCAAAGTTAATTTTGTATCAGCTATTCTAGTCTCATGCTTAACTTCTTGCTCGACGATAAATTCCAATACACATCAACCTAGATACAAGCTGTTTAAATCATGCTCAACTCGAGATACCAAATCAACCCCGGGAATGTACCTGCTTTCACGACCAGCTTCCACTACACACTATAAACGGGCCGAAAATCCACCTCCGATAACGAATTGGGTCCGATAGCTCGTTGCAGTAGTAGTTGCGGAAAAATGCTAACGGAACCGGCAACAGCAAACTGAATTATTTCTCCAGTACGCAGAGCGTTTATCTCCAGGCAGAGTAAAGCATCGTTTCTCAACGAAAAAAAACAGGCCGTTTTACGCCTGCACCTGAGGATCTGCAACCTGACTCAATCATCGGAGCAGGTTCGGTCTTCAAATTTTTCGCAAGATCGCCTCAAACCCAAGAACACCTTCCCAAGTCCTCACGAGCTGCTGCTTGCAATGCCTTGCGCGATGGAAAACATTTTCGCCGTAAATGTTGGTCGTAAAAATAAATCATTCAAACCGTGCACAAAACATTCCAGCAGTGCTCTCAGTGTCGGTGGAGATTGGATGTGCACCAAGCGTACTGCTCGATTCGCCACACGTGCGCATACCCATCTCGGTCCGGTGCTGGAGCACCGGAGAAACTCACCGAGCGTCCATCCCATCCTGCAGGTCAAGCGATTAGAAGCTGGCCGGCCGGTCGTAATGAGCCTCGCGCTCCCAACACACGAAACTGCGGAACGGGGGGGGGGGGGGGGGGGGGGGGGGGGCAGCAGTTCAAGGGCCACTGCAAGGGGCCTGAGCAACACCGACGTGGCTACGTGGTTACACTTCATTTATGATCATTTGGTGAAAACGGTTGGCCCTGCAGCAGCCCGCTGGACCAGGAGCAGTGCTGCCGATGCCACGGCCGATGAACTGCTACTACACCCGGCGGTGCTACGGTGTATTGCGCCCTGGTTGCAAGATTTATGACACGTCCCGGGGATGAATGCGAAGCGTAGCTGCACTCCCAGCACTCCG
This sequence comes from Anopheles coluzzii, assembly GCF_943734685.1. NCBI lineage: Eukaryota > Metazoa > Arthropoda > Insecta > Diptera > Culicidae > Anopheles > Anopheles coluzzii. The sequence continues at coordinate 23,174,642 of NC_064670.1, read as the reverse complement.
GCCGACCTTAGGCGGAACGCAGCTCCCACCACAAAAACCGAGGTTTCCCCGTCTGATAGATAACCGATAGATAAAACGGGAGAGAAATCGATTATCGCCGGCAAGGTTCGAACCGGGGTAACCTTCGCTGCCCAGCCACTTAGATACACCTTAGCCCAGTGTACAAGGCTCTCTTTGCGTACTTTCTTCCAAAACCGGTGGTCCGCAGGTAGATAACAAACGGCCAGAGAACTGGTCACAAGCAAAAAACCGAACCTGCTTCTTTTTGCAACAGTTGCAACAGTCTACGACGCCAAGAGGCTCCCGGAACGAATAATGCACGGGCTAAAAATGAACGGGATAACCCTAACCCCTATCGGTTATCGGCCGTGTTACAGCCCGGGACTTTACGGGCCTGTCGGGGCCACTTATCGGTCAGCAAGGAAAACCACCCGCGCGCGGACTCCCGAGCTGCCGATGACTACCACGCTCGAACTAATGACCCACGCCGAGGGAGATTGGGCAGGCAGCAGCAGCAGCACGCTTTACCTGAAGGCAATTTTCGAATGCCCGTTTTCGCATCCCAGCGCAGTCGGAAAGGGGATGAGAGCATTTTTCTTTTTTTTCCTTCTTCAAGAAGAGCATCCTCGGCACAATGCAGTCCATTGCATTATGTTCGCATCGACCTCTATCTTTCGGGCGTCCCCAGGCCCACTTGTGCACTATCTGCCCAGTGCAGCGTCACTTGCACGCTGGTACGTTGGGTGGCTGGGCTGCGTGAAGGCTATCGACAGGCTCGTAAATTGCGGCAAAGAGCTCGCACTCACCGAAATAGATTACTGGCAGTGTGTCGAAAGTACGGCTCCACTGTGCCGGTTTCGAGTGGGATATATGCACTTTAGCTGACCGTGCCGAGGCACACACACACACAGAGCGCGAGACAGAGAGCTAAGTGAAGTGAAGTTTCCAGTTGGCTTCCAAACGACCCCCACGAGACCGGGATCGGGCAGCAGCAGCAGCAGCAGCAGCAGTGTTGGCTGACGTGCTGGTCGACGTGCTCGAGATGAGAAGCTGTTATTATTATTCATTGATTCTAAATAAAATATTATCATATCACTCTCCTCGGCAAACGCTCTCGCCCGGGCAGCACCGGAATGCTTTTAAACGTTTATCCTTCGCCGGTTTCGCTCAAGGACGGTGGGCATTGCTGCTGCTCGCCAACGTCCAAAAAGGGGAAGACGGGGATCAAGTCTGGGTGTGTGTGTGTGTGTGTGGAAAGGGCTATGACATGCAAAATGGTAGAGAAGTGTGTGTGTGTGTGCACCGTGTTTCGTAGAAAGCCCGCAGAAGATGCAGAAGCTCGGTGGTAATGCACAGCCCGGTCGGTCAGTCAGTCAGTGCGCGCTACGTTGTTGAGCTCCCGAATTGGGCCCAAGTCGACCCCACGCCGCCGACTTCAGCGTCCGAGGGCTTCCCCGGATGCAGTAATTTTGAGCCTCTTGCATATTCACCGGTTTGCTGCAGTTCCCCTCTAGCTCTTCGCCAAAAACCGGTGCCCCACCGGTGTATGACGGGTGTATTTATATTAACAAATGTTACATCAGACAACCTGGCTCGTCGGTGCAGGAAGTGAAATGCTGCTTCGCCGGGCGAGTGAGATTGACCACGGCTGATATTAGAGGGCACTTTCGGTTGCCACACGGTGCATGTTCGGTGTGGCTGCCCGTTTCCGGCAATCGTGCTGCTGCTGCTACTGCTGTAGTGCTTTTCAAGCTTAAGGGCAGCACACAGCAGTCGGCACTCTCCAGGTGGAATTACGTGCCATGTTTTCCGACAAGGCTACACTCAACACACACGCCACCAGGAGAGCGGGATTGTTGTTTTTACCACTGATAAGATTATTCGCTCCCCTCCCGGCCAGCACAGCATAATGAGAGTGCTGCACTGCACCGCTTACAATGCTGCTGTTAAAACATGCATTCCTGCCAGGAGCTTACCCCGGCGCCCAGGGTCGGGAGGGAAGGATGCCCTCCCGGCATTGCTATCAAGTGTCACTTCCGACACATGCATTGGCGCCTCCTTCCGGGCGGCATTTCGAGAGGGGATTGTTTTCTCATCGCTGACCGACCGCATGCCCAGCATATCGCATCGTGGGTGGGGGTTTTGAAAGCCCCATTTCAGCCCTCTCAACCACAGAAGTTGGTGAATGTGGGCGCCTTTTACACAGCAAATTCCGAGTGGTATTGTCGGTATAAAACTCGTACTCGAAACTATTGAACGCGCAGTAAAGTGGGTGCATGGTTTTTGGGAGTATGAAATGGTGCACCACACTTCCCTTTGCCCGCTCCAAACTCCATCCCGTCACAGAGTGTAGAAAGATTCGTCAACAAAACATCATCTCGTTAGCGAAGGGCTGCATCACACTTCGGTGGGGAAAGTTTGGCGCAAAGTTTAAATTGCGCGTCTAAACAGCACATTTGCAGGATCATTCTTGGCGCCATTCGCTCCGTGCAGCAGCGATTTGTTGAAAGGTGTTTCCGACAGTAAACGTAATACACACACACGCGCGCGTTTTGTCATGAAAACTTTACGCCAAAGCGTCAAACTTTTGCCAAACTCGCGCAAGGTGTTGGGTGGTGTGGGTGAGATTGCTATCGGGGGCGGGCATAAATGTCGGGGGGCATTACAAACGTGCTCCGGAAGTTGCACAGGTGTCGAATAAATAAGCAACACACACTCGCGCACACACCTGGCTGGGAAGGTGTTTGTCAAAACTCATCAAGAAGCAGCAGAGAGTTCACGCAAAAAGGGTGCCAGCTGGTGGAAATATATTTTAAAACTGAGCTGCGTGCTCAAAATCAAGCGCACACGCGATGGTAAATTACCGTCAATCTAATGCCATTCGGCAATAGCCAGCAAAAGCTATCATCACTGCGGAAACGTCCTGTACAACACGAAAATCGGTTTCCGTTTTCTCGCAAGCGTCCACAGCGCGATGATCCCGCACAACTCCCCGGGATCACTCTCCGCCGGCCCGCTGTCGATTCTCGATTGGACAAAGTTTGCGACAAATTTAATAATCCTCCCGGGAAATACTCGAAACAAAAACTGCCACTGCCGGATGGATGACTTGCAGGCTTGGGGGAGGAAAGCGCAAAAGAGCGCAAAAGACGGAGATGGCACCGAGAAGGATAAAACTAAATCAAAACTCAAATCAAAGTTTGTAATCGAATGATGCCATAAAGTGTCGTCCCGTATCGACACGCTATCGGTGAAAATTGGTAGCGATGTGATAAACAGAAGCAAGGGGAGGACAAGAGACAGCTGGGAGAGCAAACGCAACAAGGCTAGGCTAGAAAAGTTGGCGTTATTATGTGATTTTAGAAAATTTTATCTCAACTTATTCGACTGTCGTTGGCTGCCCCTACGTTCGCTTCTTATTTGCACGAGAGAAAATTTGATTCTTTTTTTTTGCCCCATATTTGGTTGGTTTTTCCTCCAGGGGATATTGTGTGTGTAGGCTTTTTTTTGTTTGTATTCTTTCGAAGCTCTACATCGAAGCTTATCAATGTCCCTTAAATGTCCATTCCAGGGAGAGTTGTCTTTTGTAGATTGGATAAGCTCGAAGAGATTGCCCATTGGCTGAATTGGCTCTGTGTGGGTGTGTGTGGGCGGCCGGTCGGAACAGAATAAAAACCCATTTCAGGTGACAGGAGCAACATGTTGGAAGCCGAGCAACATCCGCAAAATTCGAACGCATTCCAGTAAATTGTGGGCTAAGTTTCGCATTTGCCTTCATCCCGACGGAAACCCAAATCAAATGACATTGCAACGTACCTTCGTTTCGTTTTTTTCTGATTCTCACTCTCTCAAATCTAACCTCACAAACGTCCTAGTCGACCATCATTTGGAGCTGGAGTGATCCTGGAGTCCTTAAGATTCTGGTCCACGTCCATCCACGAAAAACCGTCTGCACACCGTCCGTGCGGAACATTTCGGTGTGGCTCTTTAAACAAAACACCAACACACACATACAAAAAAAAACCAACCTCGGCCCACAGAAAGGCTGCAGCAAATTTTCATCTCACCAACAACCGGGGTAGATACAGGGCGCGCGCCACCCCGGAGGCAATAAAAACGTCATAAAATGGGAAGCAATCTTTTTTGGACCGAGAGGTTTTCTCCACGTGAAACGTGAATTGAATTTTGATTGGGAATTGGGAGACCGGTTCGGGGCTTCGGGAACAGTTCTGGAGCTGGGCTGGAGAGTGATTTGGATTCCACTGGGCGCGCGGGTTGTGGCAGTTGGCCGCAGAAAACCTTCCCGCACAAACAAACGTATCGGAATCGTCTTGAAATTTGATCCCCTGGTTCTCATCCCAACGTGGGCCAACTAGTGCTTATCACGTGCCTTCCAATGTAACCGGGAAAATACTGCCCCCCAGTAGCCGGGTGGGGATGTAAAGGAAGTGGATTTGGATGATCGCGGCGAAGATGTTTGCGAAATTTAGATTAACCATCGTACACGCCCCGCATATGCTGGTCGGAGCTATGTAACCCGGCAGTTCTGCTGGTCGGCGAAGATGACAACGGCGTTTTAATAGGCCCGTCCACAGGGAGAATGGTGTCCCGGGTTTTCGCGAGACCATTTTACGGCCAGCTGGATTGCCAGCTGTCGGCGGTTAGGGTCGCCGCTGCGTTGACTGCAAATGATCGAGACCGTTCTGCGAATCGATACATTCAACGACGGTTGAGTTGTGATGGGAATTGCGAATGCGAATCGGTGCATTAGTTCAACGTTTGAAAGGAGCTTGAGCGGGAAGTGCTTGCGAAAAGACTTGACATCTTCGTTACTATTTGAAGTTAAACATGATTTCATAGACATGAGTAATTATTTTGAGTTATTTAAAAGTTTCCTTACAGCGTTTATTCTGATTACAGGTACCAACTTTTAAAGCTCTCTCGAGAAGTCTTTAAGCGAATAGCAGCCCCGATTTCGAACGGATTTTTCGGCTGTTTGCTCTAATTATCAATAGCATACACTTTGTGGTGCCAACTTTTTGTGCGTGTGTGTGTGTGTGTGTTATTTGCATTCTACTCATTTGCTGGCTTTATTCAAACCGCATTAGAGCAGCACCAAGCTTCATTCCATGCGATGCTATCCCCAATATTCCTCCCGATGCTCAACCCTCTACGAGCGCACGAATGAAGAGCTGTTTCATTATCGGCAACAGTAATCGGTATGTTCAATATTTGCACCCGTTCGACCCAGCGGAAAATCGGAAATCTAGGGTTTGTCCTAATTAGCATACCCGCACCAATAGCAAAATCAGACGCACACACACAAACACAGTCACTGCCACCGGTTGCGATTCATCTTGAGAATTATGATTAGCTTCCGAGCGTTTGAGTAAATACCGGGCGGGCGGACGGGCCAATTCCCCGTCCAAAAGGCAAACAACACTGCACAGGAGGGAGGCTCAAGTGGACCAGCAGCTTCCCAAACCTGCGGGCAGATTGCAAGAACGCACGCATGCTCTGTCCCTTGTGCAATGTTTCCCCATTCAACTTCTGTAGCAACTGCTACTGCCTTCAAGATTCCGGTGTCCGAGGCTTTTTGGTATCGTGTCACCCGATGCCGTCGCCACCACCGCCGCCGGCATCAAACATTGCCATTTCGACAGTTAACGTTCGTATCGTCAGAGGAATGGTCGGACACTTGCCCGCTCGCTCTGTGTTTTGTGGGCAGCAACACACACAGTGCACCCGTGCTCGACCCCGTGGTCGCCACCCGGATGAACAATATTAGCAAATCGTGACTAAAATTACACACACACACACACTGGTACTGGTCGCGAATGTCAACGCAGGGCACCCCGTCCTACGCCCTCTTGTTACCCGTTGGACACACTGGGGTGTAATATTGGACCTCGATTTTCCGGTGCACTGCCCGCCGATTGTGTTTGAGTAGCAAATTTTGAGCGTCGGTTCCGGGGCCGGAACGATACGATTTGGGACAGGGGAGTTCGCTCGTCATGGTTATTGCTCTGCCATCTGCGGGTTTCATTAGCTTTGTTATGTGGTTGATTTGCATGCTAAACAATGTACACATGCGTGTGTGTGTCACGCTCTACACGGGCGAGGCTGGAGCACAGGGAGGGACGATTTACGCGGTGAATACTTCTTGTAAGTTATGTGGCATATTCATTATGCAGCCCTGAGCACCCCGAACACGCACACTGCTGACGAACGAGCATTGAATCGAACGTACAACATCATTCGATTGTTTGCCGAAACCTTGCGACCCTCCCCACGGGATGTTACAGGGATATTATCAATATTCATCGGATTGCTCTCAAATTTGCGCAATCCGTTTGCTGGCTGGTTATGGTAAACATGACAGACTTGGTTCGTAACATGCTGGGGGTTTCCAGGAATCGCAGTTACCGCTGAAGGATTTTGAAAGGTATTTCATTCCAGATTGGAAATTCATTGAAGTCGACTTCTCTACTCATATAAATAGCAAATCGAATAGCTCTGAATTGTGGAGTTCAAGGCCGTCGAGGCCCAAAACCTGCTGTAATAGACACCGTAAATACTTATAGTTTAATTGCTGTTTTCTAGGAATTATGATGTTTAAAGTTATCTACTTATAGCTTTGCTATAAAATGTTTGAAGGAACACATGTTAGTCCAGCTCCTTTAAAGATCCCTTGAATTCTTCATACTCCAAATTCCAAAAACCTTGTTCCTCCATACAAATGGAGGCAATCAGTAGATCTAGCTCACTTGCTACCTCCGAAACACAAACCGTTACCAGTTTATCAATGGACCCCTATTGCACTGGAACGTGTCAGGCCAACATTACCCTGCCTCCCCCAGCTTCTCGCCAGATTCGGTGGACATATAATTGAGCGTGAATATATGTGCGGTCGCTACCTACTGCATTCCACGCATCGAACAAAATCTCTTTCACGCACGTCGCACAATAAGCAACAGCAACAATAGCACGTCCACCCGACCAAGCCAGCATTAATTTCCATTCCAGAATGTCAAAAATAACGAACCCACATTCCGGGACGGTCTGCGCTTACGCGCACCTATGACTCTATTCCTGCCGGCAGACCCCCATGCTCCTCCATATTCTTCATCACTTCGATCTTGATAATGTCGGATGACATTGATCCATCAGATCTGGTCGGTGCGATCGGCATGATCGGACCAGAGCTTAAAAGGTTGCACGCATGGCTTATGCCGGCCGGACTCTCCCGGCTATCGAGATGATTACGAGTGCTCCCAGTCTTTGGTCGCGGATCACTCGGTGGCTTAGCAGCAGCAGCAGCAGCAGTCGATCTTTGACCGATTGGGTCCGATTTCCATAATACCTCTGTGGTTGGCTGGCTGTTGGTCAAGTAACAAGAAGAGAACAAAACGGAAAGACAAGGGTCGTCTATCTGCACTTGCTCACTCTTGCTCTATCTATCTCTCTCGGTCTTTCTTAACGTTCAAGTGGCGTGAATAATTTGGCAATCCGGTATTCTGATCCGCAAACGCTCGGGTTCCACCGCTGATCTGGCCACCCGATCTCCGGTGGGTCCGGTTCCAAAGTTTTGATGAAGTACCGTCTTTTCCCGCACATCCACAACTCATTCCGCTTATCGATCATAAACGATCACTCCAATCACACGCATCTTGGCATCTCGACTTGCGCTTGGGCTACGTGTGGTAAGCTAATCCTAACTGCTGCCGAACCCCAGCGCTACGGCGGCCAAGGTGCGGACGGGCAAGGTAGCCCCGAGACACGGAATCGAAATGATAAAATTGATTAATGATTTTTAATCGATTCGATACGGGTCGACAAAGGCGAGGAGGGGAGCGCCTGGGCAAGACAGATCTAATAGGAATAGCAACACCGTTGCGGACTCTGGCTATCGTCGGCCTCGATCTCGCACCCGCGTCACTCTCGCATCGCCCTCGGGGGATAAGTGGGATCAGCCGTTTTTTTCTAAACGGAGCACCCAGCGTACAGTGTTCCTTCAGCGAACGGACGGACGGGGTGACGAGATCGAAAGCGATTCCAGCGCACATTTGGAAGAAGCGGGTGGACGACTACTGGTGGCTACTTCTGTCCCGGTTCTACCCGGGACCGGGCAGCAAAGCGATCGCTTTGCTACGGACAGCTAACGACCATTTATCTGATGTGAGAAATGGATCAGTTATCGAAATGGGATCACTCTAATCGATTGTCGGATTGTTTTTATTGGCATCGAATGGAAAATGACAGTTTAGAAACGCTGTTCGGTGCGCTGGGAGGATCGCTGAGGATGGGCGAGAGAGAGCGTGCAGGGAAGTGGAAGAAATATGATTTCGTATTACGATTTTTATTTTCTTCGTTCCTCCATTGGCGTTAACCAGTTTTGCTTGGCCGATGTTCTACGACAAGGAAGCATGCGTTCCATCGCACGTTCTTATATTGATTGGATGATTCATAATGGAGCCGGAGTAGACTTTAATGATGCTCTCTAGTAAATGGAACCAGCAATGCGGACAGCTATGGACAGACACAAGAGCAATTCGTTGCCACTATGTGGATGCTGTACAAAAAAAAAAGAAGAAAGGAAGCAAACAAGGAATCTTCAGAGATCTCCTACTTACAGACACACGCAGCGCCATCTGTGAAGAAACTCAATTTGGAAGCTGGTTACAGCCTTTTTGGGAAGAAATGTTTCTAATTTATTCAATAAAACTCGCTTACCCAAAACCGTCCGGCTAAAACAACATCATCAGACAATATACAACTGTACAGGCAATCATAAAGAATTAAAATCATTTCCCATTTCTCCCTAATAATGCAAACGATCTGGCATTAGCTGTGACAGACGAAATGCCGTCTCTCCGATTCGCTCCACATGCGCACATGCCATAAGAGCGGATGCAAATGTAAAATAGTAAACATGATGGTTTAGTAGCGCTCGGGCGAACCTTTCTTCCAACCGACCGTAACCTGTCAAAAAGGTAGAAGTGCATCATTTACCTTTTGCCGTAACCGTAGGCGACACCACACACACACACATACACACGGAAACAAATGATTTCGTACGCTCGGTGGCACTGAGCCACCAAAGACAAGACAGCCTCATCCTCTGGTTCACCCTCCACCTTAAACACGGCACGAACACTTGAGCCGTGTCGTTTCTCATGTGCTTTATGAGCCTGAAACGATTACATCCGCTCAACAGCGGAGCGGTCCCGTGTCGCATATTTCGGAACGATTCCGAACCCGGTGGTGGAGCGGTTGTCACACTGAGCAGCTCTGCACTGAAGGTGTACAGCAACAAAGCAAAAAAGAAGAACCAATATGTATCATCACAAGCCAGGGCGCAAAAGCCCGAAAAGGTAAACCGAAAGCGGCAGGCGATACGCTGCGGAAGAAAGGCCGGTCTGTCTAGCGCGAGCCGCGTTGTCAGTTGTTGGGCCTCACCGTCAAATGTAGATCTCTCTGGCGCAGCACACATTAATTCGCTTCGGTTTGTTGGTTGATTGTGTTTTTAAATGCGCCCCACCCCTGCCCGAAGCGTGTGGTTCCTAAAAACAAACAAAACATTCTAATGCCGGTCTCTCTGGCCCCCTAGCTCCTGGATGGTACTGACGATTGCCGAATTGTAGCAGCGATGTCGAGCCGGTGCGATGAAAACTGTTCCGGAAGGCTTCACACGCCGCAGGGCCGGCTTGTGTTGCGCGATCCATTTCCGTTTCGAGTGGTTGGCCAAAAAAAAATGGCCGCCTGTCAAGCCAGCTGTCAGTGCAGGGTGACAGCAGTAGCAAAAGTCGCGGTAACGTTCGTTCATGTGCTTGGCCAGCTCCCCCAGCACGCGGTTGGTAATGATCCATAAATCGCAGACCATTTTTATCACCGTTGTCGACCGCGGTACCGGCGGTACCGGACCGAAGTTCGATTCTTATCTGCGGCGAACAAATTATATCCCATTAAGCTGAACACCGCGTGTTTGTGTCCCGATGGTTTTGCACGCGACGATGCCCAACCGAAAAAAAACAGATTGGCCGAACTTTGGCCACCTAGCGTTTTGTGGTCTTCTATTCAAACGTTGCCCAGTGAGCTCACTATCACTGTAGAAGCAAATCCCTCGCCAAAAAAAAAAAAGAAAAATAATGGAATGGTGCAGGGTTCCACCACGGTCACGCTATATGACTTCCAATGACTTTTTGTGGCCGGGCTGAATTGAAGTTGCCCCTTTTTCGTTTGATGCCCCCGTTGACCCGTATCTTTTCGAAATTTGGGTTTGCCAAATTTTCGGAGCTCGCTCGACCGATCGACCGAGGCTGAAGAGTGAAGAGATGGATGAGGAAGAGAGAGCGAGAGAACAGAAACAAAAATGTAATTCCCCTAATAAAGTCATTATCCGAAATTAATTTGCTGGAACACCGCCGGCGGGACAGAACCGACTGCAGGGAGTTCGCGTAGCGCGACATTTCAACCGGACGTCATATGCGCGCGGAGGGGAAACAAAACAAATGATCGTGCACTATTTGTTCTTTGTTGTGTGTCGCATGCGTTCGTCTAATTGTCATATGGGAGAAGGTGTGTTGATAGGCATGTTTGTTTCTTTTTGTTTGTATAAATCGGTAAAAGAGCTTATGCTTATTATGCCTCCATGTCAGTGAACGATCAAACTAATCCTGCTCTTAGCTGTGAAAACCGTCATAAATTTAAGCGATAATGCAAGAAACTTTAATTCAAAGTCAGCATAAAAATCGCATTTATATACAAACAAGCTTTTTTGTTATTTTTTCAACATAATCGCTTCAGCTTATACTAGGAGTAGCATGGAATTAACGCACAACGGTAACAAGGCAGTAAACATCCACTTCAAACACAATCCCATTCAACGTGTGCAGTGTGAAACGGGCGTTAATAAAAGCGTACCAATAAACAAAACTATTTTCCACCAGGTTTTACATTCCCCCCCCACCGTGCAGTATAAGAAATTGGCTTTACGCTGCAAGTACAGAACACGCTTCGCTGACTTTTCGATCACTTGAAGTGTGTGGTGCGTCCCTCGGATGTCACGACAAAAACAGGTGGAGAGTGTGCACGTTCATTAGCATTATTCATGCGGCAACACCTTCCGCATTACGAAAGGTGTTAGCATAAAGACATTGATCGAGTGACTGCGACACCCCGGGGCAAAAGGGGGTTGGTTTGTTTTCACCTTTTTCCCACCTTTACCTGTTATTTACTCAGAGAAAATAGATTGATTATTGTTGTGGCTGATTGGTACGATAGCAGTTTACCTTTCTTGCTCAGCCCACAACTCGTTTAGCTTTAGGTTGATTGTTTGGTGTGGATGTGGTTTTGTCTCTGTGGCACTATTGTCGTCGCATTTCAGTGAGCTATTTAATTAAAAGCAAAAGTTCTATTGCCTTTCAATCTTCAATTGATTTTTTTCCGAGCAAAATTCATAAAATAAAAGCAGGCACACAAAACAGCATTGCAGACACATACAAACTACTATTGGCAATCGGGATCCACACACTCAGCTCCAATTGTTCGGGCACTATGCACATCCTGCAGCTACAGCGCGACCCCACACAACCGTTCGTGTACTATTGACGGTAGCACACGAAAGTGCATTTTCAATAGAAGCAGCACCAGCAACACAATCAAAAAATGCACCCATTTCTTTACATCCTAACAAAGTCGGGGGAAGGGGTGGTTCATCCTTGTACGTTGGTTTTGCATGGTGCGCCGTAGAGCCGTGAACGGAAAAACACATATATTGTTGATTTATACGCGAAATAGCGCTGCAGCCTCCAAACGGCATCAAACCAGGACCGTGGACGTACCGACGAAGCATAAACCGGGCGGTGCACTCGATTTAGCTGATTGGAATGTCACGGATGCGGCACAGCGGCAGCATATTTGCACTCGAAAGGATGCCAAGAATTGGAGAGCACTTCACAATGCTTTTCCAAACACTTTCTCTCTCTCTTTCTCGCTCTCGCTCTTCAAACTTTGGCGGTCTGGCGGTTGGATTGCAGCGCCTATAACCAATAGAAGGCTAGCCTGGATGTGTAATCAGCGGTAAAGCCGGGCGCTGAGTGCCGAAATCGAAACCAATCCACCAATTCCGAGGCAAGCAGTATACGGAGCGGCACCAAAACAGCGGCACACGGCTGTGACGCGTTGATCGATGAATGGAATAATTAATTCAAAATAATCATCATTGCATATTCATTTGCCAAAGCTCGTATTTATTCATCAACCGGGCCAACTCGGTGTGTCTGTGTGTTACCTTTTTTCCGGGATTTTTGGAAAAGCAGGGCAAACCCCGTACAGTGGTGGGAAAGGCAAACGCGAATGTCTTTGTTGCGCTGCCGTCGTTGTGTGTGGCTCGGTTCACTGCGGGCAAGGACGCATTGATGATCGCGCCTCCAAAATGATATCGGCTCCCCTTTACGTCTGCTTCTTCTCTGGTCTAATTATACCTTGTTACACCTAGCAGGGCCTGAGTGGAGGCCGTTGAAAGCAGATGCTTGCATAATGAACAGAAATTGATGTACACCGGCAGGCGCGTGTTTGGGTGTGTCTGAGTGGCAAAGTGCCCATTGATCGGATTTGGATTTCAACTGTACCGAAAATCGATAATGCGGATCCCATTGAATACAGTTTCGTTTGTGAGCGGCAGCTCCGGTGCCGGATTGTGGCGCTTTCCGCATCGAGAAGCATGGCGATTGGGTGCTTATTATTGTATTCAAAAAAGATCTTGCCAGTGTGCATATATGATCCAAAAGGAATTAATAAAATAAAATAAAATGAATCTCCAATCCCAACGTGAATTAGATGTAATGTTTTGAGATCTGTTTCAGGAATAGTCACAGATACAGATAAATGTTTGCTTCTCGTAAAGTACTCGGAGAATCTATACTAAAATTCCTCTATTGATTGAATATCTATCCAAAACCAATTTCCAAGCAACGGCCCTATTTTGAACCAATATCGTAAACCATGACCTAACGACGAAAGAGTTCACCTCACGGCAGCTTTTAAGCTTTCTCACGACAAAGAAATTCAATTTGTGATTAACAACAGTACCTGCCGGTAAGACTGATACGATAGATTGATAGTAAGATTGAAGCCTAAATGTCTAGAATGTGCCGATGCACTTGTTGCCAGCTCCAATCTAGTGGCCGTTTCGCTCCGTAAAATGGAATGCGCTTTTCGTGACGATCAAAGTTAATTGAACGAGCCACAATACCCGACACATCTCACAAGGACGTGTGGTGGGTTCCCGTTCGACGAGGAAGAAGCCTAGAAGCCTTATGCTACACGGCGGAATTAAAATCGGCTGCCCAACAGAGGTGATGGGAGAGTCTTATCATCGCTATCTCTGCAATCGCGTTAAAAAGTTTAAAATAACAACAGTTTTAGGGAAGAAAACAAAATCCAAACTCATAACTTTGAAAAGCCAATTTTTGCACAAATGCTTCACAATCTGCAGTTCCGCAAAGTGTGTTCAATAAATCGCAACCCATCCCACCCAGGGCAGGCGCGAAGGGTCGAAGAAAAACAAAAACCAAATTGGTTGTTGGCGCAGGTGATTTCCTCCTCCCATCCCACTGCCCCCCCTCACACTGGGGGTAGATAAACCTGTTAAGCGAATTTATGTTAATTGAAAGAAGATTAAAGGGCCGATAAGGGCGAAGCGAAGCGGTTGTCGAAGAAGCAACCGGAACGCACTGCACCGGTGAAAGGAACACAAAAATACCGTTGCGTACGGACGATGGACGGTGGTCATATTTCCTCGACCATCCTCTTCGACTCGTGCTGTGGCGGCGGTGGGCGTACGGGGTGCGCTGCTGTCGATAAGCCATCATCATGGGGCTAGTAATAATAGTAATGACAATAGTACCACTAACGATGAATGGTGAATAAAAAAAAAAAAAAAAAGAACCACGGTTGGCGGGTTGAGAGTGACCACCAACCATTCGGTGGTAAACACGATTGATGAGCCCAATCTACGGGACCCAACAGCTGAGCGCGGAAGCGTGAATGGACGCAGAAAGTGTGTTCTCGTGTTTTGTGCGAGTCGATTTGCCCGGCGCGTTCATTAGTGCAAAGGGAAATAAATCCAATCCCTCCATTCCCGATCGCTCCACCGCTTTCCACCCGAAATGATGATGAACCATAACTCACCTGCAACAGAGCAGTGGGGGGAAAGCCGCCTTGAAAAGGTAGTGGTGGCGTGACACATAAGCATAAGAAAAACAAATGAGACCATCATGCAAATCAACCGATCGGTCTTTTTTGGTTGCGGTTGTTGTTGTTGTTGACCATTCCTTCTGGGTTTCATATCCTCGTGGGGTTTGGATTTTGGGGTTACCGGGCAGTGAACCAAAGTAAAGAAAAATGTGTAGGTACATGGGTGGCGGCTTTCTTGTGCGTTCATTATGGCATAGTTTAGGCCATGCTTAGGCAGACGGGATAACAAACGATGCGGACGATGAGCCATTGACATATTTTACGCGTGCATGCCCACGTCGGGCACACACAACCACACTTGGTTGGGCCGTTACCATAACTATAGATGAGCCACTCTTATCGAAAAAAGGTTTTATTTTGCGCCCCAATGGCTTTTTTGTAACCCAGACGAACTGGAGAAGGGAGACGGACGAGTAAAAAACGAGGCAAATTTCTAATATAATGAAGCGAAAAGAGGTGGAAATTTATTGAACATTAGTGTGTGATGCCGCAGCCATTTGTTTTTAGCACCCTCCCCGATTTAGCTGATGGACACACACCAACACACCGACTTGTGGGAAGATATTGTCATGTCGAACAAATTCGACGCGAAGAATTTGTGAGTTTCCCTGGATGTGTATACGATTTGCATAATTTATATGCATCTCCCGGAACAACAAAAGGCCCAACAATTATAAGCGCATTAAGTGTGTGCGTGGAAATGAAACGTTCACACACAGACGATAGTCCGTTTTAAGCTACGCAATCGAACCTAACAAGCTTCTCATCATGACGTTTGACAAATGACTACTAATGCCGCTCTAGCGGCACCAAAACGAAGCTCCGTAGCGAATTCTTACCGCCGCAGCAGCAGCAGACAGATTAAGATCGCACCGAAAATTGTACGACCGCCAAAGACGTTGCTACCGTCTGTCGACAGATCGGCAGAAAGGGGGTAACAGATCGCCCTCCCTACTGCGCTGTTGCGTTGGAGTGCTCGCGCGATCGTAAAACTGCTCCAATTCTACGCCCTCTCTCGGGAAGGTAATTAGAATTTAATAACCGGAAAATGTGTATGTTTAGTGTGGGGGCGCCCCGTGTGTGCTGGTGGAAACGGGCAAAAACAGACAGGCACCCGATGGAGTCGTAACAAAACGACGGGCGAAGAAAAATGATTGGGCTACTCGACTCAGCTTTAAACCCACTCTTTACACATCGAGAGACGTGTTGAAGAGTTTTCGGAGGCGGCAACAGTGACACTTTTACGACGCGCTCAGAAGCATCTTCCTTACCCGTGCACAGTGTATGATTGCTCCGTTATGGTTCATAGACAGTGTTTAGCTAGGAACATTGCTCAGGCGACCTAAATTTCAAGCAAGTTGGTGACTTTATTAGTCGGAACTCTCCAACCTCAGGTTCGCTCAAACATAAAAAACTCAACTCCGTTCGAGACGCATTGTTTTCTTTTTAATGTGCTTATAATTGTGTAGAAAAACGCGTTGCTGTTTGATGTACTTCTGCCGATTGGCAAATGGACTTTGTTTCGCGTAACTTCCGGGAATGGGTGCCTCTTTGCGCTGGGAGTCCCACGAGCAACACAAAATAGAGGCCCACCCAGCAATATTCTGAACTGTTTCCTCCCCGAATATTCCCCCACAAAAAAAAACGCTTCTTCACTCATTTTTTAATTGCCAGTGCCGGGTGAATTTAAAATTCAAACCTGGTGATAGTGCAATGTTTATTCATGGTGCCTTTTGGGGGTGCCGTGGCGCCCGCCGCTTTTTTGTTGCTGTTACCAGATCTGCTGACCCGCGAAAGCACCGCCGGTACGGGCAAGAAGTTATTTCTTTCAGACCTCCGCGTAGTTACAGAATATACGTTTACAACTCAGCTCAGTTGTTTCTCGGCTCAACGACCCACCCACCTACCAACGGGACGACCCTTGTGGAGTGCGTGCGACCGGCGCCGCCGGATGAATGCAGGCAGTGTGGAGGGGCACGAGGTGCCCACGGGGTGAGTAAAGTGAGCGCCCTCTCTCGCGTAAACACCTCCGAAGACGCTGCCGGTTCGCGCGGAGGTGTCCGCCGGAGCGGTTCTTTGTTTGTTCTTGGCACAAAAATGCTGCCGTTGAATGCCCACGGTCGGTGGTGGTTTCAGTTCGATGCGCGTATCGGAGGGAAGGGCCAAACGAACCGGACCGGGACACACAAAACACAACAATGGCTATAGAAAAGTGTGCCTCATAATTACTTACTTATCTATCAAAGATATGATACTGACCACCCGCCAGAGACAGCCCCGAGCAGCAAGCCTACGCGTGCAGATTAATTTTCTGTCTCGGTTTGTTTGTGTTGATTGTTTTTTCGGGTGGCCTTCATGTCTTCACCAAACAAAAAAAAGCGAGTGACTGATGAATGTGGTTCTTACGCTGCGCTAATTTTCCAAACAAGATGAAAAGCGTGGAAATAAATGGGAAGTCATTCGCGGACAGCAGGTCAACAGATAGGAGATAGGAGGCCGAGTTGCGCGCACACAAAGGAGAGAAATTATTGTTTGTTGCGCCGGTTGGTGCTACTATCTCTGCTGATGCTTAGGGCGTAAGTATGGCATCGTTTTCGACACGGATCCGGACCGTTGATAGGCTCGAAGGCGTTGGGTGGCAAGCAAGCCCCGATTAGTTGCGTACACACATAAAGCATTTGTTGCGATAGTGGAGCTTCTTTATTTGGTGTATTGTTTCAGTGTTTTTTTTCCTCAAAAAGGGATGGATTACTGTATCTTGTTGTGTAATAATTTTGATAACACATGTTGAATACAGTTCTCAGAGCAGGAAATAGAAGATATGTCATTAAAAGTTAAGTCATTCTGATTAGTAGAAAGAATTCTAGCGACTTCAAATGATTAAAATTTTCCCACAGGGAATCTATATTGTTGCTCTGCATATGTAACGGTTGTTTAAAGACAGTGAAATAGCAGTTTCTATTTTGAAGTGGCTATATATTTCACAGGTATATGGAATCCTTCGAACCTCAACTAATAAAGAAGCACTTCATTATGACAGAACTGTAGACCCGAACCTGGAATCCTATGCGAGGCAGCCATAAACAATTTAACTTTGAGACAATCAATTTTACATATTACTTCAATCCTGTCAGTTTGTACGATTTCGAAGACAAGAGACAACCTAAAACTAATCCAGCCCACCTACGGTTACACTGATTGTAATAAGTAATAAAATCCACATTATTGAATTGCTTTGTACGATGCAATTCCAAGCAACTCCTGTTATTTCACTCAGTGAAACTAGATGAACTTATCACAAACAAAAGATCGGGTTCACAGCATGTAATATCATCAGTTCGGGATACTTTGACACACCAGGTCTAGAAACTTGGTGCACTTTTGCTGATCCAATTGCACTGAGCATGAAAGAGGGTTCCCGGGATCAATGTCAGCGCCACAGTGACGGTGGCACCTGATGAACCGACCGATGAATCACCGCCCGAAACATGTCCATTCGTATTCAAATGCAATGAAGCTGCATTCTTGTGCATCCTTCGAAGGTTTGATGGACAAGGGGAACCATCGTGCGTCTGGGACGCGTCAATGCTTGGCACACCAGGACAATCCCGGTATGCTCCGAAACAAATCACTCGCACACTCGAACGATAGGGATGATGCTGGACGCGGCTATCGATATCCTTCCGCCCTGGACTCACTCGACCACTGGTGTCGTTTGATCGATTTGGCAATGTTTTCATTTAATTTGCAGCACTTTACTGCAGGCTCTTGCAGAAGCAGAAGAGAGCGGGATTCATCAAAAAGGGGAAACAAAAAAAATGGCGAAAAAACAGTTGGAATGAGAAGTTGGTGGACATTTGAGAGACTTCACTCCGGTGCTAGGGAATGGCATCTCATCCCCTCCATTTAACTCCGTTTCCCGCCCTGAGGACAGAAATAATCATCCGAAAGCAAACTCAACGCTCAATTCGTCGAGTTGAAAGCGGAGTCTCGCTCTCACACTCTCTTCCTGTCCAGTGATAGCTTCATTGACTGACGGGGGGTTTTTTTTTTTTGGCACAAGGATGAGTTCAACTATTCATTGATTTCGAACCAGTGTCCCAGGCGCACATTCCAGCTGATGCTAAAACAATCGAAATGCACCCGCTCCTGTGGCGGAACGTCACTGAAGCTTTCTTTGTGCAACGAGCGACTCGGTGCATTGTTTGGGTACATTAGAGCGCAGCAATATGGATGGATGGTAAATGCATTCCTTATAGAGACGCACATTCCGTGCATCTGTACCGTTCGCCGTTGGTGAAGGTTTTGCGGTAATCGAACAATTCCTGGCCGCGCTTTTGATGTTGGAACTGCACAGCACAGAAGCATTGCAACTCCGACTCCGGCTCGACAGGGATAGACACAATGGGGCACGGGACAGCGCAAAACCACACGAGCGTGTACGAGGTAAGGGTGCGTCGCACAGGGTCGTCCCGGTGCGTACACCAGTAGTGCTTCGGCTGATTGACGAAATTAATTACCGTTCGGGTTGAAAATAATTAAAACGTGTGTTATAATGCTAGATGAACAAATTGATCATAATTTACTGGAAAGCCTGCAGGCAAACACACGCGCAATGTGATACTGTGCATCAATTGTGTGTTCGGTAACGGTCAGGTGCAATGATTCAATACAAAAAAAAAGCAATTAATAGCAATTTATCAATAATTGCCATTTTGCACATAATATTGTGCAATTTTGCTGCTCTTATTCTTTAAAAAGATTGGTTAATTTTCACCGCTTTGTGGTGTGTTTCTTTTTTTTCTTCTAAAAGTGCACCCTTTTTCCAACCATCCAACGTTCTGCTTCAAAACAACCGCGATACAGTACCAATTTCCCACAACGGCACGGGTGTTTTCCGGTAAATTTCTCCCAAATAATGCGTACGCTGCTGACCACCCTGGATCAATTCCACGGCCAATGCGTTCGGAATTGTTGGTTTCCGTTTGCGTGCGCGTGTGCTTTTTTTTCGCTTTTCCCAAAAGGTATTCTGTACACCCTAAAGCTATGTTTACTTGTACACAGCACAGGGAAACTGTTCAAAGGAGGAGCGGGCACGGTTGTTTACCATGGGGATGGGTCCTTCCCTGTCTGTCTGGAAGTTTGTCTGCACTGGACGGCGTCGACTGTCCCCCGCTCGCTGCCATCCTGCTCCCATATTGGGAGCATCGGTTTTGGGAGCAAAGCCGCGAAAGGATGCACGCACGACCGAGACCCGCCCGTTGTATGGCGGGCACGATGCGTCTCGCGCCAGAGCGATACGGTGGTCGCCGCCAAAAGCAGACACAGCAATGCAACTAACCAGGCGATTGCAGCGGAAGCAGCAGCAACTCGGAAGCAAATCCTTTGATGTGGTTTTACAGATGGGTGCCTCTTTTTAATTGTATGGAAAATTGTATCGCGCGGACGGGCGATACCGAAAAGAGGGACGCCGTGTAGGTGTGTTGGAGGAATGGAAGGGATAGCGTATTTCGTGTCCAGAAAGGACGTGCGTGTTTTCAACGGATGATGGATGTACTGTTTGCCGAAATTGTTGAAAAGGGATTAAGTTAAAAAGTTGTCCATTGGTGAGAGCTTTTCAGGGGTAGGAAACCATGCAATGGACACCATTTGGAATGTTTATAACAGATGAGAACGGAAAGAGGTAATGCAGGTAATTCAGGTAAATTGCTAAATGTAATTTTAGCTTAATTTCATTGATTGTTTATGAGTTTGCGACTATATTTGCACCATGATTGCCATTACAGAGTTGCACACATTGCTTCGGAACTTTAGCCGTAATTTTCGTATCAGTCTGAGAGTGAAGTCTTTTACATCGTTTATCCTTTGAAAACGTGAACAGTGTACTTCCGAAAAAAATCCTTTAAAAAGAGTTTTTGGAGATGCCGGGTATCGATCCCGGTACCTCTCACATGCTAAGCGAGCGCTCTACCATCTGAGCTACACCCCCTGGTGATACTGTGGTGTCCACCAGCGTTTCAAAAGCCACCCAGCTGACCTACATTTTAGAAACGCGATCGATCGTATTTTTATGCTAACCCCACCATAACAGACTGCAAGGCGTAACGGTGCAGCAGCGCCCCACCCAAACGCGCAGAAGGAGATATCAAGGGTGGGAGAATCGAACGCTGCGACACCGAGCGGGAAAGGGCAATGGACGCCCGGTTGGAAAGCTGTAACCGATCGCCGTCGTTAAGATCGATCGCCGTTCGGTCAAACCGCAAGAATGTACCCATACACAGCCACACGTACACACTCGTCTTTAACACGATGGAGTGCGAATCATTGCCCGCAGCAGTGCTCACCGTTGTCCTCCAACAGTTCCATACATCATCGATCAGAGAGCGAGTACACTTCGGCCTGTTTCTGCTTAGCCTGCGCTAGATAAATCAGCTCGCTTAAGAAAATATCTGATTTGTTGGGGCTTTCGATCTCAGAAAAGCCACCACGCTGCCGTCCCCAAGCTGGACCTGGAAGTCAATTCCGATAAATCCCTCACTCATCCGACCATTGCCAACATCCCAGGGAGGTGGTTTTGTCGCACCGGAATCCGATATCCTTCCGAATCATTTATCAAGCCTAAAATTGTCCCGCCGTGTGCTCACGGCGCTCGCACGTACGTGAAGCTGACAGGCGCAACAACAACGCGTGCTTTGGCGTTTCGGAAGCGACTGTGCCGGATCAGCCGGATCTGTTGGAGTTACCGAGAAGACCACAGTGTGTTCTCCATTATTTATCAACCAGCTAATGGAGGGAGCACCGAGGGTACGTCAGGATACCAAGGGGAAGTGCGGGATCAGTACGACCACGTTCCGAGCGCTCGGCTTCATAAATAATCGTTAGTAGATTTTGGTGACAACTTCGAGGTTTTGATTGATAGGTGGTGGTGGGCTGTAACAGTGAGGCACGGGGAAGACCTCAACCGGCAGTTCCGGGCCCCGACTGAAGGCCATCCCGATTTGTGCTCGATGGTTTATCATTCATTTCGGAAACTGTGTTTTACCGAGCACCCTCAGCAAAAAAAAAAAAGGAAACGTCTCTCCGAAAACGGAAAGCAAACCCAGGCCAGATTCGGACGAGTGGAAAAGAGTGCCGATACAATAAAAATGTTATTACTTTGTCATAATTTATCGCTTTTCGCTTGTGCCTGGGATAACGCGGCTGTCTTAGCGAAGGGTGAGTGTGTCCGTTTTGGTGAGTTGCTTTCGACGGGATTATGAATTATGAAGCGATTGTTTTGTGAAGCCAAACCAAGCAAGACCAGCGCATTCTGGTCCGATTGCACTTCAGCAAGATCTTAACTCAAAAACGACTTCAATATCACGAGATGATGGTAAGTGGTGGTAAGTGTTGCTTCCCTTCCAGTTCTTCCTAGCAGCTAGTTTAGCTGTTTGTCAGTTTAGCCTTACTTTATCAGTCATCATAGCGGGTTCAAGGCAGCAGCAGCATCAGACACGTCTGGCGTGGAAACATAAAATCCACACAACATTAAACAAAAGCCAGGCAGTGGAACCATTGGCACCGGGTTTTTTTCATGTCTGTCTTCTTCTCCACCCGCACACACTTTAGTACATCTTTAGTTGCAGGACCGTAGAAAGGGAGGGAGGACATAAATGCATTCTGTCCCTGTACCATCGCTGAGCGCACCCGCAGCAGCAGCAGCAGCAGCAGCATCAACGTGCTTATTATTGCACGTGTAATTTATGGCTATTTATTTCAACTAATGACATAATATACGAAATGAATTATGACGCATGTCGGGAATGGTACAGTAACGACGCATGGCCCCACCGAGCTACTAGTGTGTAGCTGCAACCTTTAAGCGATTCGCAACGCCAACCCCGCTCCGACAAGAAGAAGCCACCAGCGTCGTCTCAACGCTGTTGCTGCACAAAATGAAACGAGCTTCAAAAGTGCGAAATAGTAACCCCTGCTGTGGTGGGGTGGAAATACGCCACCACCATTTAGGAGCCGCATTCCCGCAGAGTGCGCAGCTCAGGTATGATCCCCGTCCGCCCCCAGTTCGGTCACGGGATCTTAGGCCACGGGCAAACGGTCAAACGGGAAATTGTTGCATGCTTGCCCTTAGCAGGACGCATGCAACAGAAATGGGATAGGAAATCTAGGAAAGTGTGATGTATTTCGTGCCCATTTAATAGCTTACAATGTGCCGTTTCTTCGCCAGGGTGTCCCGAAAATGACACAATGTGTGAGCGTGCCGGTGGGAAAAGTCTTTTGTTTGCATTAGAGTAAAACCGAAACATGCTCTAGGTCCTGTTAAACTTTTGCCCCCAAAAAACGGACCAATCTTCCAGCTGAGAAAAGAACGGAACAAAGTTTCATATTGCACACACACACACACACTCTAACCCACATCCCCAATGTTCGGTCAAACTGCACGTGGTGAACATCTTGAGCCGTAATATCGGTGGGATGCTATAACGTGTGCCGAATAGTATGGTTAGAACAACTTTGGAGCTCGCACACCCGGTGTGCTGTCCTTACAGTAAAGCGGTCCACACGTCCACCACCAAACACATGTGTAGCCATGAATTCTTGCGTGCCACAATAATTGCCTTTCTTTGCCAGCTTCACATGACGGCGACAAACGACCCTGTGGGTGGGGGACTGAACCCACTCACACACACACACACACACACACACACACACACACACACACACACACACACACACACATACACATACCAAGCTGGAAATGAGCAAACCTGTGGCTCACATCACAGGTTCGTTCTCGACTTCACGAGGTAATGGTGGTCGGTCTCCGCCACAGGGTGCCCATCCGGATGCGCTCAGAGCCTCGTCTTCTGCCTCCAGTCCCCAAAACATAATCAGCCTTTATGTTGTACCATAAAAACGAAGAAGCGAGCCTGCAGCCTGTTACAGCCCCGGGACCCGTGTACCCCAAAACCACTGCGGGGTGTGGGCCCGTCCCGCCGTCGGTTCCGGTTCCGAGCGAAGAAAGCCAGCAGCAAAAGGGTTATACGGCTAGAGAGCGCAACCCGTTGGCCAGATGGTCGCCGCGAAAACAACCATGCCGAGCCGAGCGGGCGATAATAATGCGTCGCCGAAGCACCGGGTGTGGGATCGCTGTAAACAGGCCATTACTTTTGTACACTTGCGCACTGCCGCCACCGCCGGCAGTCGTCTGTGTTTCGAGCGGGAGCGAGTCCATCTCTTGTGCTGCAACTAACAACACGGGCCAAGCACGGATGGACCGAAAAAAACGGTAGGATATTCTTCTGGAGACTTGAAGCTCTCGGTTAGTGCTGTGTTTTTGTGTTGCCTCCACCCAGGATGGTATTAATATCGAGTACCATCTGCAATAAATTGGCTTCAATGAGTGCGCCCGATTCCGGCCATAGAGAGCTGCTGCTGGAGGAGAATCGATCTCCCGATGTGACGCGCATTTGATGAGCCGACAGACGACACATCGCTTGGTACCTTTTGTTGCCTTTTGTTGCGTCTGCTCGTAAATATTCCCAATCAGGTACGAAATGGAATGACTTCTTCACTGTTGAGGTTTCGATCGCAACAGGATTTCCAAGCAATAATTTAGCATCCAAACGATGTGTGAGTGGGCGCGCGTGCACTATCATGCGTGTTTAATAACTGTTTTAGCCAAACTTTTAGGATCCCTTCGCTTCGGTGTAACTTTCGCCCCAAACCCGTCGATGTCTAAGCTGATTAGACGCATTACGAGTTTCCTGTGTTTAATTTGTGCTACGTGTGTGCGGAACTTTGCCAGCTCGCTGGTTCGATTGCAAATGTAGTCCACTCCCTCTAACACCCCCGGGGTATCCTAAAAACGATTCGTTTCGTGTACAGTTATTCCCGTGAGGCGTTAAGGGTCAAAAGTTTTCCCTCCCTCGCTTCCCCTCTCTTGCTTCCAATTCGTCGGGCTTACCGGCATCAGGGGATAACTCATTATCGGGAATTATCGGAACCGTGATATCGTTATCTGGCATGCAGTATGGAAGATTGCCAGTACGTGACTGATTTATTCGACCATTGGCTGCTGCCTAGATGTTGGAGCCGGAGTAGGCTTACCGTCCTGCCTGTCTTCCGTGGGCCGGGGCAAACAAACAGCTCTCTAAGCAACGCATGCCTCCGATATCGTATTTACAGTAATAATGAAGATAAAATTTATTCCACAACATACACACACCAAACGGCCTCTCGAGCTGCTCACCGCTGTCCAGATCATCAAGCGAAAGCAGATTAATTAGTGTCGGATCTTGGAACACCACCGGGCTGCACTCAACCCAGCAAAAGGTCCGTAAGACAACACCGAGCCCATTGCCTAGGAAACAACAGTGCAGCCCGGATGGTAAGTGTGGCGGTCAGTGTTAGAGGGTTCGAAAAATTCCCAATCCCCAAGAGGCATCTTAAGGCTCTGGTCGGAGTTCTGGAGTTCATCTTGTCTGTTCGCCTGGGCAAGGAAGTGACGAACGAAATGTTCTTTACCATTAACACAAAAACCGCCAAGTGTGATGCGTTGTAAGCAGGGGCTGTGATCCAATTAAAATTTTATTTCATCCAAAGATGCTGCGAACGGTAACTGGCCACTCCTGGTGCCGATGGGCGAATAGGCATTCGGGATGGCTGCGTGGAAATGATTGCTGAAGCGCTATGAAGCATTCTTGGGCGCGCTACTTTCGGTACGCCGGCTTGACAGGCTTGAAAGCGTTGGTCCCTCCACTAGTGCACTCATAAGCTTGGAAGTTTTGTTTCACCAAATCTTCTTTGAATTGGTGTGGTGGGTGATGCCATTATACGAATTTGCTTCTTCTAAGAATTCAAATGTCTCGCAGAGGAGGAAAAAACACACTGTACAAGTGTCTCGAGCACTGCCTATAACGCGCCACCGGACAGCGTTGCTGCTCCCAAAAGAACACTTCTCTAAAGACATTAAAAACAGGTAACAAACCTCGTAACAGTAAGAAGGGGACGGAAAACAAGATGCAAGGTTCTAACGACCCGAGAGGTACACAACTTGACAACTTAATTCCGTCCTAGTGATGATGTCTAAATTAGTGTGAATTTATCTCACTTGACGCTGTGGACCCCGCCGTCGGTCGGTCGGCTCTGGAGATGGGAACAGCATGTCTTCCCCTATACCACCCACCCCGCCTTTCAAACCATTCCGTCCAGCAGCGAGATGAATGCTGGTTGTTTTTTCTGTTTTTTTTTTTATATTTTGTTTTAACTTCCTCGTTAGACAGATCGACAAAAAAAAAGGTCTAACCTCGCCGCACTGGCCATGTCGAAAATGGCTCATTTTATTTTAAGAAACGGGTTAGGTGTTTATGGGAGGGCAACGATTCCCGATTCCGATCGAAGCCAAGCCGCACAAACATGCAAAACATTTACTTTTCTTTCCCTCGGTCCCATGCAGGCCATCCTTTGGGTTTAATTTATCGTTCTCCGAGTCGTTTCCTCGGGTCGGCCCGCAGAATCGGTCGGAAACGGAGCGGTCGATTGGCATAATTAATAAGGGTGGTCCGAGCGCGGCGAGTGTGTACGATGTGTGATGAGCTGATCGCGAGCTAAACAGCGATCCCCGATGACATCAGAGTCGGCCGGCTATGCTTGGGGGCTTCGTAATTATCAAATTATCTTGTATTTTACGAATCATCTGTGCTGATGATGGGGAGATCCGGATCGGATGGATTGGTTGGCCGGGCGCGATGTATCAGCTTCGGGTTCCAGCTTCCAGCCCCAGAAGATTTACGACGATAGGAAGGAAATAAATATTTTCTGGCAGATGTTTTAACGGGTGGCAACAGACATTCAAGATAGGATTGCTAACGTTTGATACATCACATCTATCAACTTTGCAAGGCACTCATTCAGAGAACATTGCACAAACGTATCAACAAGTGATCCTGGACACTCTGAACACAAGCTCAAGAATCATGTCCCAATGTCCCAATGTACCAAAACATCTCCAAACGAACCCACTTTTCGAAAGTGACTCCTTCACGTTCCGGTACATCTTCCAGAGACCAAACCCCAACAATTTAGACACTACAATACTGGCAAAAGCTCTCTTCAGAGTCGTTCAACTCCCTGCAGCAAAAAAAAACCACTAGAGACTAGTTAATAGTCCGTCGATTGTGTAGCCAGTGTGTGTGTGTGTGCTGGTAGTATCCCTTGCGCAGTACGTTACATCGTTTTATGACGGGCAGGCAGGCGAGCAGAGAATGGAATATAACTAAATTAAATGTACGAGCAGCTACAACAGACGGGTTCGTGTTTGTTTCGGGCCTAATGGTACATGATTGTACACCGTGGTGTTGTACCGTGTGGGCTAGCTTTTTCCTCTACCGAACGCCTACCAGCCGCTCGGTGCTCCAAGCAGCAAACCATCACACTTGGTAAACAACGGCTTCAGATTGAGCGTTTTGTATCGGAGTGAAAGTCTCTTATCCTTTACGAGCCTTTCTACGAGTTCCGGGCGGGAAGGGAAATCTACTTGCAGCACACGATTGTCTGAATTTCCTGTCCCTGGACATAAAGGGAATCAAAAGGAAGGAGAGAAAGAAAAAAACAAACAATCGAGCTAGGTGGAATGGCGAAAACTATTTCTAGAAAAATACGACCACTTAAAATGTCCATCGCTGTCGTATGTCGCATTCTGGTGTGGTGCGGTATCCGGCCATCCGGTAAGCAGTGCGCGCGCCTTTTGTGATGACTGCGAAGGTCTGTGGCTGCGGTCGATCGTTGCGGTTAACGATGGAAGGGAACGGATTTGGTGGATTTATTTGCTTGCCGGTGATAAAACCCACTCCCACAACAGAACGACCCGACAGAAAGATTGCACCAGAGTGCGCATTCACACAATCAACTCCTTTTTCATCGAGTGAAAATTATTTTTATGTCAATGGTTTATTGGTTGATGTCTTGGGGACGTCTCCAGTTCAGGGGGTGTAAGTGTTTATGCTTCTTTTTTTATTTAACACCCCCGCTCAGACTAACTTCGAAACGAATCGCATAATTCTTGGTGGCCCGTTACGGACACCCCGTGCACCGCGCCACGATTCCCAATGATCGAGCTGCTAAACGATTAAAAGCACAAACACAATGCCCAATCAGGCAGGGTAAACAAACGGTATCCACACTCCACTAAACACGCCAAAGCCACACGCCACCGAACCTGATCCATCATTACTATCGAATGCTTCATCTTTCGGCCCAGGACGGCGACGACATGTAAATGAACAGTTACCCAAAGCGGGAGAACAAGCGCCAAACCTCTCCGGAGCCAACAGACTGTAGTAGAAAAGCACTGTCATTAGCCAGCCGCGTGAAGCGTTTGGAAATTGTTTCATCGCAACATTCTCCGGCGAGTTCTCGCATGATGCCCACACAGACACACACACAAATACATTCGAACGCACGCCCGGTGTGATGAAAATGGAGGAAAACAAATCACCTAATGAACCTGATGAAGACTAATGAAAGTTGCTATCAGTTCCAATTCATAAATCTCCTCCCGAGATGACCTCACGTTTAGCCGCACGAGAAGGGAGAGCACCGACGGAGCAGTTTATCGTTGCTGTGTCCGTTCGTGGAAGATGGGGAATAAATATGTCACGTCATTCCCGGCCAGCGGCCGCGCTGATGGTGCCATTAATCGGTGGCGAAGCCGGAGGCGGCCGATATGGAAATGGAAACCTCGACGGGGAAATGAGCACTCCTCCCTCACGCCCGGGAGATAGATTAGTAGACACGGGTCCACGTGATGCACAAGAACGGGAGGCTATGTACTGACCACAGGCCAGCCGTCCGGGTGGAAAAGCATCATTAGTTCCAAATTCAAATAGCTGATCGGTGTTTCTCTCCTCCTACGAGGTTGTGCGTCAAACGACAGGGAGACAGTGATGAGTCCAAATACGAACCCTCCTACTGCTGCTGTTCCTAAAGTGCCTATTACGACAAAATGGAATGATAATGATCTTTACTTTTTTCCCTTGTTTTAGATCCCTCAGACCCTCTGTCTATCTGACACGGTTGCCTGGTTCGTTTCGACGTCAGGAATTCCTCAACGAACGACGAGCTACGCGTGCATTATGGCACTACGAAAGGCGTGAGGGCAACAAAGTGAATTGTTCAACTGCTGCTTCGAGCAATTAATCGACGGTTTTGTATGGCAAAGATGGGAACACCTTAGGCACGGTGTTGATCGGTTCTGCCATTTCCAGGGAGACTTGCTCCGACTGCCCCAGGGTCCACCACTTTCACCTTCCGTTCGATACCGGTTTGCATAATGTTTAATGCATTGCTTTCGTAACACTGTCAACTCGCTGAGGCTTTCCTCCTTCCCTCTCAATCCCCCTTCTGCCAACTCCTAGGGGCGGCCTGTGGTCTATTGGACGGAGCACGCGGATCTCGCGTACCCGAATCGTGCACCGTGATCGGCGTAAGGCGATGCGGATTGAAAGATTAAGCGACTAGGGGAGGCACCAGCACCAGCAACCAAACCATGGTGGCGAATGAACGATGGAAATGAAGGGAACAGAAAAGATACCTGTCATCACGATCGCGGTACCATTTGGCGGGGTGACGGTGGTGTTGGCGGTGAGTCCTGCGAGATCGTGTGCTTTGCGATAATCGATCAACAATATAGCGCCTAATTAAAGATAGAAAATTCCCCGTTCTCCGATTGTGGCTGCGATTGGTACACGAATGGTGTTTGGCGGAAGAGGTCGGTGTACGGAATGGAAATATTTTATATAATAAATTTCAAAGCAACATTGTGAGTTCGAAGCAGCGGGAACGAGCGCACAGTTTCGCATCGCTTGATGGATCTGTGTATTCAAAAAACGGGAATGCTTTCATCAGCTCCATAAAAGGCAGCTCGCTTACCTCTCTCCTGATCCGACGCCACGTGTTTGTTGGCTTGGCGGTGTGAATGTTGTTTCACACATCTTTGCTAACCCGATCTCTTGGTGGGGAGAAGGCCTCAGTCTTCTCGCAAAAAGCCTAAGGACCTTCAAAAACAAAGCAACAAATATTAATCTCAACCAGCTTCTGGATAATCAATGGTATGGACAAACGTGAACGTGAAATATTATAATCAACCGGGCTTTATGTTTTCAGCATTTATCGATGAAAACAATTATGTCGTATGCAAATGGCTCTTCGGTGGAGCTCGTTAAAACAACGCGACGATTTGGCCGGGGCCAATTCCACTAATCAGTACAACTTTCTCGCACAATCTATCGCGATCGGGCCAGCACAGATCGACAGTTTCGCAACAGGCAAACGGCCGCAGCACAAGTAAAAAAGGCCCGTCCACCTAGAGGGTCCTCCTCCCTCCGCCGAACCATCTGTCCGCGGGGCGCTTTAATAAATGCCAATCAATCAACCTACTGCTACACCGGCAGCCGGACAGTGCAGGGCGCTGAGCGTCCATCGTCTCATCGTTTTGCCGTATCGGTTGTCATCGCGGACGCGGATCATTGGGTGAGCCGAGCAATTAAAGTCTCCCCATCCGATGACCGACACAGGGTTGCCGAACATTTTTCGCATCGGTTCGCTGGAATTCCAGGCACTCCGGACTCTTCCAGCGATGTTTTGATTGATGTCCCTGCCCCGGCTTTAGAGTCCAAACGTGAATCACGCACAAGCTACAGGGCAAGATTGTCTTTTGCTGCGAAAGGAGCGTTTCCCGATTTCTTTTCACTTCAGTAAAGACTCCCACAGACAACAGCTGTGCGCTCGCGCACCCGCTTGTGTCAGCCGAAACTCCGGGAGTCGGTTAAGATTGCTCATCAGCAGTAAAGATTTACGACTTGCGAGACTCTATCAAATCGCTCTCGCTTGTCGCATTTGATGAGTGGAGTCATGTGTCGTCAAGCGATAGATTTGAGTAGCGTGGAAACAAGGGAGGAAACCTCCAAGAAAAACATCAGTACAGTAGCCAAGAACCGTTCCAAAGCCGGGATGACTGCAGAAAACGGGGGCTGACTTGTGAGATGATTTAACATTTCTCGAGCGTGCGTTTAATTCTATATGGCGGTGTACTTG
This sequence comes from Anopheles coluzzii, assembly GCF_943734685.1. NCBI lineage: Eukaryota > Metazoa > Arthropoda > Insecta > Diptera > Culicidae > Anopheles > Anopheles coluzzii. The sequence goes on along the minus strand of NC_064670.1, from coordinate 23,144,291 downwards.
GGGATGCTGCTCTTGGGCAAACTAACCTCATTTCTAAAGCTAGTTCCCGCCCTGCTCTTGTTCCGCTGCTCTAGCCAATCAACGACCCAACAAAAAAAAAAGAACCTAGCTCTAAAGGTTGATCCGGTAACATAAATCAAACAGTCAATGAATAAAAATCAATCGTTAGCACAATCGCTCGGAAATGGTGGCCGACGCAAGGGCGGCGGCGTGTGCTTCGGGCAAACAGATTACATTTCCACCGTTGCCGTTGCCCGGGGAAAGGGGTTACACCGGTCATGCCGGAGCCACCGCGTCCAGAATACATAATTAACAGCGTAAAGTAATTATTTGCGCCCGCGCTGAGAATGAATCATCCCGCAGGACCGTCGCCGTTGGAGGAGTTGCCAGGAGCTGGAACGGCGTGGACGTGCTGAGCGAGCGCCACAGCACGAAAGTGATAGCCTGGGCTCGGAGAACTGTTTTGCCGCCGGGCACCGTACGACCGTCCGAATGGTCGTTAGGATGGCAGTGAAGTGATAACAGCGCCCCGGCAGACGTGGCACGGTGAAAAGTCGAACCGTTTATCTTCCCGGGGAGGTTCGCCCGGTCCACTCGGTGAAAGTGACGATAGTCTGGCATTAAACTTTTAATTGCTTCATTTCATCTTCTCGGAGGTTTTGGAGGTTCTTGTTTTTCTTTGTAGTTTCTGTTCTTTTCTTCGATCGCCATGAAACGTTGGCAGCAGTGGAGTGGGCGCATTTTTTCCCCCCTTAAGCCACCAAGATGTAGTTAGTGGACGCTTTGTCCGGGGAAAAGGGTTTGGAAAGAAGGCAAATTTGGCATTCGTTGGTTGTGAAAAACAACGCTGAGAATGTTTTCTCTCATTACGAGCGAGCGGGCACAACTGGAATGGGTTCGGGAATAAGGTCAACCGGTTAATGAAAGGATCGACCGATACGGTGACATTTATTCGCTATAAACCTCTTAAATTAAAAAAAATATATATTCGAAAAGAAATTAACGCTAGTTTAATTTATTTCATTTGTTATACTGTCCCGAAAATCTGGGAGGGTCAACGTTTTATTGCGTTTCAAAGCCACTGAAACCACTGCCATAATTGAATCATCCTGCAAGAAGATTACTTTGCCGGACGTTCGGCAAATTTCACGCTTATCGCCTTATACGAACGATGACTCGGCGTACAAACTGCATCGCGCCGGACCAACATTTCAATCAGCGCAGCCCGGGAGACGACGCCTTCAGTCCGGGGCCGAAAGAGCAAACCGCACAAAAAGGTAAAATAAAATCCCACCCGAAAAAGGATCGTCTCCCGGTCAAACACAAACACACGCACAAGGATTGCCTGCCGTCTGGGCCCGGTATCCAATCCGGATGACAGCTGTTGAAATGCAATTACACGAGAGGCTGCCGCATCCGCGGCTGCACTCGACTCGCGCCTTAAGCCGTTTTGGAGGCGTAGGCAAGCGTTTAATTTTATCGTTCCGTTTGATGAGGGACAAACACAGACACACACACACAGGCTGATGAAATAATCCCAAAACCGTTCAGTAAGCCGAAAAGACTCCCCACTCCCCAACCATTGGAGGATCAGGTCTTATCATGTGCAAAGGGAGAAAAAAATGCTCCAAAACTGAACTTCTCAAAACTGATGTGCTTTAATAAGAGGGAGTAGGTAAGGGAAGAACACACGCGGCTTTAGTCGCGGTTTCTCGTTTTGGACTGTTGCTTTGGAGGCTTTCGGGAAGCCCCCCTGGAGGCTACGGTCATCACGCACACACACAAACCCGCCTTTGCGTTCGGGCGTTGATGGGTTGTCAGTTGAGCGTTGGTACATAATCGCACCTCAAACCTTCAAGACCGAGAGTGTGTCTCGTGGTCAGGGTGCATCGCGGGGGTCAATTTCATGTTGCTGTCAAGGAGGGGACGGGCAGGTGGCAGCGCGTTGATGCATCCTGACGTGCAGCAACCCCAAAATTCGTACCCGAAAAAGGGAACAACCGCACAGGAAAGGCAACGCGGAAGCGGAGAGTGCGAAAATCTTCACCCAGCGTGGCAGGGCGTTGAAATTGAGGCGCGCTGTGCGGTGAATTCAGCTTTAATTTTCGTCCTGTCAGAAACAAAATGGGTGCATCATAGCCGCCCACATTTGGAGCCACCCAGGCGGGGCGATGGGAGAGGAGGGAAGGGCTGTTGATGTCTTCAACAACTCGCAGAAACGCTGCTCTTCAACTCCTCAGCAGCAGCGAGGCGAGATCGTGCCTTGTAATGTAGAATTCCAATGACCGAGAGCTCCGGAACGAAGGCATACCGAGACGAATATTGCATCGTTTTGTACCAGCGAAACGGGTGGCGCGAGGTGTGGAGTGCCCACGGCAAAAGGCTGCAATAACCTTTGGATAAAGTTTTATGCAAATAAGACAACACTCATGTGCTCTGTGAATGGAGCAACGAGAACTACAGACAGTAACAGGCAAACGAAAACATTTAGAAAAAAAACAAGCCGTGAAACTCTTCCGGTCGGTCGGTGATGGTGAAGATAGGTCATTATCATAACACTGTTAGATACTTATCATGAATAGTGAGTGTTTTTTTGTACAAGCATTTACTTTACCTTGCTGCACCAATGTGAATAAAAACAAATACATAAATGGTACAACATCTCACCAAGAATGATGCAGCAGGAGGAGGAGCAGTGATCTTAGTTGACTTACCCGCAGGAGAGGATTCGTTGCTGGACACATCGCGCCATCTTGAGCGAAGTGTACAAAACTACAAGCAATGCAATCCCCTCCACCGCAATGCTCCTTGGACATGAACGGTTTTGGAATTAATTAAAAACCAAAGTCCCAAGATAGCCAAGACAAAGCTCTTCCGAGTGAAGGGAAGGGTACTTCCCACTGCCCGTGCGGGTCAATCGAATCATTGCGGCCAGCGCGCATTGCAGGTCGCAAAAGGTCGTCTCGATAAAAGATCTTACCCAGTGTGCTGGACAGGACCAGCTACCCAAATGGAGGACGCAGAAGCATCGGCAACGGGTTTAGCAGAAGATGCAGCAGAGAAAATGAAAAGTAAAAAAAAAAAAACAACGAAGAAACAAATCACTCATTTCTCTGCGCGAGCGAGCGAGCGGGCGCACGCTAGGATCTCTTCCGAAAGTGTGTCTTCCAATTCCAGTAACGACGACAGCAACGAATGGTTTGTGGCATTATATCAACCAACCATTACAGAACGGATGCTTCCGGGAGCCAGGGACGGACAATTCCACCCGTTCTGGACATTCTTCTCCCAGTTAACTTATTCGCTACCAGGTACAACATGGTTCCTGTACAAATGTCAACGCGAACCTTCTCCTCTTCCTCTGGTGCGATTGAACACCCGGATAGGGCGACCGAAGATTCGTCCGGGGGAGAACCTCAGCGCACCTTTAAATGGGATGTTTCGTTATGTCGCTTCACTCGGGATGTACTGGTTCGATGCCGTTTTGAAGCGTGGTGCGGTTTGTGCCTTCCTATGCTTTGTTCTAAAACTTTCGTGTGCACCCTTTTTGTGTGACAAAGAAACATTGCGCAGCTTTCCTTTCTCTCGATTGCGGTGTTTAATTTAGTGCCGTACAAACTGGTGACTGGCAGCTTCACGGACGCAAGGCTCTACACCGCTGGCATCCACACAAGACGAATTGTTTTTGTGTGGGATGGTGCGAGCATTCCAGCAAAGTTCCCGAAATCCTGACTCAGCCCCACTCGACTGGGAAGTCTTGCCACCGATTGCTGCGCGTTGCATCAGCGTTGCTTGGGAGAGAGGCGGTCATGGCGCAGGCCGAGTCTTCTCCTTCTGGATCGTCCCCTTGTAAACGATAATGTGTCACCGAAACGGACAGTCTATATGTCTCGTCATGATTAATCGCTAAATCGTGGATATTTACTCAACATAATTCCACTCCCAGCCCGGACAACGGACATCGGCATCGTTGGGCAAGGCGGCGGTTTGTCGGTGCAGATGGTACACACAGTGTACGGTGGCCAGCGTTGGTTGCTTGTTTTTGGTTTCCGTTTTGCGATGCAATCGCACTGATAGGGCGAGGCACGGTCCACGGGCTGGACTTGCGCCTGTGGACAAGCGAGAACTTCTTCAGCAGCTCGCCCGTCTTCATTTGGGCGGTGTGTGTGTGGCTGGTGGCCTGTACAGTTCCTTCCAATGTCTTCCCGGGTGCATTCAGGGGTGCTGTGTTTATCAAGGAATTGCTTTTCTTGCTTCGGAGCAGCTGGGAGAAGAATTTGCAGCGCAATTAATCAGCTGCATTGTTTAGGAACAATGCCTAGGATGCAGACTGAGGAATCGGTACAAGGCACACGGTAATTATTCCTATTTTTATCCGGTACTTGTTGGTCGTTGGGCGGTGGCTTTGGAACAGCACGATGCAGTCTGATGATGGTTGGGGGCAAAGGAAGCGGTATGCTTTCCATGTAACAATGGCTTGTTTTTGCAAGTTACGAAGATACACAATTGAAGATTTATTGGCTTGGCTTGAGAATATTTTACAAATTAAGAAATAAAATCTATCTAATTGTGGAACAAGATGTTTAAGCACTTTTGCAATTTTCAACATCCATCAAGAGTCCTTCTTCAATAAAATAATATAATACAAAAAAATAAATTTCCAAACTATGACTCTACCTCAAGGAGGATCGGTGTGAACTGCAATCAGTCAGAACAATCGGCGAAACATCGATTCTGTTCCAGTGCAAGCACATTACTTGATTGGTTCGAGCGTGCCTTACTGGAACCGAGCAACCGCACCAGCGCAAGGAGGAGGAAGTTGTGCAACATCCACGAATTCATTTTTAACGATCATGTTTGGGTTTAAATGATCGACCATCGTCGTGCCCACACGGTTTTCTCCAGCCCAGTCCAGTCCACCCGGCAACCCGTCTCCCGGTTTCTTCACCTTGACCCAAAACAGTTAACAACCGGTCGTCAACGATTGGAGCGCGATAAAGATTACGACACGAGAGAAAAAAACGGTCCAGGAACGGAGCCCATCGCCCATCTCCTTCGTTGCGTTCTGCGGTCTGTTGTGTCTGTTTGTTTTGGTTTAGCTTTGGAGAGATGGGTTTTTTTTTGTGTGTGTGTCTGTTTTGGTTTCGTTTGCTTATTCATCTTGTCTTCATCTCCCGGTACTGCTGCTGCTGCTGCTGCGAGGCGGTAATTGAAGAAAACTCAGGCTGCAGTTTGCTTCGGTGGATGACATTTTCGGGTACTGTGTCGCACTGTGGAAGCATTCCCTCCTGTCCCTCTGGCAACTGGCGAGGATGGAGTCGTTGGGCGGGATGGACGGCCGGGGAATTTCGTGAGCAGCGAGTCACCGTCTGACAAATTGTTTGCAGAAATGGTCGGTTGCATTTTGTCGTCCAATCGGGTGCCCAATCGGTACATCGTTCCGAATGTGTGTGGGGTGTGTGTCCGAGTGTCCTCGTTGCTTGCTACTCGTGCTGCAACAACCAAAACCCACGACTTTCCCGGGAGGGTTTTACAGTTTGTATGTTGTTTCCTGCTTTTTTTTTTATAACTGCAGCAACCTTTTTTTTACGTTTCCTCTGCTCGTTCAGCACTGATTTGCTCTTCTGCTGACGGTCAGCTTTTGTCCAGAAGGAGCGTCGGAGCAGGACACGGTTGCTGGTGGAGCTGAGCAGCCTTCCTAGGCGGGTGGGCGGACGGCGAAGCATGAAAGCTCAGCTTTGATACTGTGTGAGAGCAGGGAGAGAGAGGGGGGACGAAAAACAGCAACAAAAACAGGAAAGAATCTTCCCGCAGTCTGCCACTGCTGTTGCTGCTGCTGCTGCTGCACCTTCCAGTAATGATGCTCTCTCCTTCCTCGCTAAGTTTCCCCCATTCTGGAGGAACGCGTGGTGCGATTCAAAGGCCAGCGATGTCGGTCCCTTGCCGGGGCTGAAGCTGATAAATGGAAGCGGCCGACTTGCTGGCGAATCGTGCCGGAACCTCTCGCGCTCGGGGAACGTATGGAATGTTTGATTAATTATTTTTATTGGACTCTAACGATTTGCCAGTGCACACTGGCGACCAATATGCGGTCAGCGCTTTTTATTGCGCTGCGTTGACAAATTGCACGGATAAAGTCATCGAGCAAAACTTCATTAGTTGTGTTTCAAACTAGCGCCCGGCGAATGGTTTGTGGAGGATGGCGAGGGTTCGGTGGTTCCGTTGCAGGCTATTAGTGGGCTATAAAAAGAGAGCGGAAAGAATATTGGCCCACGGTTTTGAACGGTTCTCATTGGCTTTTGTAGCGAATCTTCAGCGCACACGTTCGAAAACAGTCAATTAGATAATTTGCTTGCTCGTTTTTTTTTTGTTCTTTTTTTGTGAGAAAATGTGAAAGGTAAATGAAATGTATTGCATTTACAGCTTCAGGCAATGCCAATCAACTCGATTGCATTTACTTCATTGAAGGTTTTTTTTGGCGATTGTCACACAAATATTTTGATTTGATGTGATGTAATAAACCAAATATAACAAATGAATTTGTACTTTCCACTTCCAACATATAAACCAAAGGATAGTCTTTGCTAGGGCAAATATCGATCGTAGATAAGGATTGAACTCTGGATCTATTGTGTACAAGATCACCACGCATGGTACGACGCTATTCGAGGACCTCATGCCCGTGTCGTTACAAGTGAATAATATGAAAATAATGATAGGAAACATTACATTATTTCATCAATCCTAAATCAAAATAACGGTTCACGAGACTTGAATGAAAAATAATTGATTTCATATATCACTTCGTAAACAACTACTCCTCCAATTGGTTCACTACGATTGATACTCTTCAACTGTTATCTTTAATTAAGCCACATCTTTACCATAAAATAAATAAAGCTCCCTGTGCCATTCCATTCCAGCTGTAGGATGCTATTGACCGAAACATTACACCGATTTATGGTGAACACTTTTTCTAAACCGGCAATTGACAACCCGCTTAAGACACCCCCCAGGGAACACAGGCGGGAATGCCTAGACGCGCACCCATTAACACGCTGCAAGCCGGACCCCAAACACTTAAATTAACATATCCATTTAGGAAGTGCACGTCCACCGCACACCGGGAGTGTGGTTTGCAAGCGCATCGTCTGCCTGGTCGTATTAGCTTACCGGACCTCGTGTAGCTCGTTCCACACTGGCAACGCTCCCCAAACGGCTCCCGCGGTCGAGCTAAATTGGATCGTACATTCTTATCGTAGAGCACTACACTTTGATTTCAATGTTTCCTCTAGCTTCGTCCACCTCTGTCCAATACACCATGGCACCATGGTCTGTTTCTGTGTGTGTAGCACCGAAGGATGTTTTGTTTCTTGTTGTGCCATTCCCTGCGTACCTGCATTCCCGGCGTGTTCTTCCCGGTGTGTGTTTGGAGCTCTGGTCCACTGGAGGCGACCCACACGGAGAAGTGTTTGGAGAAGGCACCACAACCAGTGGCACAGTCATTAGCCGGACGACGGTTGCCCGGACGACGACCACAACGATGACGACGACGATTGGATTTCACGACGGTCCAGCAATCCGCACTGTGCACACTTGGGTTGCGCTCACCCGGTAATCGAAGTTAATAAACTTCCCACCAGAGCCGGATCCCGTGCGATGCGTCTCCGTTGTTGGGGCGGGCATTTTTAGCATGTTCGATCGGGGCTTCCGGAGCAGATTCCAAGTCCTCGCTCTCTCTCTCTCTCCGCTGCCCCATGCTGTGCCGACGCAGCGGAGTGTCTCAGCTTTCCTGCGCGTGTTCTAGCTTCTGACTGGTCACAATCACAGGTTACGGAGTACGTGAAGGTTGGAGCGACTACGTACGTACCCGTCAACCTTCACCGCGTAACTTGAGAATGTTTCAGCCACCGCACACACACACACACACACACACGTGCATGTACTCCTCAACTCGCCTAGCCTAGGCTTCATGCTTCACATTTTCGGTTGATGAGGATCCCGCACTGATTTTGCCGACTCGCTCGCTGGATGATCATTCATGCCGACCTGCCACGGGTTCCTGTGGAGCCACACAGGATGCGCACACGGCTAGGCCAACCGCCGGCTTATAAATATGTACCCGTCATGTCGTATGGGGGCATGATTTATTGAGCTATTCTCTGCACATTTTATCTACGGCCGGACATCTTATCGGTGTGGCGATGCATTCACACGGCCAGCTACTCGGCGGTCCTGGAAGCGCGAGGACTGGGAGTTAAAAAATCCCCCTTGTGGGGGGGGCGAAACATTACATTACTGATATCCAATACTACAAGCCGTGTGGTGTTTGTGTGTGAGAGAGCGTTCATAATTTACAATTGCACAGCATCATCATCAGCGTCTGCTTGTTTCGCGAGCGGGAGGATTTGTAATTGCTCATCGGATCGGATTAAATGCACCGTTGTACATGCCACTGCAGGCTGCTGCAGTCTCCCCAGAAGTCGTTCGCCTTAGTCGCATCCGTTTGCAGATCAGTTTACTAATTTGTGCAAAAGCTGCACCAACGTGCACTTCTTTTACTTCATCCCCTTTACCGATGGGGGAAGAAGGTTTTAGCATTCACCCCAGCGAAAGATGTATTTGAAGGAAACGCGCCAAACATTGCCAAATGCTCAATTCCGTTCCAGCTCCCCCAGTCGCTACTTGCACGACCACCCACGGAATGTGGGCGCCGTGTCACCGCCGCACGCCGCACGGGTCGGCGGAAGCATGTTTCGTTTAATTAAAACAAAGCACTGTCGTCAGGCGAAATCGTGATTCGCGGACGGATTCGTTATTGTTTTCTGATTATCTCGGACTGGCGAAGGCACCGCTAACACGCCGGGAAGGATCCCCCCACAGATCCACCAGAATGCAGGCAGTAAGGTAAAGGAAGCGACCGAAAGAATTGCATGCACGGCAAGGGCAAAAGAGACCCCACGAAAAGATGTAAGTTGGAATTGTGTTCGATTGTTCTAGCCAGTTCGGGGACACCGCACCGGGAAGTTGGGCTAACATTGTTGAAATAATTAGTCACTAGGTAGCCGGCGAACGTTCGTGAGTGCTGCGCGGCATCATTAAAAAGCGTCCCCGTCGGCACATCATGCCGTACGACAGCGAACAACTCCCGTTCGGTTGGTTGACCGGGTGATTGATTTCGTTTAATTTGAAATAAGCTGAGCAGCTTTGATGGCACGACCCAAGTGGAAAGGGATCAAAACGTGAGGCAACGGCAACCCATTGGCCAGAGTGTAAAGTGACACCCGGACGGACCGCCGGGGAACCTGAACCTGGGGGCCTACACTAAATGAGCAACTGCCGGGTAGTGGTGCAGCAGCGCGCATCGTCATGTTGTCTCTTAATTAGCATAGGTTTTAGAGCGGTGACGCTGGGTTTCGCGCGTAGCAACCAAGGGCTGCAAGTAATAATGATATTTATTTGCACTGACAGGCAACCGAGCGGACGAATCTCCTACCGAAGGGCCACCCCTGGCAGGACTTGTGGAAAACCATTGGCAGACGATCGGCTAGAAGCTGCCAAGCTGATTGCAGCAGCTCCTGCGCACAGCGGGAGCTCATGGGCGGGCGAATAGGTGCTCTCCTTCGTTTTTACCGAGAAGACCCTTGGGTTCATTTATTCTCATTTGCTAAAGCTTACGTCCCGTGACATGGTCGTCGACCAACAATCACATCTAGGGTACCCCATTCCCCCTCACGGGTACTCGATCATTTCGGTGTCGGCAAAACGGTTTCCGTCAAGGGCATGGGTGCCGCCACCTTGCACTGGAGTAAGTGCAACTATTTGTGAGTGTGTGTGTGTGTGAGAGAGAGAGAGAGAGAGAGAAAGAGAAGGAGCGATAGCGAATGCAGGAATGCATCTACCACCCTGTCGCACAAAGCGAGGTAATGAGATTATGTGCCCGAAGACTGAGAAGCGTTACAGAACCATTAAAAGTGCAGCCAAGACAAGTCACCGTTCCTTTTGCTACAATCTACAAGAACATGGCCTCGCACTGCAGAAACGAGTGGCGAGGGGCACTGTGCTAGAATTAAAAGCACATTTTGCAAAGGCAAACCAGTGACGAGCGACGAGCCCCACCACGAGTTCAGGGGATGTGAGGCGGTTGAGGCCAGGATCAATTCTTTTACGATTGACAATATTAAAATGGAATTATTGTAGAACAAGCGCGCTATTTACTCTGATCGGGGGAACAGCTGGGAGACTACTGGTAGGATGCACGTGCATTTATGTAGAGCTGTTGGATAATATGAACATGAACAGTGTGTCTTTAAGATGCCGTTTGAGTTGCGGTGCATTTTATGGGGAGCAAGCTCGTCGTTTAGTTTAGTTTGTTGCAGTGTTGTGGAGCGGGAATGTTTGCAGCATAATCCACCAAGAGGCCGCAGAAAAACAGTGTAGTTCAACGAAATTTATATGCAATTCAATGTACAACCAATTATGGTAGAATGTAAATATAAACCATTTTTCCAGCATTGAAAGGTTTTAAGTATTAGGATATCAAAGGATAATATTGGACATTTTTTCTTAACGATCATTGTACTTAAAATAAAATAATACTTGAGCTGCAATGTAAAACATGATTTTCAACAGAGTTTCATCCTTTTCATGGCAGTACAAAAAAAAAAACATTCAACGCGTGATTCCGTATGACGATGATGATGTTGAAGCTCTAAACTTTGTCATACATATGCACAAAGGTAAACCAATGCAATTAGAATCAGATTGCAAACTCTTTTTGTACTTCAAATGAAAGATATTTTTAATCGATTCCCAATACACTGCAGCTTGCCTAAGCAAACTTACACACATACACACACACCTGGTAATATCCTTTCACCTTCTTCCGCTAGCGTAATTGCAACATCGTACCGTACCCACTGGGCGGAGGGAGAATCGGCAAAGTCGTTAAGAATTATCGCACATGTAATGCACTATTTCTTTGTGACTAACGAGACCGCGCATTTTCCCCAATGCCACAACCATCCTCACCATCCGCCCGCACCGAACAAACAGCATGGATGCGCATCCCATCCGCTACAATCTGCCACGCAACGCAACTGCACCTAACGGCACACCACAGCAAACCCAACACCACCACCGCCACGGGCTTAGCTTCTTCGATCAAGTGCACCGATTGGGTCGCCCGGGGGATTCGCATCGACTGCAGTATGTGTTAAGGCGCTTTGCTTCACAGAAAGAATGATAATGGTCTTCTTCTTTCTCTCCCCCACCCTATCTATCCCTTACTGAATGGATATGAGACTCAAAAGGAAACCTTAACGCATTGCACCTCGCCGTGTGATCTTTGTTCGATTTTGCAACCTTTCCCATTTACCCAAAACGTGCGACAAATGGATACGCGCGCCTTGGAGAGTTGCTTACATCCACCGAAGTGTGTTACACCGCCATTTGCAAGTGAAGATCCTTTTTCTCACACTCTTCGCACTGGGGCGGGGCGGCTGGTGTTATGCGCACCAAGCCGATGGTACTTTATCGTTCCCGGGGATGGGACGCTCGAAAGAAACTCCGATTTTTCCTACCAGCGCGTTGACATTTTGCTACAATAAGCAAGGGTATAGGTTGGTTTCGTTCGTTACAGTGTGGCACTGTATCTCCCCGTCCTTGCCGGATTTCCTACCCCCTAGGGTGCGCGAACACGTGGAATGGAATTTAAATTAAATTTGCAAAACCCGCGCGCGTACTCTCACCAAACAACGCAACAACGCTGACAGCGCGAACAAAGCGGATCAATAAATTTAGGCACTTCCTTCCATTGATTTCGATGCACACACACACTCGCGCGACCGGTGGAGTGCATTTTGATACGCGCTCCCACTTGCCAACTTGCCTGATAGCGGCTGTATATTTGACTTTGTTTTCTTTCTCCTTTCCCTCGGTTGCATTTCCTACGCATTGTGATGCACTGTGCAATGCAATGGTTGGGAGAAAGGGGATGTGAAAAATGCACCGCACAAGAGAGGCTTCTACTGCGGAAGCTGTAGCAATTCCAAAATACCGATGATTGCGTTATCGATGGGTGTTTTTCTGTTATTGCACTGCAGCCCGGGGAGGGATTTGTGAACGGTAGTAGTAGTGTGTAATAGTGCCCTCTCTTGATTTAATTGGATGAACACGGCTTCGCACAGGTGAAGGCACAGTACAACCCCTTTCATCACCCCATGATAGGGCCGCTTGTACTGTTTGTGATGGTGGGAAAATAATGTTCATTAATTTGTTTCATTCCAATAGGATAGGAGAGGCTGTAGATGCACTATCGTAGTGGCAGCGTTCACTTTATGTTGATGGTTGTTTGTTCGCGTCATTGCAAGTTAGCGTTTCGTGCAAGTGAAGGAATGAATTTACATTAAAAAAAAACTCCTTTTGCACGACGATGTTATTGGTGGTTATACGCATACAGCATGTATTTATTTGATTTTACAAATCGTCGATTTTGAGTTAATTAATACGTGTTGAATTGCATTTTGGTTCCTAACCAATTGGATCAACGTTTGTGATTTTTTTTTTTCATAATGGATGTTAGAGTAATTTTTCAATCATATTGTTTACTTTTGAAAGCTGTAAGCTGCTTTAAGCTGCTGCATAAAAGGATCAACACGCTTTAGAATCAGCGCTTTCGTCAGTTTTTCGGAATTTCCGCCATGTCAGACGAAGACATGCGTGTAGGCATGTTTTAATGATTTTTATCCATTTCTCCACCTTAGTTTTCACGACAAAATTGTGGAAGTAGAGCATTTGGAACATGTTTGTCAAACAAAATTCCAATTGGACACAGCTGGGGGATGTTGGACCAGTTCAAGGACTATGGTGTCTTACTGAATTTACTCCAAAAATCGCCTAAAATAATCGCATTAAGTTTTGGCGCGATGTCTGCTTTTAAACTGGGCTTTCATTCGATGGTCTGATAGTTGTCCAACCGTGCCAAGGTTTATACAACGTCCACAGAATGTTCGTTTTAGACGCTACGGGGTGCCGATCTTTCATCGCGCTCGATCCTGACCGAAGTTGCTTCACTGTTTTGGCCATCACGGTTAGAGTTTGACTGATAGAGGTGTCCAATTTTGTCTGCTGACTCATGAAATACAATTATTCTGCTATTCATCACCATCATTCATGACTAAACGCATCAGACTTCAGAAACAGATCGCTTAAAAAATGTAGCGCCGTATCGGGGCAATTTCAGTGCAAACAGTTTACAGTTCATTGCAACTACAGAGTTCGCAGCATACAGCAGTGTTTAAAATTTGCACATTTTTATTGTTTGTTTCTCAGCTACAAACCTCGAAAATGTCTCGGCTTACTTGCTGTAAAACTATACCATACTAACAAAGAAAAGTTTCTCCTTTATGCGTTGGCCATGCTACGATTGCATGAGTTCCACACAAAGAATAACCCGTTCCAGGGAGAGAGCTTACACAATAGCGCACTATATATTCGCTATCACACCAGTTTGTGTGTATCGATCGTAAGCCGATGCAACAAGCATTAATTGTGATTGAAATAAAATTATTCAGCTGTGCTCACTTTGCCATCCTAGCTAGCAGCGAGCGAGAAGGAGCCATCGGTTACCTGCCACAAACGGGTGTCCGGAGAACGTCCTGCACACGATTCCATCAAGCGTTCCAGTGGAATGCGCACAACAGGAAGGCTTCCCTTACGACGACAACGACGACGACGACACAGTTCTCAAGACTGCGCGTTTCCCCAGCACACGTATGCTGGAAGGAATCTAATGCTGCTGCTGCTGCTGCTCGAAAAGGAATGGCAAAACTGTTTGTCCTATTAAGCAAATGCACCCGAGGTTGCCCCCGTGTAGTTGCCACCGGGTGCAAGGTGTTGCACTGTGCTGTTGGTTTCTCAAACACACACACACACGCTGCCACTTTCTGCGGCCTGTCAGCATGTGGAGCAGAGCATGTGTGTTTTGCTTCCGTAACTGCCGCCGGTGCTGCTGCTGCTACTGGGCACACATTTTACAATCATCTTTCTGCCAGCTAGGGTTTGCAACCTGCAACCCGCTTCCACGAGCCGATGGCCCTTCGCCGCACGCAGACGAAGGCGGTGGGTGGGCAACGCGGAAACGATAAAACCAACGGCAACTGACACCTCCGATGCAGCTTCGTTCTATTCAATTCAATTCAATTATGGAGAATTTATAATGCAAACTGTTTATTCGGGCCCGGTACGCTTTCCGAGACCCAGTGACCCCCGGGAAAGCACACCGGAACGCACCATTTAGCTAGGGCTGTTGCTGCTGCCGCTGCTGCTGCTGCTGGTGCCCTTGTTGGGAAGCTTGACGTTGCTCTCTAGCCCCCCCTCACAGACTTCAGTCAGTGAAACAAAACATGCATTAAGTAAATCGAAATCGTACTGCACAATCCGATGCACTGTAGCTAGGGGTTTTCCCATGCACTTGCTGGCGAAGGCTAACCCTTTAAGCTTTTTCGGAGCCGAGCGTTGCATTGATTTCCCGTCCTGATAAGTACCCGGTGACTGTGTTGCTGCTAGCGTACCCGCTCCAATCGGTGTGGAGGAATAAAATTAATCAACTAAAACATACACACACGAGAGTGTGGGGGGGGAAAAGGACACAAGGTTGCTTGTTTTCGCTAAAAATAAACACAGTCGAAAATAGAGTAACAGATAAGTGCAGCAGTTCTTTGATAATTGCCCACCCCGCGGTACGTTTCCATTTCGTTGACGCTTGGCCCAACTGTAGCCAATCTGCGATAGCTTTAAAAGGGCCGCGTACTAGGAATGAAATGAAACGGATCGGATGAACCTCTCCCCGCCCGGGCTCCTGTGCTTTCACGTGGGAGTGACTTACAGTCCTAAAAAGGGCTTTTGCGCTGTTGACTCACCATTCGTTCTGCAATCATCATCGCTTGGCCAGCGCTTAGCCAGCACAACACGGACTCCACCCGACCTTCGCTTCGCTGCGGAATGGTGCGCTTATCTAAACGTTTGTACAATTTTCGCTTTAATTTGCAGCGAAACTATTTTAATCAATTTAATCTCGTCAACGAAACGGGCGACGACCATCGCCAATCGCCAACCTATGCCGGGGGCCCGCGTGTCCGCGGGTGTGTGTGTGGTTTGAGCAAAGGATGAAGCGGAACAGTAAAGAACGACGTGCAAAACGGAACGAAGCGGTAAGCAAACTCCGGGCAAGCTTCACAGTGCATCGTGTAGACACACACACACACACAAATACAAACAGTGCACAGAGAGCATAGAGGAGATGCTCCACTTTACTGGATAAGCATTTTAGGTCGAATCAACGACCTAGGCGAAGTTGGAGCACCAACAACCAACAAAAACAGCCGTGTAGAACTTTAGCTTGGGCAATTGGCAGAAAATTAATTGATTTCCTTTTCGGAACATCGATTCGTGGAGAAATTAAATTTCGTAATTAAAACAATCATTGCCGAGTTGTCGCAGACGACACGGGAGGGCAAGGACTGATTTTATTAGCCACATCAATCAGTATAATCCACACACTAATGGAAAAAAGGTGAGTTTTAGCAGATTTATTGTACGAGCAAAGCAAAGAAAGGATTTTAAATTAAATTTAACAGAACCCGAAAGAGTCAGGTTCAAATAGTTGCAGCAAAATTGTAGTTTCAAACACCTTTTGCAGGCAAGCGCATGTTTGAATTTCTCCAAAAAGGGCAGTTATGCACAAACAGTTGCAGGTATTTAGGCGTTCTTCGATGCAAATACAATTCTCGCCATAATCCACATGTGCCATGAAGTTAAATTTCGCCGTAAAGTATGCAACCTTCGAAACAAATCATGATCTTTAAGGGAAGACAAGGCATACCTTTGCAGAAGTGATGTTACTTGACAAGACCCAGCTATGATGTGATGGTGAAAGACCGTTTCATCTAAAAGACCAGTTCGAAATCAATTGATTGGTGTTATTTTAAGACATGTCACTACTGTAACCTTAGCCAAACGGTGTATCTTGTGTTAAGGGGTCAAAATGTTCCATTTGCCCGTGTGCAGTAACAGAACCCAACTATTACCTAACCTATACACCCCTCAAACGACCAGCTGGAAAACCCCTGAAAAGACAAATCTATGCCCCCTCTCTAGCTCATCTTCATTGAAGAGTATTTTCGTGTTTCATTTGCATGAACAGAATCCATTTCTTGAAACAGCTCACATCAAAGATGACGTACTGTGGTGGTGTGCCTCGTCCTCCACACCACTTCATGTCTTCCTCACGCTCTACAGCAATATTACCGACGCCTGTGTCATGTTTTGCCAACGTTCCGACATCGTCTCGCACTCTCTCTCTTTCTCGAACTGGCACATTATTGGGAGCACAAACTTTTTGACAAAGAAAAGCCAACCCCGCGTCAGCAAAGCATACCACCGTCGCCCCATCCTATCTATTCTGCTGCTGCTCCAGCAGAAAACCGGAGCCGTTTGTTTTCTTTGCGTCGAGCTTCATCTGTACACCGCCGTATTCGTTCGTTTGTGGAAACTCCCGAACCCAACAAATCCTTGCTTTCATACAACGGTAACGTTCTTGCAAGAAGGTTGCTGAAAACATCAACCACTCTCCCCCCCCACTGATTGCTAGGACGCTTGTCTCTTTAGGATTTTACAAGTGCAAAAGTTTTGTTCTAGCCTCAAATTTCCTAGTGTGCCCGTTGGTACCGACTTCTTTTGGTTTGGCGGGAAAACCTCGGGGAAGAGAGAGAGAGAGAGAGAGAGAGAGCTTTGAGCAACGCGTTGACTTTAGAAGAAACCTCACCGTAGGTCCAATGTTCGGGATTCTCAGTGGTAGTTATATTACACGCTGAACACACAGACAAGCGCATCATGCAATGACCATGGGGTCGGAGTTGCGAAATAGACCTCGTTCGACTACCAAGTCCTGCCGGGTTCGGGATAGGCAGCCTGCACCACACAACAGAGGTTTCCCTTGTCATGGCAAGCGAAATGGTATTGTGTTTGCGAACGCTCGGCATAGCTCTGCTGCTCATTTCGACGTAGCGTACAACCAAATCCATCCATCCACCAAACACCAGCACCGGCATAGGTCCGCTATCTCGAGCGATGGGGGATCATGTCGGTAAACTAATAATGAAATGAGTTGTGTTTTGCTTGTAGCACCACCGGGAGGAAGTACCACATCAGCAGGGGGGGAGCAGCAGGAAGAAGGATGAAGCTTACAACGTGCGTTATTTTTGGGATGTTCAAAAATTTTGAGAACTGTTGAATCCCCGTCGCTCTGCTCTTCATGACATACAACAGCTCTCGTACTGCTAATGGAGTTGCTAAGGATGAATGTGTTCAAAATAATATTGTGAATGAGCTTCAGTGGCAGAATTTCCACACAACATCGTTGTTCCCTTTCAATTAACCTTTAAAGTGGGGACCCTTTATCAACATGTCGGACACACCGATATGCATACATCCTCTTGAAAGGATCACACTGAAAGTGTCCAAAGGCTTGAAGCTCGGTCCCACCCACCCCAAGGCAATGGTTTCTGTTACCAGGAAACTGATAGCATTATTGAGATTTTGTTTTTAATGTATGCATATTAGAACAATGATTGTACTGTACCATTGCTCCGCATTCTACCAGGGCTACCCTTCACGTTACGATGCTATCGGGATCCAGAACCCTTCGCCTATTATTCTGAGGGATGAATATACAGGTCACTTGGGCCATTTTTGCATCCAGGCTCAGATAACAAAACCTGATGATTAAATTTTAAACCTTTACAAAAGACGCCACAACACACCACTCTGTGTCCGGGGAGTGTGAGAGTGCAGCACTATGCGCAAAGCAAGCTCGTGCGGCTCGTGCAAATCCAGCATGGAAGCCGAGCTGAGGGAGTACTCGGTTGGTCTTCCGAAATTAGGATTCCCATTAGGAGTCGGTTAGAGTGCTTCGAGAATAGCTTCGGTGGAGTGCAAGATTCTAGTTTTTCCAGGCTTTCGTGAACACTGCTCAGACTCAGCCGTGTGGGTTGAAAGTTACACGCTGTAATTAGATGGAAATTGCGTCGGACGAAGACCAGCACACACTCACACACAAACACGCCCTAGTCGGGCAGACGCTAGCGCCATCGGGCCATGATGCTACGTAGGCTACGAGGGTTTGCGTATGAAACTGAGCCCGGGTGCTTCCAGCTCAGTAAAGCTTTTAATTGGATGTACGCAAGTAACGATGCAATTTATGCACATGCACTTGCACAAATCACACTCCCCCAGTGCAGGCTGTACCAGCAGGGGCTTTACCGGGTTTCGGGATAAAACAAAGGTTTCATTTTCAAGGTATAAAACTGGCAATAACTTCTAATGCTCTTATCAGCACACTCTTAGGAGTTGGAGAAGAAAAAGGAGCCCAAAAAAGGCATTTCTGCACCAAAGTGCTGCTGCTGCGGCACCAATTAAAATGCTCCTCGCAGCGCATCATCTTGACCAAGCGGCAGGAAAGAAACCTCATTTCTCGAACCGTTGCGTACCTCAAAATGAGGACATAAATTATCTCGAGGCAAATTCGTTACCAAACCCGCGCACAGTTCACCCCATTGGACAGTACACTTTAACTCAAAGCGGTCTCACAGTTTGCGCCAAATCCACGCAGCGCTTGCAGCAAAGGCGTCTGGACAAAGATAAAACAAAATACAACCTGGGTATAGGAGCGCGCGCGCGCCACGCTGCGTCCTGTAGCGAGAGGAGGAACCGATCGCGAGGATTGGTTTTTATGGGGGAAAAAAGCGCAATTTTTATGCTTCTGATTGGCACCGCAGCCCGGCACTGCCGCTGTGGTGGTCCCCCGTGGCGGCGACGTTAATTTAGGCACTGTGACTCCCGCTGCCTTTGCGGGCAGGACTCGCGACAAGAGAACCAAGACCTGTTGAAACGGTCCACCAGCAATGCAGCGGCAGCAGCCAGTGCGCGCGAGATGCGACACGAGTGCGGATTGGCACCAACGAAACCTACGGATAAAACCAGACCGCGCGGATCCGGTCAATAAAAGGACTGGAGGGAAGGCAGCGACCAACCGATAAGTTTGGCCCCGCGCGGTCCGAAAAAGCTGCGAAGGCCCAAACATTGATAATTTGACAATTGTCTACTTCTTCTGCTTCGGCTTTGGTCGCGTCTCGTCCTGCTCCCGTGTTCTGTTTTCCTCCCGCGGGCGACGATTCTGGCCGGGGTCTCCGTTTGTTTGTTTTGTTTGCAATCCCCCGCACCGGACCGTTTAGGTTGTGTGTGCATTTCATCGGGTGTGATATCAAATTTTAATTTATGGGCCTTTTTTTATTCTGTGTCCGCTGGCTGCTCCTTCAGTGATTTGCAAACACACCAACACACCTATTATAGAACGCCGAGTGGAGAGGAGAAGGTTTCTGGCGAAAAGGGCTAAATTGAAGTGGATGAAAGATGGAATAAAATGCAATCTGTGAGCTTTTTTTTTGTTCCCTTTTCGAGAAGCTAACAGGATAAAATTACACACGGTATAAATCAGGATGTCTTCCTTCCAGGAGTGTTGCTCGTTGTCGTCGTAGTCGACGACGACGTCGTCTGGCTCACGATAATTATGGCTTGGGGGCAATCGGTACCCCCTACCCTCGCCGCCAACCAGGCCAGCGCGATGGGAAAGAATCAAACGCATGCCTGCAGTGGTTGGTGCGTTTGTTGATAATATAAATAACGAAAGAATGCAGCAAGATTTCGGTTTGAATGGTCATTTGCTGCTGAAAAGTTCGATGAAAGCCAACGAAAGCCTTGTGGCACGAACACAGCACAACAAACGGTGAAATGAATATGCAAGCAGCGAGGGAGATTATCAATTATATTGGTGTGGGGTTCGAAGGCATGAATCTTCTTGCTGACTGCTGAATGACACTGGCACGAGGTAGTTCGCTAAATGTAAAAAGAGATGATGATGTGCTGTTTACCACACTGTGGAAGCGATTTAATACGCACAAAAAGTGCCACTTTTAAAAAGATACATTGTGTGCATTTTGTGCAAATTATTGCAAAATTATCCATCAACATCACCAAAGGGTTACTGCTCCTACTGCGAATCTTTAAAATTATCGGTAACAGCTCATCGGATAGCCTTGCTAACTGCTAATTGAAATGGCAACCATGCGAAGCTTGCCTCTGAGCCAAAGGCAACAAAGACGGCTTGTTATTTATTAAGTGTTGCAAGAGTTAGCACCAGGGGTCGGCAAACTTCTGTACAAAATTGCCGCATGAAACAGTTTAGACTCATTTTGGAAAACTGTTCTGGAATGTATTAATGTATCTACTCAGAATTTAATCAACTCTGTATCAAGAAAGAATATATAAATTGAACAACCAGAGAACTGAAGAAGTGGAGACTACTTAAGAAGTGGCAAACTTAACAATAAACTGAAAAAAACTAAAGAACTGAGAACTGACGAATAGAACAATTTGGTTTTTAACTGAATCAATAATGCATTAGAGAATATAACTCAAGGATAACACAACACTGAACTATATGAAAAAAACTTAACGAATAGAACTTATAAAGAATTGAAGATTGAAATAACTTCACTGACTAAAATAAGACCAAACTGTTTTATGTAAAAGACTTATCTAGTGAATACTACATCCAACAAACCATTAAAAAGATACGCAAATAAACTTAAAAATTAAATAATTAGCTCAGAGTTTGTGTCCCCTGGTGCATGATCTTCGACTGACTCGTAAAAACCATTTCACACTTTTGGTTGGATGGATGAGTTTTGTGTGCTTTCTGATGACAGAACTGCACATGAAAGGTGCTGACGTTGGTGCATCGGCCACTGTACAGCAATTTGTGTAGATAAAAATGCGCAATATATAGTTTTGTATTTAGATGGTTAATCCAATTTAGTTGTAGATCGAGAAGTATATTCTGAAAATCCAATTAAAAGAAATGTTTACCTAAGTTTTGATCTCATTTGAAACCTTTTTCACATTTCAACCATCGGAGCATACATCTACACGAAGAAAGAAACTTCATTACTGATATTTCAAATGCAAAAATCGTACAACTCTTGGTGGTTGGACAGCTGCACAGCTGTACTTCAACAAAAAAGAGCTCAACTCTGTCGTAAAATATGAATGAGCAGTCCTCCCTTACTGTCTTCTGACTCTGTACTCTCGTGCACGTTTATCCACACATGGCTTTGATTTACTCTAAATTAAACCACCAACTCTTTGCACCGCGATTCGTAGCAATTTCGCGCAGTTTCGTTTGTTTGACGGACGCAAATCATGGCGCTGCTGCTGCCGCTGCCGCTGTCACTGCCATTCTAATTCCCGCCAGCAGCGGCACAGTCTTTAATGTCTATAGTGTACGTTGAAGAACGAACGGGTTGAAGAATTTTCATCGGCGAAATCTAATACCAGTAGCAGATGAAGCGAGTTTTCTTAATGAGGAAAAAGCGCTTAATGCTCAAAAAAAAAAAACCTCACAAAATATTCCCCAGACCTGGCGCCATATGTGGGCGCTCGGGTATAATTTAGCATCACCCCTAACTCTTCACTGTTCGTGGGTGATGAAAGAGTTTAATTATGCTTATACGACCGCAACACAGAGGACACACGCTTCAGCGTGTGATTCAGTTTTCAAATTTTAAAGGAGACGGAAATTTAAACAAAAAAAAAGGGAATAAGATCCGCCACATACCGAAATAGAATAGAACATGTCATCACCGTCTATGGAAATAGGGGTTTTCCGGCTTTGTAGGAAACAAAAAGGCTCCAAGAAATGCAATGTTTGATTGAAGAAACGAATCACCGCACGATAAGACAGGCCTCTTTCTCTCTTCATGCCGATCCGATGCAACGATTGCAGTTGTGAGGTACGACCCCGGGGCTGCCAGTCCATTCTCATCTACATAAACTGTGACATTTCATAGTTTTATGCAAATCAAAGCTCCACCGCAGCACTGTCCGCCGTCCCATCGGCCCGCGATGACGAATGTGTGCACATATTCCCATGCGAACGAATGCATTGTGTATTTGCATGTCCGAAAGGATTCCGAAAGGTAAAAGATGCTGGATATGCATCTGCGTACAAATCGCCAGTCAACGGTGATCCTCTGACAGCTCCACGCTCCTTCATTGTGACATTGAAGGGAAATATCTGATCGCTAATGGCTTGATGGTCTCAACGGAGGGGGGGGGGGGGTCCGTCGGATGAGTCCCGCACGAAAAACCTTGAAACGAAGATGCAATATTGAACCGTCTCCCTTCGATAGGATCTTTTTCCATATGCACGGCTGAGCACGGTTTTGTGTGGTGTGGCAGAAAGATTCATACCACCTTCCCCCTTTGTGAGTTTTCGGGCTTGACCTCGGTCCAGGCGAATGTGCATTGCTGCACCAGGAACTACGCACCCCAAAGACGCACGTGAAAATTGCAAGTTACATCGCGTCCTCCCCCCTCCAGCAGGTAACAGCTCAATAGCTGGTGTTTAAACAAACATTAAGAGCGTTTTGCGGGGTTCTTTTTTTTAGGGGTTTTCAGATTTCATGATCGCATCTGCTTGATAGTCGCCCCGTAAGCTTTGCAAAGCCGCTCTGCGACCAATGCCGAAATTCCGAGCTGTGGGAAAGCGAGCGTTTGCGGTACGTAGCCGATTGGAATGGCGCCTGCACGCCTTCCACACAAACGAAAACGCGAAGGTGCGGTCCGAATCATCTACTATCGCTAAACAACGGCTGAAGAGAACCCGAACAGTGTACAATTGTGTGCGCACACCGTTTGGATTGGAACTTCAATTAAGCGTTTGCAAAAACCAGCTGGGCGTTGGTGAAATCCGAGCCCCGAAGGCTTCCACTGCGCCGAATATCCTGCCAGTGGTGGTCGTCGGCGTAGTCGTCGTCGTCGTCGTCCCGGGGTTGTGGGGGTTGTCCATGAATGAATTATGTTGCGTTTGTGGCGCGTCTGTGCTGACTGTGAGAAATGACTGTTTGCCGAGAAGCGCACGGCCCCATGGCAGCGTGCGTAAAGGCCGGTGTGTAAGCAGGCGCAGGCCCGTCCGTGTGGGATGAGACACTGATCGTGTTCGTCCTGTGAACGCGATACTGGCGGGCATACCTCTGAGGTTGCAGCAAAGATTCGAGCGAGCGAGCGAGCGAAACATTATTTATTACCTTTATTGATTCTTATGTTCATTTAACTTTATCATTTCAATTTTGATCACTGTACGAGGGGCTGGGGATTATTTCTTTTATTCGCTTTATTCGCCCCCGAGAACATGGCAGTGTGCTTCTTTGGGCAGAGTAGTGGCTTCGAGGGGTACCACTCCTTTCCCATTTCCAATCGCACTTGGGGTCAAAATAGAGTGCTCAGGCGTTGGCTCTGCGTCTTGCCTTACCCTCCATAGTGCGTGTCTTTCGATTGGCGGTGTCTCGTCAGGCGAGAAGGAATCGCAATACCGACACACACACACGCAAGAGACAATCATTAATGTCCCTAGATCGGGCATGTCTGGCTGTTTTGAGCAGGATGGAATGTGTATGTATGTGTAGTACGCCGGGCCAGGGCCTGAATAATGCATTCCCGCGATCGCTTTGATGTCGGTGCGCGGTCGCTCTAGGTTCTAGCGCGAGCTAACAATTAATTTATCACGGCCAGGCTAATTACACACGCTTGCTGTACTTTGCCTGCCGGTGGTGACGTGTAGTCTCGCGGTGCAGATAATATGAAGATGTGACTTTTTATCGCCTGCTGCCAGCCGCCGGCGCTGTCCGTTCATTCCGTCAGCAGAGGCGGAAGATAATCGAAAACCAACGTTTGCCGGCCGCTGCAGCATTGGTTCGTCTTACGCGCCGTGTCTATTCATGCAAGCAGATGCCATTTGATGGCTTCCAGGGGGGAAAGGTCGAAGGGAACGGGACAACATTCCTTCCACCAAAGAACACGACAGCAGACGGGGACAGCAGACTATTTTTGATTGCGTCCAGGGGAAAGACATAATTGAAACGTCATCAGAAGCATTCACATTAATTAATGATGGTAAGCTGATAAATTATAAATCGCACAATAATGGATTCAAGCGATACGGTGAACAGTGAAATGGCTGGGCGGTTGATGTGTTGTGCAAATTGTAGCTAATGAATAGGGCTTGTTTGTGATTATAGAGCGTAGTTCTGAGGGGGAGACCTAAGAGAGGAGCGAAGAGGTATTTAATTCTTCGGCTGTGAAGATCCAACAGAGACGACGCTGCGATTAATCATTAGCCAACTAGCTTTATGAACTCTTGTACTACAACAACTTCAGCGTTCATGGAACAACAGTCAGTCAAAAACGAGCGATACGTTGAGATGATATATACATCCGGTCAGATTCATTTCCGCTCAAACGGCCAGTAATTTCCAATTCCACCACGAATCGAATAACATCATCAACCTGACTTCAATCAATTCAACCACGCGTGCTAACACTAACACGGTTGTCGCACAAACACACAAAAAAAGCATCAATTCGAACTCAAATCGCCCCAAATTCAAAGAAAAATTCCAACATTTGTGATAGTACACCACGAACAGCATTGTACAGAAGCAAAAAAAAACACCATATGAACCCGCCTTCTGCTACAAATAAATCACATGACCGAGCTATTTCACAGCCACGTCCCAAAAATATCGTAAAAATAAACCATTTTTTTCCAAAATATAACACCCAGACACAACGGTGACCACAATCACACCCATGACAGAGAGACCCCATAACCGTTGCCCACGCTATGATTCTTTTATAAGAAAAAAAAAGATAAAATCATCTACCAGGTCTCGGGTTGGTGTGAATGAATCTGCCTTTTTTTACTGAGATAGCAGCAGCAGCCCTCTTCTTCCCTCTGTTTGAATGTGGTTCGAAGAGCCGATTGCATTTGAAGTCTTTGTTTGAGCAGGAATGTTTCCCTGTACACTTTCCACGAAAATGAATAAAAAAATAACAAGGGAAATCTATCGTTCTAAAGGCATACACACCCACAAACTCCAATTGGCAGGCATCTGATTCCGACACACACACACACCGGGGAGGAAGGAAGGGATGGACCACATTCAGTTTCAGACACACACACACCGGAGTTGCCGCTTTTTTCATCACCCTGTCAGCGGTTGGAAAAAGCAACAAAACGGAAAACATGTGCTCGGCAGCGGTTTAACATGTCATAAATAATTAGTCCTTAATTTGTTGATATCTTTCTACCGCGCCGATCTATTCGCACCAATTGTCAAGTAGAGGAGGAGGGGGTGGAGGAGGCGGGAGGGTCGAGGAAGGTTCTATCTTTCATCATATCCACACATTCGCGGGCCCGGGCTGGCTTGAAATGGTTTGTGCGGTTGTGGAAATTCCTTTTCATTAGCGTGACTTAACGCGCGCGCGTAGATTAGGTGACGATGTGGGGCAATGCCGGTGTCTTCCCCCTCCATGATGTGTCAAGATGTGCCATGTGGAGCATGCAGGCAGTGTAGCTAATTTTAAGAAATTGGCCGATTTCAACGCTACCGCCGTCTTTAGTGTCGGTTTCGCGCTTCTTCAATTAATCTGATTTCGGATGCCGTCAGTCTGCGCCGGCGACGTAAACGTCGGTTGACATGTCGACTGTCGGGGATAGTGTAATATGGGTGACAACTTAATTTCGTACAACTCCCTGGCGTACGGCTCACATTTAGAGAGGAAAACATTGCTTCTTTGTAGTATTTTTTTGTAGCTTGCTTTTTCCTATTCCATCGGGATTCAGTGGTTTAAATTGTAATAATCGAAAGTAATGGAAAGAGTTCTTTCGAAGTACATCAACATTTAGACACTCTATTTTAACAAGTTATGAACAACCGTTCGCCACCAAGCGCTATCGAATTTCCCTTTGCAGCACCCCTTGGAAAAATTATTACGTTTTTTGACATCCTGTCAAAGCAAAGCATTACCCAATAATCCCACCACTGTCAGTTGTGGCTGAATGATTTTTCCAGCCCTACCGTTATCTACGACTAACAGGCGCACACTGCTCCCGGTGGTCTCTAAAAGACCAACCAGATATTAGACGAAACATTGGGATCATAATAATTTCCATCCGGTTGCGTCGGTTAATCGGGAGTGAATTTCCTTCGACCTCCAACATTTCCGTCACAAATCCGTCGATCACCGGAGATCCTACCCAGGAAGGAAACAGCACGAAGAAAGGAGGAACTCAAACTCTTCCTGGCACCAACCAACTGCCACAACCGCCTGTCAACACATCCGACATGACGATTGCGTCGGTTGGCGTGTTGTGAGAAAATTGGTGGAAAGTTCGCCTCCACCGTCGATGAAAAGTGATATTTTACCTTTCCCACCCCGAGGGGCTCCTCTCACACACACACACAGAAACGGAAACAATCCGTTCCGTTTGCGCTCGCCAAGTATCGTTTAACTCCATCGCCCATTGTGTGCTTTTACGGGCCCTTCGATGGTTTCGGGTAACATAGGCCACATAAATTCATATTATGGTGACAGTGGTTGAAGTATCAAATTGTTTATTTCCTCTTTATTACCCTTCAGCTAAAGAAAAACTGTAACGAAAAAAAAACCCTTTTTCCCCGATTTTGTTTTCCTTTTCCACTCCACCGACACACACACACATGTGTTTAAAGTAAAGAAAAATTATTTCCTTATGTTGTGGTTGCCGATGGTTGCGGCGCTCGATAAAAATGTGGAGTGTAAAAAATAGAAAAAAAACACACACACACACCCCACCCGCAAGGAGCGTTTTGGAAACGATTTTGTTCGCTTCTTAAAAAATAAACACATAAATCATAACACGCACTGGGGCCCCGAATAGATAGATCGTACCGGAGGCGAAGGAGCAGCATAGCGCAAGCGAAGCTTCTGGAACGATTTTCCTTCACCGCGACCAAACACAACGCACAAACTCGCACACATTAATGCGCGTTCCTCTTCCAGGTTAATGTGTGACATTTTCCGGAACCCAGAGCAGAGCAACAACCAGGCGACACAGTTCCTTCCTTGCGGGGCAAAGAAAGACGAACACAGGACACGGCTGCCCCGCCAGTTATTTATGGCTTTTGAAAGGGTTTTCCGACCAGTGCTTAAGCTGTGATTTTTCTCCCATCCATTCCTAGTCGGCCATAGGCCTGTCCGCACGACTTCCCTCTGTTTTGCCTCATCCCGCCGAACGAAACTTTGATGTGGGTTGAAGGTGACTTATGCGTTCCGGCGGAGTGAGCAAAACCCAACGAACACATCATAATTATCCTTCACCCGCACTCTAATGTACTCTTGCTCTCTCTCTCTCTCCTTCCTCTCGATCATAAGGCATATGAATTCATTAAAAACAAATTAAAAGTATCATTTTTCATGCAATTTGTTTTTGGCTTTTGTGTCACGATCGCTGCGCCGCAATGCTAGTGGCTGGGATTTGAGCTGGGAAGCGGTGATGGTGGTTTGATTTATCTGTACGCCTCGGTACGCGCCTAGATCAGCAGGCCGGGAGTGCAGGAGAGCAAACTGTTCAGCGCGCACTTTGAAGCATACATCACCCGAAAAACGTATGACAAGCGCGCGCACCCGCTGAGGGAAAGCGCAAAGAAGAGGTTTGAGTAATTATTTCGCAAGCGTTATTAATTTATTGTTTCCGTTTCGGCAACGTGTGTGTGTGTGTGTAGCAGCACCGGGTGCATAAATGTCTTCAATTGGGGTCTGTTTTTTCTTTCTTAGCTTGTGCCCAAACTTCACCTCAATCGATGGCGTGCGAGCGATGATGCCGACGACGCGCTGAAGGTAATTAGGTTCTGGAGGACGGTGCATAAATTTTACATCAAACAGCCGCCGTTCCAGGGAGTGCGCCCGGGCAAGTAGTAAATTGTGTGCAACCTCTGGCAACTTTGGAATCAAATTACGTCCAATTACCTGTATGCACTGGATCCGTTCCCGCTTCGGGGCCGGCTGTGAGTGGTTTCATATTTTCGGCACAAACTTCGTTAGTGCACTGCCGTGCCGTGCGCGTAGTGTAAAAAGCATCTATCACCCTCGAATCGCCTAGAGGGCGCGCGCGCACAATATTGAATGCTATTACCCTATCCCGCTGCACATGTGTCTCCTTTTTTGGAGCCTTCCCTTTACTGTTTCCACGTGCTTTCCACGATCTTCACAGTCCAATGTGCGTTTGACCTCAATTATTGGGGGCTCGAAAAACAATTGATACGTGCCGAGTGCTTGGTCGTGCCAGCAGGAATGGCCGCATCGGAAACGTAAATGTCATCGACACACACACACACGCACACAAACACCCAAAACGCAATGAAATATGGCGCCCAGTAACGAAACTGTGGCCTTCGGGTAATACATTTTTGCCTCAAAACCCCCGGCATCTTCACCTGGCACACCTCCTTCTTCACCACGTGAGCAGTTTTGAAAAGAGAAAGAAGAAATGATAAATGTAAAAGTGGGAGAAATGGGAAAGACCCGACAGGCGAGATCTTCCTGGACGACGAACGTACGCGCAAAACGTATGAAACAATGCAAACTCCCGATAGGCATGCCCCAAAAATGCCGCTCGTTTCGCGCCGTTTCTTCACTTTGTAGGGGCAGCGGACGGGGCAAGCGGGGAGCTTGTAATGAATTGAAAATTTTCGATCACCCGAGGCCTCCAAATTGCAGTGGGAGGACAGGATTTTTGAGGGGAAAGTGGTTTTGCGCAAAACCTCTCCGGAGACAGCTCTTTCATTTCTTTCGCAAAAACCAAAGAACCAAAGAGGCCTTAAGGTCGAAAAAAAACAAAAGCCAAAAAACGAACCATCCACTGGAAGGGTTTTGATTGAGCTTTGCTTGGTCAAATTTTAACCTTACACCAACTGCTTCGAATTCATGTTATCGTCTTTATGGCCAAAAGGGATGTAAAGCTTACGCTTTGTAAGGGGGCGAGAGCATATATCTATCGCGCCAGATCACCGAAGATCACCGAACCGCACAGCAAAGAGATCGAGCGGTAAACCTTTGCCGCGGGACGGAATACCGGGCCCAATGTAACGAAGCCTTCTTTGTACAGTTTGCTGGTTTTTTTTTAAGTTCGTTTTGTTTATCGCCCCGAGATTCCATTCTTCGTGCTTATATCTCTATTAGGCCGCAGCCAGCGCGACCCATGCGGCATCACCCATCATTCGTGATCGTAAGGCGGCGCGTGATAATCGTCCCCGATCGGCCTGGGACGCGGAACAGGGCGAAAGGAAGGCCGGTCGGGGAGAGAATGTGTACCAGGCCAACATTATTTATCATTATTATCGCGCCCGCGCGTCTCACATTGTTATTACACATCGGGAGAGTAATTTTTCTACTTCGCCCAGGATGATCGCGCTTATCTGGGGTGTTCGTCGCTAGGCCCGAGATTGCCGATGGCGATCATGCGCCACATACATGGTTGACCAGTGGGGCTTGCGATGCTGCCCTTATCTGCCCGCACCAGGGGCGTACCATTGGAATCGTTCTGGTGAGGATTTGAGGCAACTCTTCTCATCAAACATACGCCCAGATGAAGGCCAGGTTAGGGTCTCTCTTCTAGATTGCTTGATCGCTTATCCATCTTGCTGAAAAAAACGAAACTAAATCAAGACGGTTAAATGTTAACCAAACGTTAAACAGTTTCCACTTTCGAGGAAAGTAGCTCCGAAAGCCCTCAAGGGAGGCAACGTTTAGCAGTACCGTGCCGGTTAATTTCGAAATACTTCCGCCATTCTTCGCATGCTCAAAATGCTTCCCCGTACAAGAAGCCAGCCCCTTCTTCTCCGACGTCCTGCACTCTCTGGCGCAAACTGGAGCCTTACCCTCCAGGGAGAAAAATAAAACGAAAGTGCACAAAACACGCTCCTAACAGTTGGGAAAAGGGTTCGGGGGAGCAGGGCACTCTTCTTACAAGGAGCAAGTAATAACTCGACGCGCCGACACGCCGGCCGGGGCCCCGTGGCATGTACTGGGTGAGAAGAAACAAGCAACAACAACAACTAAAAACGAACATCAGGCTGCATGGGAGCGCAACAAACATCCCGCGAAACAAACCCCACCCCGAAGGCAGCGGCAGCGGCAGCGAATGGAGCAATTACCGGCCAAGTCTCGCGAACACAGCTCCTTCACCGTACTACCGAGCAAAAAAAAAAAAAAAACCAAAGGTTCGGAAACAAACGCGTCGGAAATTCTTCATCTCAACAAAACAACCCTCTCCAAGGACGGAGAAAGAACGGGGCAAGCAGAGAATGAAGAGGGTAAAAAAGTGCACAAACCCTGCACTTCTTCTCAAGTGCTTGCGGGCGTCGCTTGAGATGCATCTGGAGAAGGCATAGGCCGTTGCATGGCACGTTCGAGGACGAGGCGGTGTCCCCCTTACCGCCAATTGGCAAGCCACCCAGTTGGCGGTGTTGGCCACTGCACACCTACCTCTACCTGGCGCGATGCTTAATTCGAGGCGCGATAAGACAACATCTCTTATCCGGCACATTTTTCAGTGCCCCATGCGTGCAAGGGGTGAGAGGAAGGCAGGTTTGCTGCTGCTAGGCGGAACGTGCAGAACGTGTACGACGAGAGGTAAGCACGGCAAATCGTACAAATGGGGTGCCGCGTTGGTGCAGCGCGAGCTAAATAATGAGCCCGCACGATAATGACTTAATCTAGTTGACCACTTCTTTGCAGCTACTTACAAGGTTGAAAATAAGATTATTGCTTGTTATCTGCTCCGCCGCTACACGCGACCC
The DNA here is from genome assembly GCF_943734685.1 of Anopheles coluzzii. Taxonomy (NCBI): domain Eukaryota; kingdom Metazoa; phylum Arthropoda; class Insecta; order Diptera; family Culicidae; genus Anopheles; species Anopheles coluzzii. The sequence continues at coordinate 23,113,494 of NC_064670.1, read as the reverse complement.
GCCACGTTCTGAGGTAATCCGGCCCAAGCCACTGGCCCAAGCAAATGGCGAGCGGTTGTAAATAAGCCTCTCGGGCGCAAGATCATCACACAGAACGCACCACCACGAACGCTACTGGTGAAAAATTGGTGCCCGTGAAGGGTGTACGTATGGGACACAGACACAGTGCGCAGGAGAGGTGTGATCGATGGTTGCGTATCGTCATCACTCATGCCCATGTACGGTGGCACCGGTATGGACACTTTGCCGCACACTGACGACGGAGTGTTCCCACCAGTCTCTCATCATCGCGTACTTGCCGCGGTCTGTTGGTAGGTCTCCACCGTCTCAACTCCAATACTCCCTAGGCCAGTAATTATGCCATCGAGGCGGATTGTGATTCAGCATGCTTAATAGGATTGCGCTTTTTTGTTGTGTCGCAACCCCTTTTTGCTTGACAGACGAATAGGCCTGTATCAATCGTCCTCCAACGGGGTTGAGTGCGATGATGAGCACATTGTGAACTATTATTGACAAATGAGTGAATGCCGAAAGCGATTGTAGCACCGTGTTCTACGGAAACAAAGCATTTGCGAGCGCGAAGAAGCTTCAAGGATGTGAGGGCGGTCTTTCTGAAATAAAATGGACAAGAAAACAGGTTTATTCGCATTTGTCAATAGTAGTACTTTTAGGGGAAATAAATCAAACATGAGTGTTTTCTCACACTGGCCGACGCCTCAGAACCGGTCAAAACCATTTCCTATCCTTCACTGTCTTCGCGGAGCTCTCACAGTGCCCAAGTTAGAGTTCCCAGTGCCGCAACCGAGTAGATAAGCACCGGATTACTCACGCTAATGTTTCGTTGCTGCAGCCTTCGACGGAGGCAGCTTCGGCGAAACATCTGCTCCACTTCATTTTGCCCGCTGGCCGTTTGTAGTCAATGCATAATTCAGCGACCAAAAAAAACCACTTTCGCAACAACCGTCCCAGTTTTCCCGGCGGTCGACCATGCCCGCGCTGCTGGTCGGCGACGACGACGACGGATGCGAACCGTTGCCATTTTAGAATGAAACATTCAAAAGCATAAGCCGTTGATGATGTCGTGAAGGCGCCGTCCGAGGTCCCCAAGAAACGGGAATGCTACTCCTTCCCTCTACGCCCGCGAATGTATTTTATTTCGGTTGTACAAGCACGAGTTTTGGGAACTATTTCGGACCACCAAATCCACCTTCCCTTCCCTACACTACACCACGAACAAAACTCGAAGAATCCTTTCCCCGTTGCGAAAGACGATTAAGTGGAAAGTGGCGCTTGGGAAGAAAGTGTTAATTCTCTAATGCTTAATCCATCTTCCTTGTATATTGTTTGGTAGGCCGCCCCAGCACCCACCCCCCCCCCCCCTCCCCACACACACACACACACGCCATCGGATTCGGGTACGGTGCCAACAAGAATTCTCGCAATCCTCGTGCACCGCAGAAGGTTCCGGGAATGCTCGATGCGAGCCGGGAATGGTACGCCCGAAATATCCTCCCTTCTAGCGCCCAAAACTGTCCGGATTTACAATACTGCTTTGTGTCCGACCGGGCTGTGTCCGGACGAAACCTTCAAACCCACTTCCAATTTCATCCTAGCGAAGGCGAGGCGAGAACATTGAATGGTTGAAATGTGCGGCTAAACCTTTCCATCCGAAATCGGCCACGAGCTGTCTAGCGTGCTTCGAGCAAATGCTTTCAAACTTGGCATTCATCGTTTCGTGGAAAGCTTTCCCCCCGGTTCCATCTCCTGCTCCAACCCATCGCAAACCCCATGCCGGGGGGGGGGGGAGGAAACTGTTGGTCCTGGGCAAATACTTGAGAGCAAACCCATTTGGCCAAATCCTTCCAAGCCGTCCGCTGACCGGGCACACAGCCCGAGCTTCTATCCCGTTAAATATTCAAAGTTTTCGCCGTAAAAACTAACGACTGCCGGGCTTGTTTGTACGTCTGTTAAGATCTGTTCCGAAGTAAAACCAAACACACTCCGCTCACAACCTTTTCGCCTCAACCCGCCTCCACAGAGTTGTGTGAAGCCTTCGACAATAGTGCTAACGTTTCTGTGTGTTCACAGGGTTTTTCCCACTCCACCCAAGAAACGGGGATGGAGAGTCGTGTGCGCTTGATGCGATGTTTGGAAACTGCTGATGTCTTAAAATTCGAGCATTTGCGGGTATGAAAAGAAGCTGTTTGGAGGTTTGAAAAATAACTGCAATACCGTACGAATGGGATTTGTTTTTGAGCAACCACATGCACATGCAGTTCTGCATCATAGATGCACTTAGTTGTTGGGTTGGAAGCGTTGGGAAATTTAATTAAGCTCCGGCCATTAGAAGGCGGTGCCGGGTGGAGTGGAGTGCTGCCGGATTTATTCCAATTTGTGTCGAGTGCTTTTTACTCTCTCTCTCTCTCTCTCTCTCCACCTAAAAATGATTGTGATCTTCATAAAGTTTGCTGTAGGGCTGCAAGAAGATTTGAATGGTAGATTATAAATATATATGTATGTACCATGCGCACAGAAAAGGCCCTGTTGAATAGTGAGTTTGATTTTTTCTTAAATCTATATAGATTCATACATTATTTGATGGTTTGAAATGCCAAAATTGGGCTAGCGGATGAGAAATTCGGATATGTAGATTAAAAGCACCATGAGTGGCACTGCAAATGAATTTCAGTTTCAGAACCGAGCTGAGTTGCGGTCATGCAGGACGGTTAGGTCGTACTACTAGCATTTCTAAGACGTACTGTCGTACTGAAGAACCGCACTCTAGTGCAAAATTTCAGTGAGTGGCTCTGCTCAACCCGTCTGTCCACATGGACAGAGAAAGTGTACAAAGCCTACTCTATGTGTACTAGTGATGGATAAAGTTGGCAAAAATCAGAAGTCGACTCCGGAAGGTAGATCCGCCCATAATTTTTCGGAGTCGTTCGAAGTCGTTCGGAATCGTCCGGAATCACCCGGAGTCGTCCGGAGTCGTCCGGAGTCGTCCGGAGTCGTCCGGAGTGGGCTGAAGTCGTTGGTAGTCGTAGTCATCCGGAGTCGTCCGGAGTTGTTCGGAGTCGTCCGGAATCAGTTGGAGTCGAAGTCGTACGGAGTCGGCCTTTGAAACAAAGCGGGCGAAACTAGTGGTTCGGATTGACCGGAGTCGGAATCGGACTAACAAAAGCCGGGTCGGATCGGAGTCGTGAGTACGCTCCAAAGAGCACATCACTACCATGTACAACACAATGGCGAAGAGCACGGCCCACAGTGCACTAAACCGTTATCGGTTCCGGAAACTTCTGAAGCAATGTGATGTATCGTGTGATAAGTGAGTGGCTATTTAATTAATATAGTGCTACAGAAGCAAGAACTTACCTGACATCTCTTACGTTAGCAACATTTACCACAGAAGCTTGAAGGCGCTCGGATTGCATATTTGGTATGCGAACAATCCATGACGCTATCTTTCCCTACAATAAAGCACACACTACATGATGTCCACTGGCTCGTTTGAAGTCATTCCCACTGTATTTGAACAATAAAAGCATATTTTTCACTACTTTATCGCAATTTTCAAGTAAGAACGCTCTGCAGTACCAATTGTGCTAGTAAACAAATGTCGAGCGCAGTTGTCAAATCTGTCAATCGATGGTTACCCGATTATCCGGCTGTCACTATTCCATCGAATCATCGAGTTTGTAAACAAATAGCAATTATCGAAAAACGATAAGATTATCATTTTGTTTAATTCACAAGGAATGCGTAGTGTTTCTTGTTCCAAGTCAGTTAAAATTTGTAATTTTCTGAATCCGCAATTCTCGAACAGAAAAAATACATTTTTCTCATACGGATACACTTCACTCGCACTGAAAAAGGTTCTGAGAACTTGTTGAGAGCTTTTCAAGTACAGTTTGCGCAAACCAGAGTGATTATTTGCGGCTATGGTTGCGCTCATAAAACCCCGGCATGTTCGCTGGTACCGTCTGCATCTTCTTCACCTAAACACACGGCCAACCCGAGATGTACGCTTTCCGCACCATCTGCCACCGTGAGCGTAATGAGGCGTGGGGATTAAATTGCCAAAATACCACCTCGTGCACTCAGCCCGCTCATCGCCCAAAAAGGTAATTCAATTGCCTCGCCGTTCTCGTGCGCAAGAATTGATGTGGCCGGTCATGAAGCCATTACTTATCCCGGGAGTCCGAAAATACATTCCTGTCTTTCACAACCACCCACATCTCTTCTCTCCCCGCAGGACTGGCGAAACACGCGAAACAACCGTCCACGATCCCGATCCACTCTGTGGTTTGCAGTACTTCAGTGCACAACCCAGTGCAGCCAGTCAGTCAGTCAATCGACCAGCGCACAGAATTAAGTCATTATTGGCGGCTCGCAACTTCCAACTCAAAACCCGGTGGCGGCTACAGGAGAGGGTGCCGCAACTTCCCAAACAACCACTGACACGGTAGGGAACACAGGGCTCGGCTGCTGCACCGTCAACCACACACTCAATCATCGGCTGCACGGGAATGTGGCCGGCGGCCAATTACAGATATTACGGACGATGATTACGAGATCGTTTGCGAAACCGAGACGAGCACGCTCGCCCGACCCCGGACCGTGATCTTTCCAGTTAGTCGCCTCGAGTCGAACATGCGCTGGTCCGCAATTTGGCGATCTGACTGCAACGGTGCAGACCTTCCGAGGAGGATAAAGGGACGCAAAAGAACCCGGGAAAACCCCGTTTGCAATTTGCTGCGGTTTGCTCGTTACGTCCGATCGCTCGATCGGATTCGATCGTGTTTCTGTTTGCGATCGATTGGCGGCCATATCTAATTGCTGCGGCCATCTTCGCCGGGCCACCTCTTACCATCCACGGCGGCGAAAGCTGAGCTCGTGGACAGCCGCCCGTCTCGAGGTTGCTTAATTTTAATAAATAATCAATAAATAATTTTCAGCATGCTTGGCGGTTCGGGGCGACTCGAGGCCCAGCTGTCGTACACCCGCGCCGCCGTGATCGCAGCCCAGCGTTTGAAAGGCGGTGCATCCGTGCCGAATTCGCTTGGGCAAAAATGTTTTGCTTCGGGTGAGCGTTGCCCTTTTGCCGGGCGAATCGCATCAGTTCGCCATTGGTCGATCGCTGTCTGATCGAGGCTCCAACTGTTTGCTTCATTATTTTACTGCCGGAAGCCACGCGAAATGGCAGCAGGAGCAGCAGCAGCAGCAGGGCTTCTTCCGGTTAGGGGAAGAGCCACAGCCGTAAAATATGCATTTGAATTTCAATTTTGGGAAGGGCTTACTGGCAGACGAATAGATTAAAGGTGTGTATGTTTGTGTACCACTGCTGAGCCAATCGTTGGATTGCATTGCGGTGCAATTGCAAACGGAAGCAGGTGCGCCACAAATTCGTGCGAATGTTGCAAATGGTACCGAGCGAGAGAACCATTTTGTGCGCTGGTTGGAAGGTTTTTGGAAGGCAACGTAACGCGAATTGCTCAAAGGGTAAAAAATATTGCATAAAGGGTGCAGCTGTAATTGTCTTTGTTGAGCAAGTGCATGTTTTGTGCAAAAAAGGGGGGTGAAAATGGCAAGCTGCAATGAAATTATTCACAGCCAAGTTTTCGGTTGGATGGACTGGTTTCGAAGATCGTACTTATGTGTGACCCTGTTGAGCATTGAATTTCATTCATTAAACACATAATTAATTAACGTTTTAATCGTATTTTGTAGTACTCAAGTTGCTCTTGTCAGAGATTTTCTGAACGAATCATGATTTATGTTTATTTATTCGTCCTCAACCGGCCGATCGCCGCCACCGAAAGATCTTCTAAGCATCAGCGTGTTGAAGAAATCCGTCAGCACACCACCTACACCGCCGGACTTCTTTTCCACAGCTTGCATATCTTCGTCGGCTGCCTCTGAAGTCCGTTGTGGAGTCCCTGTACCGATAGAAGTACGCGGCAGCGGTTCATCTGTTTCTGCATCCACCTGAAGCTCTTGCTGCAGCCTAGCAAAGCACGCCTGCTCATCTACAGTTTGAATACTACGGTCCGGCATATACTTCTCGCGGGATGGTTGCCCAATGACACTGTTGTAGTTGTCGTCTGGTTTGCAAGAGTACAGGCTCTCATACAGTATGCCTATTTTCTGCACACTATCCCAACCAGCCGGTATAAACATGGCATCCTTCTCCACTACCAAGGCGGACGTTCCGAATGGCAATCCGTAGATCCGATGCTTCAGATATTGGAGAAGCAGATCACAGTTGACGTTATTCTTCACGCTAGTGTAAACGAGTGATGCACCGTACTGAAGACAGGCTCGTCGAATCGGTTGCTGCATGAAATCGAAATGTACTTCGCGGTAGTTTAGCTCTCTCCGTAGTGTAGCCATCTGGTCGCTTCGCGTTACTACCACGATCACTTCCATGCCAAGATTGGACGTAAGAACTGCATCCTCCAAAGGCAACGGAACAGGTTCGTAGTTTCGCTTGCACGGTGAATTGCGAAGAGGATCACTGCCCAGATCCGAATAACTTTGCCATTTCGCCATCAACCGTGCCATACACTGATGTTTGAGTTCTGCATCAATCTCAAGCCCACCGATGTGATTATCTAGCACTTTCATCCAGTATTGTAGCTGATCCATCCAGTTCCACGGAGCTGCCATGGAAAGGGTCAGCAGGATCAGTGTATGGGGGAAGGATCGCTCGTTTAGGGCGTACTTGAGCAATCCATTGAGCTCTGGATCTGCGGCCAGCGTCCAAATGCTTAGGCGAGCTGACTCTTCCCTGTACTCGTCGTGCACTTGCAGGTAATCGTATTGCAGACCGGAACGCTGAACCGCCGCAGCCTTACATCCTTTTAGCTTGGCTATTAGCGTAGAGCTGTCACAGGAAGTGTCACCTAGCACGAGCACTGATTTGTTCGAAGGCATTTTCGGTACGTTCCTGCTCTGGTACTCACCCAGAAGAGTCGTCCAGGAGTCGTTTTCCATTGTATTGGAAGGTGGTTCACCAGACGTGATTAGCCTAACTTTGGAAACTTTTGGTCGTGCGTCAGGATCACTTTGTAAAGATCCTTCTTCGCGCGTTTTTGTTCCTCTAATCTTTTGGAAATGTTCTGAAAATATGAAATAGTGTTAGAAACGCAAGCATTTTAAGATAAACTATTCATACTTACACAATACATAAACTTTGTTACTTGACGAGCGTGTTTTCAGCAGTTTTGCTGAAGGTTTTTGCACAACAGGCGGTTTCTTGGGAATGTCAAAGCTAACTTCGATCGTTTACATATGGTTGTATTGGTGCGGTGTTTTTGCAGCGTTCTTTTTCACTCACACATTTATATCGGCATTCTTGCGTTATTCAAACCTAACATCACAAATTTCATATTTTTAAACCATTCAAATCTAGTTTTTAGTTTAGTTTTTAGTTAGTTAATTTTAGTTTTTTTGTTCACTTTCTAAACGAAAAATCAAGAACAAGAAAGAGGTTTCTAATGAACCAAAACCCGCTCCCTCATCCGAAGGAATGTCGATCGATCGCTACAGAAGTCATCGCTCGTACTGGGAAAACCATAATTGCGCATTACTCCTTCTGCTTGGACGAAACGGACGGACGCGCGCGTGCGAATAGAGTAACGTTCTGGGGAGGGTTGACCTCAACCGTTGAAATGCACGGTAATTAAAATAATTCATCCACCAGTCGGACAAAAAGCCGGTGCGATCCTGGTAATGAAAATTCTTACCATGTCGGTGGAATGTTGGCGGAATGCTCCAAACGGTTCCATGGCGTGCGATCCATGAAAGGTGTGTAAGTCTGGATGTAACTGATTCGTGTGCTGGTGGTAGCAAAGGAGTAATTTTAGCAAATGATAGTGGCAAATAATGGAAAGTCTCATAAAGAATTTTGTGTTCGTGAGCGCGCAATCGATCGTGGAAATGGAATTTGGGTTTGGAAATTGAATGCCCCAATGCCACATCGCTTTGGCCGGGGTTGGCGGAGGATTGCAAAAAGGTGCGTTGGCGAAAGCACAAAAGCTTCCCGCTGTTCTGGTGTTTGGAGAATTCTTGCCAAATATTGCAATCACTCAAATGTTGCTGATTGTAGGCAAAGATAAGAAAAAAATCTAATTTATATCATCACAATGAGTGTCATACAATTGAGTGCTTTTTCAATATGCTTGAGTACATTTTTGAGTACATTTGAGTGCTATAACCAAACAATGCAACCCAAAAGCATATCGTGAAAAAGTGTCCCTACCTCCGCAACGATGAGCAATGCTCCCTGTCCTTACTCTTCATTACGTGAAAACCCCCCATTTAAGCATCATCCGTTAATACGGTCTCACCGTTTGAGCCAGCAGCCGTCGGCATTTTTTATTCCCTCTTGCCGTATAACGAGATGCACCTACTTCTCCTCCCCATCCAGTGTCAGTTTCCTAAAGTGATTACTTGATGTCACTGAAACAAAAGCCAGCGCTGCATTCTCCAGTGCTATTGCATGATGATGCGTGAAACCGGCGCAAAATGATGGTAGCGAAATGCGCCGGCAGTGCATCCCAAACCCCTTTCCTAGCGCACTCAAGCTTTCCAATCAATTGCCACCCCATGGCAAACTGTAGCTTGCCGTCCCTTCTATTCCGAAAACGAGACACTTCCGCAACAAAGTGACGACAGTTCGTGGAGAACGAACACTCTTGGCTACCAACGCTCTGGCGGCTCTTGGCGCAAATGCCAAAGAATGGTGCAATTTTCCCGCCTCTCTGCCCAGTTATGAATGCAGGTTATTGTGAATGCATGCTCTGGGCCGGAGCGCACACACACACACAGACGGGAACGCTTTTGCTGCAAGCCCTACTAACCTACCGAAAGCTACCACCGGCAGGCGAGTACCTAACCGGGCGCGTGCGACACAACAACAGTGAGAGCTGAGGAGTGAAGGAGTAGACGAAGGAATAGGATGAGGTCTGGAAATCTCATCACAAAATAGTGCCGTGCCCGTGTGTGTAACGGGTTTGGAATGTCATTGATTGGCGACAGCAGCTCGCGCTGTAACCCGGGTCCGGAGGGAAAATGGGAAACCTTGTTTGTACACGGTCGATGGCAGTAGTAGTACCAGGACGATTTGCAAGAATGTGCCGATGCATTATCATAGATTTGCCGGCATCGTTACGCTCGACTCCACGCGAGTGCAGGCGTACAAACATTCCCGCGCCCGGGGATCTGGGGAAAATGCATTTCCATGCACCTACGGCCCTTGCGTCCTTCGGTAGTCGACTGAAAGGCAAAGCCTTCGGCAACAACCATCGGGAACTATAATTTATTATATTAGACAAATAATTCCATTCAATTCAATATCCATACCAAACGGGTAGATGCGAAGGTCCGGGCAACTCTGCTGACTTCTTCTGGTATGCATGGATTCCGCGGCAACACAATCGGAACGGTGCCGAGCGCATCCTGCGGGTATGCATTCTGTCCACTAACGGGGATTTCTATCTTTTGGGCGAAGTGAAATGATGCATCGAATAAATTGCACACCCTTTCTGAAGCCGTTCTGGAGTATCGAAAACGAAAACAATTAGGTAAAGTATGCGTGTGTGTGTCCCCCTCAGGTCGATGTGTATGTCCGGCTTCCGCAAAAGGTTTTCCAAAGGGTCCATTCCGAAAGGATGCGCGTGGCGGCAATCGTCTTTGTTGCATTTAATTGGAAAAATCACCTCACCTCCTTACTTTCACCATCTGTGATCGTATGTTGTGGTGTGACCGGGCGGGGAGATCTTTATCGCCAAACCGGCTCGATGTAAACACTGCACAAGATATTCGTGTAATGATAGGTAGAGATCCCCATCGAGTGGAAGGCACGGGTGGCCAGGTTCGATGCAGCTCGGGTGGCCAATTGTGTTTTGTTTGCGGCTGAATCGTAGGTGCAGTGTGATTTATGCAATGTGCATAGAAAAATAGACATTCTGTCCTGCGCCGCAGTGGGCAGCGCGTGGGATGAAGGCATTGTTGTTTAATGTGGCTGTATCTGGGGTTGAGTATAGTAAAATAATTCCCTGCTGCCCTTTGCTCGAAAGGGCAAGATAAGGTGGCTCTATGTTGTCTCTATCTATGTTGAATTTCATACATTGCAGAAATGTAAGCGAAAGGTATGATGATGTTTAGCGTTTTTCTGTTTTGGATTTCTCTTTTATCTTATGAGCTGGTGTACGGTGATTTCACATCGATGAGTTGTATTCTTATTAAACCGGTATTATACTTTACCTGTTTATGTCTTCCAAGTATCAAGCGAGTATAATTCTGACATTTATTCAGAACTTTTACATGACATAAATATGTCAGACTTATTTTGTTCTTTCCCACTTTTAATGGTAAACAGTTACAAATGAGTTGCAGTATAAATACATAAATATTTGTGTTTATTTTTTATTCAGAAGCAATATTAAATAAATTACTCTTAAACTTAATTCAAAGGATTACATAAAGAAAGGAATTTTAAAAATACAAAAAAGGACAAAACAGACGAGACACGTCTATACTCATCAGCTTTTCTAAACCAAATGCTCTAAAAATATGAAACTCCTGTTTCTAGTACTGTTTAAATTTGACATTTAGGGTAAATGTACCAATAGTGGTGCAATTTGTAGTGGAACCGATGTGTTTTAATGGATTTAAAGTGTCAGGAAGGACAATTTCTGAATATTTTAACACATATGTTTTGGAATATGTTTTATCTTCGCAATCACAATCATTTTTATCCAGAAATACATCAAATTTACGAAAAAATACATATTTTTGTGACTGCTTCGTTGTACCTATAAAGGTGGTATGGTTACTATAGTCGTCGTATTGTGTTCCTATAGTGGTGGTAAACAAAGGTGCATCAAAAAAAACGGTGTATAATATCAATGAAACTTAGTTTCGAAGCTGTTTTCGTATGAATAACAAGGATTACTGCCACAATATTGGTTTCTTGCGTAATTTGATCGTAAAAAATGAATAAATTTGATTGATGAAAATATTCACTAAAGTACTGCATCACACCTGTCGTCAACCTACACCCGGAAGAGTGTGCTTGATTTGAAGTCAATTTTTCATTCAGCCAGATCAGCGAATTTTAGAGCAATAGCACCACTATTGGTACTACCACCACTATAGGTACATTTACCCTACAATGTTTTTTTATTGACTCAAACTGCATTCGCCCGAATACTCGAATAAGATGGATAACGAGTCAGAGTATATATTTTATCACAAATTATTAAGAATTTTTTGAAATTTATATTATGTTTTGATAAAACTTAGTCAGTTTTTTAATATCTTCATGCTTTTCCAATGAGAATGTTGGAATTTTGCCATGCATTTTAACGATTTCTTTTTTTTTTGTTATGACAATGTGCTCTGATATAGTGTTTTTCAAATATCCTCCTCTGCTCGCATCATTGTATTGAACTGTCATTTCTGAACAGCACGGATAAACGAACAGCCGGATAAAAGGTATCCAAACAAACGGCGTCCGACTGTATTAAATAGTCGACAACGTTTAGTTTGAAAACAGAACTTAAACACCTTTTCGGTTTCACCAAAACGGTAAAAGAAAACTGATAAATATTTTGAAAATGAAGAAGTCATCTAAATAAAGGCAAATTATAATAAAAACAAACAAAATAAATAGTAAAAAAACTGAACAAATGAAACAATAAGTTGTATTCGTCACAAGAACAAACACAGCAAGCAAATTGCTTTCGTTTGTTGCTTCACCATTCCTGCAGGGAGTATCCCCACCCCGGCTGCGATCCCCATTATAAGTATCTCCTTTCTAGACACAACGTGTAAGTGCTGTTGTTTGACGACAGTTCCTTTTCCGACACACACACGTATTCCAGCTGTTTCCTTGCTGCCTACCTTGTTACAGCGCAACCCCCACCCCCTGGCAGATTGCTGGACATGATTAAAAATAATCGCTTTCGCGGTACGCAATCCAAAAACCCACCGGCAGCCAGCCGTCCGTGTGTGCCCCGCCCATTCACGGGCAAAACAAGAGTTGACAAGACAATAGGACATAGGCAAACTTACCGTTACACAACCCGATGCCCGGCGGAATAGGTTCGCGCGGGAATGCGAACGAGATGGGCCACAAATGGGCCGACCAAGCGGGAGCCCAATCGTCCGCATTAAACGCATAAATTATCGGCCGGCTCCTCTCGGTTCAGCCCGGCTCGGGAAGGCTGCTGCTGCTGCTGCTGGTACTGCAAAAGGGAACCCGATTTTGATGGCCAAACGGTCAGAATTGAACGCTGAGTGGAGGAGATCTATTGAAATGGTGCTTGCTTTAAACGAACTTTGTTTTGTTTTGTTTCGTCGCGCAGAGCAGGGAAGCCGTCCCTGCGTTTGGCTTATGGGGGAAGCAGGGGTCCACGAGCAGGTTCAATAAAATATGTTACTGTGATAACAAAGTGTGTATTTGTCGCACGGAAACCAAACACGGAATGTAACACATTTCGTTTGTGATGGCGGATTGAAGGACGGTGAGGGAAGAGCCAGGGACGACTCGTTTGTCTGGTGTAAAAGGATGCACTTTTCCATCCACTGGCACGTGAGCCACCAGCAGATACTGAGCGCTATACTGAGCCACACACACACACACACACACAGACATTGAAACGGTACCAGCGCTCGCTGTGGAGTGCACACAGAAATACAGAAATGGAAATGCTGCTGCTTTCTTTCACCCGATTACCCGAATGCTGCCATCTTGTGGCTTGCTTAAAAGCAATTTATGCAACCAGAGATATTCTGCGACAAGCCCTTTCGGACGTTCCGGCATTCCCCCCGGGAGGGAGTTTTGCGCAAAACCCGTGTGTATGTGTGTGTGTCTACAAGTGTGCTTTAAAATTTATGTTTCTATTTTATTCATTTCGCCTGCCCATTTCCCATTTTGTGCCGCGTTTGCTGCGCGCACATGCCGGCTGCACTTGGTGTTGGTGCGTTTTCGTGCAAGCGAACCCGATTTTCCAAATCGAGCTTCGAGAGCTTTTATTTTCATTCTTTTTTTTTTTGGGGGGGAGGGATATCTTCCCCATATGCATCTGGGCCGGTAGTTTAGGAGCGAACATTTGGAAGGATTTTTGTAGGATGTTGCCATTCTTTATTGCGAGATTTGAAAGGGCAAACTAACCATTGCACCGCATAGCTTCCCTAAGCCGGTTGGTTGGTTTTGGGATGCGGGGTAGGATGGGGTGTGTGAAAACCCAGTTCAACGATAACTGGGTTGAGGGCTGTAGCATATTTTGTCACACAGCTGACGAAAGTTTGCGTCTCGGTCCGATGGTTCGAAGTGGGTTCGTCGCTTTGCCTACCATTATCAATGACAACGTTAACCCCAGGGTAGGGTGCCCAGGGAATGAGTTGAAATGTGTCAGAAATGTTTGCGATTAGCGACAGACCGGCACATGGTTTATGTTTTTGTGTTTTGGTGTATTTCTATCTTTTCTGCGTTTTGGGAATGCTTTTCACGTAAGCAGTTTATGTTATGCTCATTTGCGATTTTGACTAGTGGTGGGAGCTCAGAATCGGAATCACTACCAGAACCGATTCCGGAGTCGATTTCGAAGCTGGAGTTGACTCCGGAGTCGATTCAGGAGTCGACTCCGAATCCGAAATCGATTATGGAATCAAAATCGGTTCCGGAATTGGAATTGACCTGGTAATGGCAATTTGTTCTGGAAATGGAATCAGAATTGACTCCAGTATTGGAATTTGCTCCGGAATGAGAATCAGTTCTTGAATCGAAATAAAATGTTTTAGAAGCGAAATCAATCCGGAAATTTCCATTAGAATGGATCGTTTACTAGTAAATTTGTATTGTTTGTGGCTATCAATAAAAAGAATAATTGGACCCAAACGCCTATTCTTATGGAGATGCCGTAACTGAAGCTGAATCTGATTTCTGAGCTGATTCCGATTCCAGAGCCGATTTCGATCCCGAATTCCGGATCTGATTCCGTAGTCGATTCCGAAAACTGATTCTAGACCTACTATCCAAAATTGATTTCAGAAAACTTCGGAGCTAGCCGGAGTCAATTCCGACGAAAACTTCATTTTTCCCATCACTAATTTGGCTTTTTAAAAGCACTCTGATCCTTGAAACAGACTAGTTAGAGCACTTCGTATCGTATTTGAGTTATCCATGCACACTTCTTGAGGAAAAAGGTTTACAGAACCTACTTGAATTTCCTTCTTGAATTTGAATGTTTCTGCTCTCAAAAATTGGGAAATTTTAAGGTTTTTGATAAGGCGGCAGGAAACCTACTCTGTGTGTCGCAAAAATTATCAAAATTCATTAGACACCTCAAGCTTCAGAGCAGCACGTGTCAAACCTTAAATCTACTTCATTATACTATCGACCGTTTTAGGTATTATTCATACCAACTTTCATCACTCAATGCTCGCTGCTTAAAGCCTCACAATCCCCTTCACAACTTCGCCGTCAAGCCCATTCGCCGCCGAGCAGCCGAAATGTGCCACAGTTTCACACCGCTATCAGACCAAGGCTTTGCAATTAATGGCCGGACTAGCCGTTTAAACTGCTTTTTTCGTTAATCTGCGGCCGTAAACAAATTCCACCAATGCTGTCCGATAAGCTCAAGCTCAACCAAACAAATTGACCACCGTATAGGCGCTTCGCTCGATAAGAATGCTGTTGGTAGGTACGGCATGCTTCTTTACATGCACCCTCGGTTCCAAACTTTATCCCCTACCGTCCCTAGCATCACTGCGAAACAACACGAAAACGCACTTTCTGCTGCTTTGATAGTGCTTGATTTCCATTTTTACGCATTTTACACTCATCTACACAGAAACATGTCTGGTTGGAGTTGGGGAAGCCGCTGCTGCTCAACCTTGGTAGCCCATTTTTAGCTGCTGCCACCTTTCAAGTGTTGCATCACGTGCACCAGTGTGGCAAATATTGAACGTTCCTGTTTAGCAGTTCTGCCCGTCAAGAAGTAGGATGCTGTGAGAGTGTACCAAAGCGCTGCTGCACCAAAGCGTATCGTCGACGGGCGTATGGGATGGCAGCAAAAGCAGCATATCCATAGAATGGATGCTTACCACACCGCGCTTTACACGCCCCACCCGATCGGGGTGTATCCACGGGCTGGCAAAAGTTGAATATTTGCACCGATTGCCGATTGGTCGTTCCCGGTCCCTTTTCCCGCCCTTGGGCGCAGATAGGTTTACCCCCGTGTGCCAGGCGCAATCCAAACATGCATGCAATTTGCAATTCAAAGTAAGCTTGGCAGCTGTTTACTGCTCGGTGATGCTGAGGACGAGGGGACGGATGGGGGAAGGGTTCCAGGACACGGTACAGGGATGGTACAGTGCCGGGTGGAGTGCATTTCAAGATTGGACAACTTATTTAGCGATGGAAGATAACGAGGTAGAATTATGCTTTTTGCGAAAGGGATAACTCTGGAAACGGTGTAAAATGTCCATGAGTTACTTCAATGTTGTGCAAAATGATGTAAAAATACAAAACAAATATTTAGGAAAAATAATTTAAATGCAAAGTTCGTATCGAAACACGTGCTCGGGAATGTGTTATAAAGCGACCAGGATCTTCACAGTGCCCCCCCCCCCCCCCCCCCCTAAAACCCTGTTGATGAAACTGCCTACTCTGGAAACTCTTGATGCACTTATGGAGATTAAATTGTGTCTACGCCGGTACGTTGCTCCGTTCGATTTAGCTGATTGCGAGCTGAGCAAGCACCGGTTTCCGACCAGCAATAGCAAAAATCGAACGAAGCCTAAAATGCCCCGAACAGAAAACAAAACCATTCACACGTACGGAAACGGAATCGAAAGCACGCGAAGCCTTTCGGTGGGAACGAACGCTCGCCCCGGGAAGGCGAAGCAACACCCTGCACCCGTATATGCGCACACCCAAAGCATGTGCATGTGTAATAAAAGATATTATGCATTTACACATTTCCAGATAGATTAATACGTTTCCCTGGTGCTTGCTGGTGCCTTCTGCACCGAGGTGCACGAGCATCACGTGCACACCATTGAAAGGTGTGCGGGGTGGGCGACGGGATGATGCTGGGAAGGTAGGTCTATCTCCGTGCCGTTGGAGTGCTTCACGAGGCGATTTTCCGATCAAAAGCAAGACCCCCGGCCCGACCAATGGACCTCCGTCAAGCGCGTCGTGCACGCTTGATCATTGGACGATCGGTCGTTCGTGGAGGGCGTTCGTGATCGTAAACATGGGCAAAGGCATTTATAAATTGAGCAAAAAAGAAAAGCTTGGGGAAAGAAAAGA
The DNA here is from genome assembly GCF_943734685.1 of Anopheles coluzzii. Lineage (NCBI taxonomy): Eukaryota > Metazoa > Arthropoda > Insecta > Diptera > Culicidae > Anopheles > Anopheles coluzzii. Next base: position 23,097,170 of record NC_064670.1, on the reverse strand, counting down.
AGGAGGAGGAGGAAAGGTACCGCAGTCTAGGTGGTTGCGAGCAGTTCGGCCGGCTATTACCGACACCCGCCGGCATCGAGCACTCTATTAACCACTCACATATTAATGTCTCAATTGAGCTCCAATCGGTGGTTCGGAGCAGCAGCAGCAGCAAAGCAAAAAAGGGAGGACGAAAAGCAATGCAGAAAAAAACTCGTGGCACTTCAAGTTGATCAGTATCGATCGTGTGGCTTGGGTGAGCGATTGCATTATGCACCGCGATGAAGGGAGGGCGAAACGCAATGACGGCAATATGCCACACGAACGAGCTGTGCATGCAGTTGCTCCCTTTTGGACTGCATTTCGGAGGCTCCGGCATGCCTGTGAAGTTAAAGTTGGGGCGAAGCGCTGGCTAAACATGAAGAAATAGCGAGCTGCGCCACGATCACCGCGTGATCCTGTTCCTATCGAGGGTGCATTCGGCTGCTGCATAATTGAAATAATTCTGCACTGATCTAATTTGACACCTGAACCCCCATTTAATGGAGCTGTAACAGCGCTGTGATGCCGGTGTGCCCGACCGCCCGGTGGTGTACGATCACGGCGGTTCGGCGCAGATCATTGCGCAAAGGGCTGAAGGTGAGGCAGAGGTTGTAAACGTTTTGCCGGTGCATGGTGGCATGAAAAGAGAGCTGGTAGGTGGGTGGGACATTTACGTTTACATTGATACTGAACGTGCATTAATCATTTATCGATGCATTTGGGTGGAGGCTAATTTTTCTGCCTGTTTCTGACGCTGTCGTGGCTGACGAGTTACAATGTTTGCTGCATGTTTGTCTACCGAGATGGGGTAATTATTATTTTAATTTTAAGGTAATATAGGAATAAAATCAAGAGCTTTCACTTTTCTAACATTACCATTAACTTTTTTGGAATCTTCTCCGAACCGACTGATCATCTCGATTGATTGATCTAAATCTGAAATAGGCCAGAAAAGATCATGAATACTTTTTTTGTAAAAGTACTAACAATCCAAAAATATAAAATCGATTATTCAAACTCTTACGTCGTGGCCAATTGTTTTAAAATAAGATACTCGGATATCCATTCAAAAGGATAGCGAAAAAGTCGTTACAATGGTGATCTCGTCGTATTGAAGATTGTGTTATTTACCAGAACATGTGGAATTTCCAATTTCATTCCCAAGAAATCGGATGACTCGCCTCGTACAATTATATCAGGCAGTGAAAAAGATTTCAGACTATCAAGTTTTATTTGTTAGTTGAAATGAACCCATCTACTCCAAATGCAGCGATAATGGATTGGTGAAAGTCAACGCTAGTTCGCGAAAAGTCTAAGATACACCTGAAGTGGATCGTTCTGCGAATCATTCGTAGTTCCTGATAAGTTAGTGAGTGTTTTGGAATATTTTTAATTGATTGGTAATATTTGCCTTTTTGATTCAAACGAAAGTCTCGAATCTGAAGAAGAATGTATAAATCGGGATTTTGGGATCTGCCTGTATTCTCCAAGAGTATCAAAAGGCAGAAATCCCAGATCTTCAAAATAAATGTCTTCAGAGCATTACTGACTCATAATAAGACTAAACAATTTACATCATATAAAAAGCTCAAAACTGAGTCTACCTTTCATCCTAGAGCTCAATTTGCTGAATGAAGCGTAATTTATTATCCATTACATCCTCTCTCTCGTCGAAACATCATTAACAAACCCCTCCAAGTCTTCGCGTAGGCATCGCAATGCATAAGCTTTCTGTTGGTCGATGAGTCAACACGTCGTTAAAATAAATCCTCAAAAAAAAAACACACACACACACACTAGACCTCGCCAACACACACACAAGCACAAACTCCTTATGACACATTAATGTGTTAACGGTATAGGTATTGGAAAAATCAATTTCAACCCAACTCATCAATACACCTTTCGCCCATGTGCTCTATGGGTGAAAAGCTGCTATTCCCTCTTATCCCAGGCTCCTGCCGTCCTCGACCGAACTCGTCAGCAAAGCGGGAGGTTTGAAGCTATTAAAATAAAGCGGTCTCAGCGTCATTATAATAAACTTGCCCAAATTTATATCCCTTCTTCGACGGGGCTTTGTCTGCGCGCCCCCAAAACTTCGGCACCCATGCGCCCCCAGGCTGCGAGGACACTCTGCGAAGACAAAGTTTCATTTAATATGTCACGATAAACATGCAAATAGGTGGTTGGTCTGAAATACGAAGCCTGTGGCAACTCCCCCTTCCCCAGCACCGTAAAGCAGAAACGCATCAAACCGTGTCCTCCGTACGTGTGAGTGTGTGCCATTAATTAATGAATCCGCTAAAAAATTAGTTCCAATCGTTGTTTGTCGGATGACTCTGGTGAAACCATACAGCATGCCAGCGAGATAGGAAAAAAGGAAGAGCGTTTGGAAACAAATATTTTCCCTGCGACGTGCGACCGATGAATGAAGCACGCCCACCTCCACCACCTCTCATCCGGGCTTCAGGGTGCTTCACTTTAACGGCAGGAATTAACATTCACTAATCCGATATTTACGATGTTCGGAAATCATTTTAATAAGCGCAGCCGCGGCACCGATAGAGCAATGCCGCCAAACATGCCTGCCGGTACGGGATTTCTAAAATCTATCAAACATGCCAGCGGTGCCGTTGTCAGTTTCCTCTTCTCGGGGGGAAAAAGAGGCCGGTCGGCAACGTTTTTAGGCGGCCTTAAATCCCGGCCCGGTGTGCTGATGGCATCCATCAGCGTTTTAATCGTAGCTCGTCAACGCCAGCCAACAACCACCGCAGGAGGTGGAGATAAAACAAACGGCGGTTGAATAACACTTAAATAGCTTAATATCCAGCGCCTTTTTCGGCAGCCTGCCTCGCTTGCTGCCTTGCTGTCACGCACGCTAACTACGTGCTATCGTGGCGCTATGGCAAGGAAGGGGTGGGGGGGGGGGGAGGGAAAAATATTGTGTTTTTGATTGTTTTAAAATGCCTTGTCTCACATTTGTGCCGGGGTCATCTATTTTCCAAACGGCACTAGAGGAATGCAAACCCCCTTTTGCTCGTGTGCTGCGACGTGCCCGGAATGAGGATGCCTTGCGCCGTATGCCTTTTAGGTGCGTGTGATTGATCCGTTTTCTTGCTCAAGAGCGAAAAAAAGCTGAATATAGTGAGCGGGAAGCCCTAAACTACATTCCACCGCACATCAATTAGCGAAGCATAATTGATCAATAATTCATCATTCGTACGTTGGACGTTTTTTGGGCGTCAAGATCTCCTTTCTATTGTATGTGGTAACAAGCGATGACGATTCTATTGCGGTCATGGAATGTGTATAAAATGTTTCTCCAATTTCTTGGAACTTGTTGAAGATCTTTTAGATCAAACAATGAGAAGTATGTTTTGCCCGTCTCGAAAGAAAATCGTGCCGAATGATAGCGATCGATCGATCAAAACCAAGAATACATTGTCCCAAAATAAACGATTGTAAGAAACGAAAGGCAGAATAATACAGGAGTGGAAATGTGGCAGTTGTAGCTGAGAAATAATTAATTTTCAAGCAAAATCTCTTCAAAACATAAAAAAAATCGTTAATAAAAACAACGACGAGAATATGATCACCATCAACACAAAATCGGAACACTTTCGTCACTCCCTAACGATGGCGTGCTGCGGCAGATCGATGCTTTCATATCCGGCCTCAGAGCGCTCATTAAATTCATGCAATGCAATCAAACAATTTGTGTTTAATGATTTGCGTATGTGTCGCCAATTTCAATAGCATATCCGCGCCTACCTGCCACCTGAACCAGCGATATGTAATTTTGTTCAATTTCAACACTTCACACGCACACACACACACTCCGTCCAAACCTTCTCCAGCAGCACTTGCACTTGTTGGAACGGGCGCAAGTGCAATGAATTTTTAACAGAAGCGCCCTAAAATATTTACCCCGGGGGCTCTTTCGTTTTTTTTTCCCCCGAGGATCGAAAATGCAAATTTTATTCCAACCATTATAATGTTCAGCTTCCACGCGCACGGGCATACAAAACCAAGCGATTGGGCACGGGGAGAATCGTATTCAGCCACGTGCACTCGATGCAACGCATCGTTATTGTGTGTGTTTTTATTTATCATCAAAATAGCGTAGAAAAAATAAAGCGTGAAAGCGTCCGCCGGAGAGGTTTATTCATTAGTGACTGTGAATCGTTTCAATACATTTATTGAGTTTAATTAAGTACCTGCGCAGCACGGACCTCGGCTGGCTGGGCTATCGCGCAACCAGCGACGGCTGGCGGAATCTGGCGATGTGTGATTTATTTAAAAGCTGTCCGCTCGTTATAAGATGATCCTTGATGGAAATTTTTTTTCGCATTCGGTCTCCTTAGCGACCTTTCACGGCTACCCAGTATTATGTCCTTCCGTTCACTCCGTTCGTGTGTGTGTTTGTTTATTTTCAACGAAATCGAACTGTTTTTGCGAGCACACCAACCGAATTGATGAAATTGTGACAAACTCTGCATGCGGTGCCTGCCAGGCTGCAAGCGAAGGGAGGATGAAAAAAAAAATAATTCATTAAAACGAGAACAGCATATTATCTGCTGTGTGCGCTGCACAGCTCATTCGCTGCTGGCTCGTTTGAAAGTGAAGCATGCAGTGCATCAACAACGTTTCAAGGGGAGGGTAAAAAAAATGGGAAAACAAGCTTCAAACGCTCGGCTATCGGCTTTATAAAAATGTATATATTATTTTAAAAATCGAACCCCAGACAAGACGAGACCGATACTCACACACACGCACACCGACACTGGAGGCTATCGGATGATTTACTGTGTTTAAAATATTTATGCCTATTAATAAATCAGCGATATTGGATGCAAAATCATACCGGCCGAGCGGTGCGAGCATGATGTGTGTGCGTCTGACCACCCAATGCACCTTGTAGTACCCCAACCGGGTCTATCTCTGGGGTTGGAAAAAAGCGTGCAAGTAGGCAGACAGGAACGGGAAAGCGTACATTCGCCAAACACAACCATTTGCAGCTGCAGGTCAGATCATTAAATCACTGGATGGGCCATTATTGTAGGGATATTTTTTCTGTTTAATGGTTTCCCTTTCGGGTGCCGCTCACATGGACCGGAGGACGGGTGAGGTGTTTGGGTGATTCGGTTATGCTGCGCTATCGATAGATGATGATACTTTATGGTAAGTTTTTGAAACATGGCGCTGCTGTGCTATTCTTTTGAATTTGCTAGCGCTAGTGCTTGTTGTTGATTGAGCAGCTTCCCGATCGAGTCAATCCTTTCAATGCCCGTTTTGGATGGTTGTTTGAGAGTTGCGATTTATCAACCAAGTTGTTTTGTTACGGAAAGTAGAGTAAAAAAGTGTATAAATCAGATTCGATACTGTACTTTTAGGACAAATTTGCTTGGAAATAAGCGTTGCAATATGCGATCTCAAATTATTGTACGATGTTTGTTCAGTTTTTATCATCTATTCCTCCTAAGGTATCAGGTTGTGACCATGCGTATCAATTTTTGTCTCTAATATACCTATTTTAGTCTATCAGTTAAAATTGTTTACCCTAGAAGCGTTAAATGACGTTTACTTGGTAGTTGTATAGATTTGTGAAATTTATTAGTCACTGAAAGCCAAACCCACAAGTGGTACAGGCAGACCTTGACCGACAACGGTTGTTGAGCCTATCGAAGAAGAGGAATGTACGTGAAAACGTATTTTAACAAAGAAAACTCTTTCCAAATTGGCATAACCATCGTAATATCTGAAATAATTACCATTAAACTAATTACTATACAATACAAGTTTAATAAGCAAAGTGTGGGACTCACAGCTTCAGAATTGTAGAAACCCCTTCTGAATAATAATATTGTCTTACTAACCTGGTAGTAAAATCAATGATAAGGAGGCAAAAATGTGTTCACTAGCCTGACAGTAAAGTGGGTTTGACATCTTGACTGTATACTAAACAATAATGTAATAAGCTATAATAGCTATTCTAAATGATCATTTTAAAGCAAACTTATCTTTTTACCTCATAATCTATTATATCTATTATTCTATATCTGGAATGCAACAACCCCATTTCCAAAACAGTTCAATCAGGCATCCCTGAAATCAACAGCTTCATCTTTTATTTTATCACACAACCGCTCTCACTCACAATCATTTCATCTCCATTGCCATTGATTGGACAGCGTGTGCCTCATCACATTCAACCGACATTTATGTGTGTTTCTGCTTCTCATTACAGCTAGAATCGATGCCCGCGCGATGACTTTGCAAATGAACCAGCGAAGGCAGGCTCAAGTTTCTAGCGTTTTTGGGGGGACCCGGTCCCGGCATGAGCAGCGGGTGTCCTACAGGGCCCCGTTGTGTGATAGAGCTCTCCCACATAGTCAAATTACCAGCATTTTTCTGGACATCGAAATTTAACTCTTTCGACCCCTTCCCTAAAGCTAGCAAATGTTGGCTGGCCCCAAAACGTACGCTTGTCCAACCGACTAGACGCGCAACTCGCGCTCATGCTAGCTGGGCGACATGTGAGTGGAATGTGCTGCAACTCCCTGAGCACTCGCGGCGACCGCGAAGGTGGAATTCGTCTCGTGGTTCTCGGTCCTGTGCATCATAAATCAAATGTTTTGTACCGCGATGGTGGACATGGTGGACAACAAAATATGTTAATATGATTTGCACTTTATTGTCCACAGCTGGCTCGGTTAAAAGCCATGGCGGAGCAGGGGAAGAAACTTGAGTTTAATTGCACAAGAGGAAAGGCGAGAGAGAGAGAGATAGAGACTGACATAAAGGCTAGGTTTTGGGTGCAATAAATTGACTAATCAACTGTGTAGCTGGGATGTAGTTTCCGATGGATGGAATCTTGGGGCGGCCGCAGTTTGTTGGCGATCATTCATCGCTTCGGTGTTGTGCTGTTCGTGCTTAAATTTGACTGGGATAGAAATTTGCATAGCAGAACAACAATTATAGAGGATGCAGGAAGGAAAAAACCAAACCACACACAGAAGAAACGCGTTCTAATCATCTATTCACCTTCAGTTTTCTTTCCCATTCTTTTCTCTCCCTCTTTGAAGGTTCGCGAAATACAATCCAAACGAACCGTATGCAAACCCTCTCGAACGAGCATCGTAAGACATTCACCCTTAATCGGGGACTTCATCGGCATATTCTTCTCCAGCTAACATCATAATCACAATCTTATTGCGCCGTTGTTGCGCTTGGGGGCCCCATTCATCCGTAGCTCGACTTCCTCCCCACTTCTCGTTGAAATGGTGTGACTTTTTCAATGGCCGATAATCGTTTCTCATCACAACAGACGATTATTAAGCTTTTGACGGCATCAACTCGAGTCGAGGGTCGGGCCGAAGGCTCTCCAACGGGGAAGCCTTTGCGATGCCGATCAAGCGTGGCGTGGAGCTGCATGCACTCCCGGCCAAGCGCACGAGCAGCTGAAGTTCAAGAAGATCGTATCGGATCGGAGCGAACGGGTGGAGCGAGGACACAGTGTTGAGAGAACTGGCCGGCTTGTCAAACGGCGGCGTGCCTCGGCGCTGAACCGAACGCGGCGCAAAATGGGCAAGCGAATTATGAAGTCTCGCCAACGAGGACGCTTCTCGCACGGTACGGGCATCGTTCGTGGGGTGTCCTACCCACGCAGATCCCGTTGGCGAGGATCACTAAGAGTGTTCACTACTTCATCCCCTCGATGCACTGCATGCACGGATTCAAGTGTCGCCATGGGGACGTGTGTCGTGTTCCAGCAGCATGTGGGCCGTTACTGTCATCTCAATCGATCGAAAACTTTTGTGTCAACTAGCGTACAAGTACCCCACCGATGGATTGCTAGCATCACGTTCAAGGGCGCGTGATGCCCGGAATCGGAATCGATCAAACTCTCATAATGTCACCACCCCGCCCTCCGTTGCACCGTGCAACCCCCGTCCGGCGGGCTGCACACCATCTACCAAACCATTGTGGGTGGCTCTGCTGGCAGAAGGCACGGAGGGATCTATTTTTGTAATCGCTTCTATCAACACCATCAGCACGAAGCACGATGCGAACAACATGCCGTCTTGCAGCGAGCGTTCTGGCTCACCTTTCCCTACAGTTCGGGCAGTTTTGTTCCTTCGAAATGGAAATCAGATCAACGCTCCACGGAACAAGCGCATCAGATCGCGATACGGAAAAAGGGGCACCACGGCACCCTGTCCTAGAAGATTGAGCTGGCTTTTTCGGACACCCTGATGGGAGGACACAGTGCATTAGTTAAACTAACCAACACTAACCCTTTTTACTGTACCGAAAGCCAAGAGCAAAAGAGAGACATAGAAGGGAAGAAAGGTACAATGTTGCAATCTCACGGTTAAGATTGAGGGGTCTGGAAACAACAGGGAAACCTAAATTGAGCCTCCACACGTAAGGTATCGTTTAGAGTCGATTGGGATGAATTTTCCCATTTTCCCCGCAAACCCATCCCGAGCGATGATCCCCGGTGAGATATCGGGCTCGGGTGGTGATTGACTTTGTCCAGCTGGCTAGCGTTCCCGTTCGGTAAGGCAGCTGGCCCTTATCAACATATGCTAGGGGGATGGCCATCCGGGGCCCCGAATGTTAGACATTGTAATTAGATTGTTGATTGATGATAGCACGCGGCAGGAAGCCAATGTTTATGGAGGATAACGTTACGTAGCTCTTTTTTCTTTGGGGGGGACGCTCGGAACATGGGTGTAAGAGATGAGAGATGAGATAGAGAGAGACGGAGAGATACAACAGTAAGAGTGGATGACTTTAATTTGAGCTCGCTGTTTGGGCTCTGCTGTGGTAATAATCGGCAAACAATGCAACAATCGAATCGTTCTTGAATTGATGTTGTCGGTGATCATAATCCCAGTCCAATAACATTGGCTATCATAGCAGCGAACCAATTTGGAAGAGCTGACATTGGAAGATGATGGTGAGAATGAATAGTTGAATGTTTGTGAGGCAAGATTAAGATCGACATTTACTTGGCGTTCGATTTGTTGGTGTTGTAGGATGTGTGTTTATATGATACTAATCAAGAGTTGTGGTTTAACAATTGCAAATTCCGATTGTTTTTTATTTGCTCTTCTTTAGAATAAGTTTTATAGTAAGCCTAGGCCTATATTATTTGCATATCCAGACTTTTTACCTAAAATTGCCTATTTAAATTGACATTTAATATACTCAAACCAAGGAAATGATTGCTGCAATTGGACTCAGCCGTTCTAAGGTGTCTATTTTATTGCCCTATTCGTTTTGTTTTAAGCCTTTTACTTTTATTTTAATTCACGCTATGAATACAAACTAAGCGTTTATTCATCTGAATGACTGAAAAACAATACCAGACTAGACCAAGTCAGCAGACATCGGTGGACCTGTTGGCCGAGCAAACACATGTGATTTCGCAAGCCGTTGGTATATATTAGCATTCGAGATCTATTAAACTTAATGACATCGTCAGCATGCAGGCTGCAGCAGTGCCTGCGTACTTGCGGTCTCCGGTCTGATCGACCGCTCTGCGAGTCGCACACAACTGTGCAAGACCCGTTTTTCATGGATTTATTGAACCGGACTCCGGCGAAGGTGTTTCGCTGGACATTACCCGTCTAGGCCGTCGGACTCCCCCACCTCGGTGTGTAACGGGTAAGGTAAATTTTATGACTCGTTTCACCATCCAACCCCCAAACCAACCAACCAACCCGCCACCAGTTTAGCAGTTGTCTAATATCATAACCTTCTCGAGCGCACCCAGCCCACCGCCGCCGCTCTACTCCAAGAAACTCCGGGTCTACTACTTCGAAAACAACTCGACAGATAATCCATCAACCTCGGTAGAGCGCTCGGTGCTGTGTGCCAGCTCTCCGTACTGGCGCGTACGTGATTGGCGTGAACGTGGTGCTGTCGTTTGCGTGACGTCGGTTGAGTCATTTCTCCGCGATGGCCGCGCTGCATTCGCTGCTGCTGATGCTGCTGCTGTTGCTGCGGCAGCATTCCGAATGGTTACGGTTCGATGAAAATGGGCGATAAAATTTAATCGATGAGATAAGATAGGGTTGTAAACTTTAATTTATCTCCCGACCTCGCGTGGGTTTTCATGCCTTCTTGGCGAAATTTATCTAAGACGCCGGAAAGCCGTACCGGAGTAAGGATGTGTTCCGACAGGTTCTAGCTAATGGACGGTGGGTGTGGTGGGATTTATGGGATTTGTAGAGCTTGGTGGTACAACGTCCCAGCAGGGTGATGGACTACAACCTCATCTGGTAACACATTTTTTGGTAAAGAATTGATCTACGCAAAAAGCAATTTCTAGCAACTCCAACACTGAAAGCTTTGCTCATTAACTTCTTCCCAAGAATCCGAACAGCCCAGTAAAGCAACTGAACCAAAGAAGACACCTTCGCAGGTACTTTGGACATCCCCAAGGTGTGCGCTAGGGTGTATCTGCCGACAAAACTCCCTAATTCGTAGCTTGTATTTCAGCTGCGCCACTCGCGTCTTTCCATGTACGAGAGAATTGATCAATATTTTCCTGTCCCGATGATTCCTATTCCCTATTGTGCACTCAATCCTAACACACATTGGGACGCGTGGAGGCACCACACCAGCGGCACACCGTTCGATCGCTTAATAAAGACATTTTTCACTCCATTATTACAGTTCGAATGAGAATAAGATTAATGACGCCGGGAAGGCAATCATTACCATTTTTCACCATCCATCCACACGCGCGCGCGCTCACACATTGTGTAGTGATAGAAACGAATCACCTACAAAAGGGTGAGGGGGTTTGCGGAAACAAAGAATGGAAAAAACACTGCCTAGACAACCACGGTCCCGGGTACAATTGGTACCACCGGTGATCAAATGGACCCATTCTTTGGGTTCAAGCGCGTCCGTTTTCCGCGCGTTCGGACGCGTCCTAGACATTATCCGATCCGTGCACACGGCACCTTTCCAACCTTCGCTCGGCACCTTTGGGGTTGTGGCTCGTTTGATTGGTTGGTACTTTTTTAGCGGTTTCAGCGTACCTCGTCTCCAGCCCGCGGAGTCCTGAAACCCGGTGGATCGCCGTTAGTGCGAAGCGGCGCGCGTCAGGCGCATTCCGTGGCCTCGAAGACGAATGATGATCACATGGTTAGTTATTTTCGGCAAAAGATCAACTGTCAAAATTCTGAACGTGAACAATGATACACGGGCACACGGGCAAGGGTGGTGGTGAAAATTGATCTCTATTCAAACTGCACGCCCGGGCAAGAATTGGGATGTTTCGCCCATGCTGCTTACAGGGCTGTTTTTTGGGATCTGAATCCAGGTTAACGCCAAATGAACCGGGACTTCCAGACACCGTTTAATGATGGTTCGAAGGTGTGCAAGTGTGGTGTTAAGGTTGAAGCAAGCTCTACATCTATCATTTTGACAATCTTTAAGGTTTCTGGTGTACGAGGGTATGGAATGTAAGCGCAAACACGATTTCTGGACTGCAGACATTCAATATTAGAGAAATTTAATTTGGGAGTCTTAAATATTAGTCTTGTCTTTGAAAACATTACCAAACATTTTAGCAACTGTCTTACCTTATAAAAACTGAATCCAAGTGTAAGATTAATTCAATCTTAATCTATATAGTTTGCTAACCATCTCCGACTCCGATCGTAAGCAACACAACATAATATCCTTAAACTAGATTACAAATCCAACCGGACGAGTCGAGTGGCAATGAACTCCGCATTACATCATGCTCAGGGCTCTCCAAGTGAATAAGATAAGCATTACGCACTAAAGCTATGGAGGGTTGCAAGTCTCCTATCACAGAAAATCGAGGGCAGAAAACATCTTCTCCCGTACAGTGTCAGGTCAAAGCATCTCGTTCAACAACGTCGTGCCACTCGACTGTATCACCGTCCGTGCCAGAGGAAGTTCAGAGTTAATAGAAAGGAAACGAAGCGTGCGTTTGGGCGGCAAGGAATGAGTGCGTTTCACCCCACCCCGCACCAAATCTCGGAAGGTTTGAAGTTAATCAAATGGAAAACAAGTGTCCTAAAACTCACACTTTCTCCCCCACACGAAGCGTCCTGTCCGGGCACGCGTAGGAAACGGGAGCACTTTCCTTATTTTCCCCCGGGGTTCCAAGGGGCCGATCCCCTCGGACGTGGCTGGGAATTGTACCATCTGAGTGTGTCCTGTCCGGTCACTGAAAATGGGAGGAAGTGGAAAGCGTCCCCTCTAAGTGCAGATCACATAAAAATTAGAGCGAAGGCAAAAACATAGATAATGCATTTCGTAGCGTTCGCGGTGAAGATGCGGCTACGCGAAGTACAGCGCGACCCGCAGCCCTAGATGGTCCATCGATTAGGAGGGTGAATTAAGATTGATGAGCAAATAAAAAGCTTGATGGAGCAGCATTAAAAAATCGAACATTGCACGGTTGTTTTTTTTTTCTTTGTTTTTGGTTGTTTTTCTTCCTTCCCACTTTGTCCGTCTGGTCGCGATGAGTCTTGGCTTCAGCGAACGAACGAACCTCCCCCACTCGTTTAAAGTGTGGCAGATACCACACCGGGTACTTACACTTTCGAGACGAGCCATCTTCCTGTCTTGATGGTGCCGATGACGCTTTGGTGCAAATAAAATCATTCAATCTTCCTCCGTTCAAACCGATCTCGTTTTATACGCCGAGGTTCCTAAACAGTCCCGCCTGGCTATTGGTAGTGTAAGTGTATCAACAGCTGGAAATCGATTACGACCGGATCGATAAGGGTGGAGGACAGCGGACAGCAGGAAAGCGAAGCCAGTTTAAGTAATATTTGATTTTTATGATCCAGTGCAGTTTCAGCTCATTAGAGGCTAAAAAAGACGATAAAATTGTAATTGATCTGGTGAATGGCGGAGAGCAAAACCTTTTGCAAGCGAAGTGGTAAAGCAACTTCATCAGCTTTGGCGGATAGAGTTTATTGCTTAACTTGTGGCTCATTGCATTACGGAGGTGCGGGCAACACTTTTCCTGTGGCCAGTGCTAATAAAACATTCATTTTAGTGCGTAGAGGTTTTCATAAGAAAACGCATATTTCACAGCTGTTGGAAACCTATTTATACAATATTTTAATATGCTTTACTTTTGATGATCGAAATCCGGCTCGAAGGACCAAAACTGGTTACACGTGGAGGATGATTAGGAAACAAAGCACATTGTAAGAATAACGCAGCAAAGTGATGTATACAGGTGTAACAAACTCTGTTCATTACTCTTTTCTCTATATTTCCATTATAGAATTATGTTTTTTTTTCATTATTAATGATAAAAATTCCCTCTCAAATTCTGGTTTGAAGCACCAATTCAGAGACAGTTTAGAAGACAGTTTTGGTATTTGGAGGCAATTATTCATTGTTCTCAATCATTTTTAGTCCATTTTTTCTTGCCAATAATCATTTTGAAGGACCAAATCAAGTTGAATAGTATGTCTGACGAAAATCAAAGAATTAATATATAATATCACCAACAGGGTGCCCCGCAGTTTTACTATTTTTTATATTTTTCAAACAATGTTTTCAACAAAATTTTGAAATAATCAATCATTTGTAGTACGTTTCGAAAGTAGTACAATTGTTTAAGATTATATTAATTTTGGATCTGATGAATAAATATTCAACTCAGCTATAGGAAATGCTAATAAATGCAACAACCGAACTCAAATTCAAATCGCTTAAATGTGACCACTGCAATTTAATGCCTAATAAAACTATACCATTTTCGGCATCGACACTCTGAACCGTTACAGCAAGCTTACATTAAATGCAATCACTAAAAAGTGCGAAAACTTTCTACCCTCGCCGCAAACAACCACCAACCATGTTCTGCCAGCTCTGCTAATCCGGAACATTGGCACAACATTGCCTCATACATACGAGACGCGGGCTTCAGTTTAGCTTATCCTTCAGAACGGAAGGACACAAGTAACATCGTCTCGCTTTGCAGGTTCTGTTCTCCATCCTGCGCGTGACTATTTCCATACATTCTCCGCACAAAAACCAACCTCCGCGCCCAGCAAATGATGTTACAAACCTAGGCGATGGGAATCCCATTGTCAGCGAAATCCTATCAACATTAATCGGATCATTTCGAAAGTGTACACATTTTGGGGGCTGTTTCGGCAACATAAATACTGTCTATTCATACCGCGCTCCCCGTATGTCTGGCTGGGGCCTGCCGGCCTCCTGGCAGCTTACCCTCGCTCATAATTTGCCGTCGCAGTAGCGGCGGCAGCAACCATCGCACCGTGCTGATCCGTGGTGGCCGCTAAAGCCCCGGCTAAGCCCCTGAAACTACCCGCGGCTATTTGGAGGCTTGAGATTTTTGGTCAGAGGTGGTGTCGTTTTTTTGCGCTTCCTTCCCTTTCCCTGCCAAAAATATCGCTGGGATTTGCAGTGGACCACGCACCACCCCGGTGGTCCCCGGGCGGCCATTCAAATATCCGCGCCCGGATGGTGCGGCCGAAAATTGTACTGGGGCTCGCTCGTTTTAATCACTTTTACAAGTACCCTTCTTCCAGTGGTTCCCTCTGTGTCAGACAGTGCTGCTGATGGACGCAGAAATCGTGCGCGTGGACGGCGCATAATTTCGTATGCGAGTGCGATCCACTAATCGCCGATGATTATCTTTTATTATTCAAATACCGACACCCACTCGACGCGAATGCCGTCGGCCGGTGTCCGGGGTTCGCTGTCGTCGTCGTCGTGTGGCCATGGTCGGCAGGACATCCGGACCGCTACTTGTGTTCGCACCACTTGTCGGCACGTTGCGGGTTGAAAATGAGAGCGCGAAAGTGTGGTGTGTGTGTTGCATTCATACACAAATCACGCACGTGTGCTCGCCGATCCGTTTGTTCCGCGAGTGGTTCCACGTTGGTTATACACATCTCGTTTGGGCCTTGGCGGAACAGGGCAAAGGGTGGCAGTGATTTTTTTTTTTGTCATACACCATTATTATTATGTCGAAGCAGGCCGAAAGCACGCAGAGTGAGCGTTTATGCATGTAAAAGCTTCGCCTGATGGTGTGTAGTAATGGGCCGATGAATCAGAAGATTCACACGAGACGACAGCTTTTGCATGTACGAGACGTTCCTTCCTGCAGCATCAGTTTCGACATCTTTTTATGAAGCACATTTTTGATGGATTGGCATTTCTAGCAAAAAAATGTTACAATCACGCAAACGGCGACACTCTGAACCGATCGCACCTTGCAATTGGGCGTACGGTGAACGGTTTATCTTGGCGCGAACGTCATCCATACCGCCATTACATACGCAGGATGGTACACGCGCGCCGTTCGATTGAGACGTCAAGGGTCGGGCAATCGGGCCCGTTTGTCTCGCACCCAAGTGTTTCTGACAAGAAAATTACTCCCCTAACCTCCCATGAAGCATGAGAGAGGGGTCGTTTCTCACACCGAGGGCACGGCTGTGCTGTCATTACGCCGAGACTGTCATTTTGGGCCAAGGGATACCGGTGCCGTTGCCCGACAACGGAGGACAGAAAGAGACCCAGCCAGCCAGACAGAAAGAGAAAGAGCGTGAGGGCACCGTCGGATCGGTTGCCCGGGATCGTGGCACAGAGCGTTTTGGAGTTAAATGTGAATAATCACACTTAATTGTTGTGTGGTGCAAAAATTTGCATTTTAAATTGCTTCCCATCGTGGCCAACTTCCGTTGGTCGAGGTCTGGCCCTGGGCCGTGGCATCCATGGCCGTCGAAATGGGTGTGTGTGTGTCTTTTTTTAGGGAGAGTGAGAGACATATTTGGACCACTTGGAGATGCCCCCCGCTGGTCGACAACACCGTTTCTGGGTATGATATTACACCTTGCCGGTGATACAGGGTGTATGAAGGTGTAGTTGCCCGTTTGCCCTGTCACTCGCGTCCTTACTCGCTCTTGCGCGATGATTGGAAAGGATCAACTTTTGGCATAATCTCCCCGTAACGGGGGTAACGTTGGCAAATGTGTGTGTGTTTGTGAGTGTGTTTCAGTATTTCTGCCCTTAACACATTGGCGGGTTTCTTTCCGAGGGCGAAAATCTCATCTTATGAATATTTACGACCATTTTGGTTGATTACATGTTTGCGGAACGGAGTCGGAAGGATTAATGCACATGAACAGTGCTGTGCACCGACCAAACCTCTCCGACAATGACTCAACTTTGCCAGGAAAAAAGGTGCGTCCTTTGGTCGCTTCAGCCGTGCACTGGGAGAGTGTATAGGCGCGAGGTGAAAACAGTGTTTATCGCCAATTTTTTCGATCTTTTGCATTTTTTCCATAACTCTTGATAATCTGTTCTTGTTGTTTATTTTGGTGGTTTTTATTTACATTTTGCTCTCGTGATATAGATTTAATGCATCTTGAATGCATTGGTGTGATTTGAATTGATCTGTCAATCAAAATTTTCAAAATATTTTCATAATACATCAATCAAAGATCAGAACATTGACAAATAAGATAGAAACAAGGGATAATGGTTGATCGGCGTGTCGCAAAGAATTAAGGGAGCTTACTAATTCTCTCAAAATAAACGTACATCTTGAATATATTCAAAATGACAGTAAATAGTAAAGATGGTAAAGCTAGTTTAATAAAATATACAAACATTAAAACATATATACTAAATTAAAAACAATAATACGAGAGGAACAATGAAATAAAACAATGAAATACAAATAAATTTTATTAATTAAGAAACTAGGAGATGCATGCTAAGAATCATGAGATTTTTTATGAATGAATGAAATGTAAGAAAGTGTAATACATTACAGTAACAAAACATGAAATCAAATAAATGAACAAAAACAGTAGAATAACAATAAAATATTAAATAACAATGATTTAAAATGAAGCTATCCAAAAAATATAAAAAATATTGAAATTGAAATAAAAAACAAACATATTAAAATACAAATACTCTTAATTCAAATAACATTTGTTAAGTTGATTGAACATTTGACTTTAGCACTGGTAGAAACTGTGGCATGCAAACATTAAAACGACTTTAAACCCATTTCGTTCATTCATCGACCAAACCACGCCGCTGTAACATTATAAGCAACGCTCAAGTGCCACCCTTTACCGATACCAAATTAAACTGCAATCAGTTGCAGCAAAACGTGAAAAGCACCACTTCTTGCCCTAAGCACCATCTTTCCCGAAAAGTAAGAAAACAAGCAATACCAACAAAAAAAAATACCATCAACTTCTTCACGATTCCAGATTCTATAATGTTGCCCCAAGTGCCGGCAGTTGGGAGGTGCGGTGTAAAATCCATCTCCCGCGCCCTCCTGGAGTCCACGAACTGGCACGACTCGGCACAACTCGGGGCGCGGGGTGCGCTAGTTAAATGATGCGAAATCACTCGAAATGAAAACTGTAAAACAATTGTCCGAATCGTTAAGATCTCGGATTCGCTAACAACCGCTTCGTAGCGGCGTTGCGGATCATCATCATGGTCGACGACAGTGTGTGTGCGCGGTACGGTGCTGTCGCTGGCGTCGTCGGCGTTGTTTTCGTCGTTGCCGCGCGGTGCCGAAAAGTTGTGAATCCGTAAACCGTCATTTCACGAATCGTAACGATTCATCAACTCGATTTTCCAGCTCGATGTGGCGTGGGGATAGCGGGTGAGGGAGTGAGCTGTGCACGACTCATTGCACTTCCGCCGCATCACGTTTGCAGCATCATTAGACCGGGCAGCTGGCAGGGTGGAAAGAGCGCGGTAGAAATATGCACACACACACACACATACACTAGCTCACAAAATAAGGTACAAAGTAAACGAACTGCATCCACCGCGAGGGAATGGGAGTTTTTCCTTCAGACCGAAATCCTCTTCGCTCAGTTTGGTGGATGGATGGATGGATGCAATGGGGGGAAAATGAAGGGGGATACATCGCGGTTTTGAGTGTTGCAGCCCTGCAGCACTTTTGTCGCAGTACACTCGAGTGCATCCATCTCCAGACAGCCCCGTACAACGATGTACAACTTTTGTAATCTTTTACGAGGAACTCAGTAAGAGAAAATGTAATTAACATTGCATTAAAATCCAAAAAAAAAGTTCATTTTGTACGTGAGTTTTTACATGGCAAATTGTTAAAGATCATTGCAACTCAGCAAAAAATAGGTGCTATACTTTCTTTTGATTTTGTTTCATCACAATCAATTTGAGTGTGCAAAAAGCGGGCTGGCTACAACAACAAAGAGAGAACTTCCTAACAAATAACTATTTTGTTTTTTTTTTGTATTTTTTTTTTTTTTTTGAAAACCATGTAACAACCTCCTTGGGGCAGTAAATGGTGCTGAGAAGATGAGCAACAACAACAAACCGTTCCATCGCCTAAACTGTTACGTGCAGGATCTCACCCGTTGTCAGTTCACCAGTTCCAAGCCAAGTCCGTCAGACTTAACCCCTCCCAGCCGAAGTCAGTCACTTAAACTTCATAATTAAGACATCAAAAACGAACATTAATTTGTATCTGCTTTGTGTTCCGTCTTTCCGTTTTTTGTGCCGACGTTTCGGGTCACCCTACCCCCTACCACCGGTGGTTTTCCGTGCACCCTTCTACCTGAGATATTGCAAAACCCCTTCATTTGCTATTTTTACCCGCAGTCCGAAAAGAGCGAAACGACGAACGGCGGAATGGATTTTCCCGCATTTATGCACCCCATTCCTTTCCGACTTCCGCGGAGGGCACAAATCGGGCGCGCGCCTTCGGTTTCCGTGAATCGTGTCGCGCCAGAAGCGACGGTTTGAGGTTTTGTAATATACTGCAATACTTTACCTTTTGCTTCGCGTTGCCCGTCCGTCTCCAAACGCTGGCGAGAGGGCTCTTCGTATGGGCTTTGTCGTGAGAGAACATAGCAAAAAAAACAACCACATTGGGGGAAACAAAAGGGGAAGCAAATTTTAGTGGAGCGTAGAACGGGAGGCGTTTTTATTCGGGCGGCTGTCGGTGCTGTTGCCGCCGTGCCGCTTTGCTCATTATGCTGCATTAGTGTGTTCTTTGTACGAACTGCATTCGAGCATTGTACGTCTTTTCTGTTGCACTTGTTAGAGATCGTGTGTTACGGTGCTACGGTTTGGGAACCGTTTGCCGTACCCACTCAGAACTAGGCTGTGAAGCTGTGTGTTGAGCAATTGGAATGAAGCTGTGCGACTTCAGGAACAAATAATTGTAAAAGATTTTAGGAATGAAACAAAGATTGCGCAATCATAAAAAAGACAGAAAAGAGAAGATAAAAACAGAATAAGGAACAACATCGATGAACAATAAAGAATATTTAACAACAACAAAACATAGAAATGTAATAATATCTTAAATATTTGCCACAGCAGAAAAAAATCAAAACAAAAAACATCAAACTTAAATTTCCAAAAACAAAACCACTGACAATAAATGACATGATTAGCAAAAAAAAATACATTAAAACAGCTAAAATATTATTAGAGAAACTACATGAGACATGGAACATGAAAAAAATAGTGCAAAAATAGTGTTACAATTACAGGTATTCCCCGATATGCGCTATACTCAATATACGCGATTACGCTACTTTCTAAATTTGACAGTGCTTCGAGCAAATTGTACTGATTTGACAAATCAAATATCAAATGTAAAATAAATTCCCTTTTTGTCGAATTTTAAAAACCATTTTAAAAGATACAAAATTGTAATCTTCAGTTGAAATCAGATTGAATAACTAATTTAGTGAATAAAAGCCTACCATTTCAAGCAAAATTATACAAAAATTAGCTATAATTTAACTGAAAACATCGAAGTTTGACTTACGCTAATATTCGAGATAGGCTATTGCTTTCGGTCCGCATTAATAGCGAAGGTCGGGAAATTCCTGTAGTCCAAATGTTATGTCGTAAGTAAATAGGTAAATTTTGTTTAGTTGCCCATAAGCACAGACTATTTTATTGAAGTATAATTCTTTGTCAGTTTTGTATTACAGGGTTTACCAGCATAATAAACAACTGTCCACTTGTTTATAACAATAGTCGTTTTCAATAGATACCGTTGTCTACCACTTGCTCACACGTCATATGGTGTAAGCTACTCTGTCCAATTCAATAACACAATTTTCGCCTTCGATTAGCAATTGTCAGATTCGGCACAGTTTGTTTTGTTGGGACAAATTTTGCAAAAACAAAAAATTTTCAAACACGTTTCATTTATTCTAGCAATATGCAGTATAAACCATAAATTTCAAAAAATCAAAACATTAATTTTGTTAATTATACAACAACCACAAGAAACCGTGCCGAATCCGACCGTTGTGCAATCGAAGGCGAAAATTGTGTTATTGAATTGGACAGAGTAGCTTACACCATCTGACGTGTGAGCAAGTGGTAGACAGCAGTGTCTATTCAAAACGACTATTGTTATAAACATGTGTACAGTTGTTTATTATGCTGGTAAACCCTGTAAAGTATAACGTCGATTCTCGGAGGATTACCGTGCGCGTGAATTTGACAGCTGTTCTATCGTGGTGAACATTTGCTGTGATGGTTAAGTTAATAACAATTTTGGAGCAGCTAGTGTCTAGAGTCTAGTGATATTTTTGAAAGATTTTTGTTTTAGAATTCATAATTGTTAAACTAATAATTATTGATTGCAAAAATGCTGTACTATTGATTAATCGATTGGTTTAAAATGAAATTTAAGTATGACCAGTTAATTTTTACTTTTTTAACTTTTTTACGAATTTGACGTTTCTTGGACCATCCTTCCCATAATCGACGTTCTGCTGTATTTGTTCTTCGTAACATGTGAATGTTTGAACAATTATTTATGCAATTCTCAAACATTGTTTCACATGTTTATCATTTTAACACTAACTTACAGCGTTTTAAAGCATTTCACAAAACAGTACTGCATTCAGTTCTCCTGCACTTGGAAAACTTCCCCGATATTATCGTATTAAGGCCCTTATTATCTGGAATTGTTTTGACCAATTTAACCAACACCGCCACCAAAACAACGTCAACCAGGTTGCTGTTTATCAGCGAGAAACCCACCATCCAACCAAACAAGCCCTATCATTCCGATCCGCGCACGCCAACCACACCCGGGGAAAGTAAAAGTGGAAACATAATTTCCACCCGAATGACTCCATCAGCGAGCCAAGGAGTGCTAGCGAGCCAAAATGGCCGAATGTTTGTCACGGTTCTTGGGGGAAATAAACTCACCACACTCGGCAGCTCGGCAGTATTTACTGGCGGTACATTTGAGCAATGGTTGCTTACCTTCCCTTGCACGCAACTGTTCGCGAATTTAGCACACAAGGTATAGGGGGAGCGAGGTAGAGACATTCTTCAGACGATTTTTGGAAAACTTTGCTACCAAATTTCCCTTCGACTGCACCGAAGTGTACGTCGGGGTGACTGAAGGTTTTTTTTGTATCCTTGTTGCGCCCAGCTCAAACCCCCCCCCCCCCTCTCCTGACCATTTCGTCGCACGGAAAATGCGCAACAACCAACTTTATTACAATCCTAGCGAAAAACTTAATAAGATTTTCCCCCTCGCAAACAAAAACTCCGACCAGCCCGACGGTGGGAGTTTGGCCGCGCTTCCACCCCATGGAACGGGGCTTAGCGAGCTCTCTTTCGTACGCAGTTGCGTTTTCTATTTTTGAACCCAACATTTCGCTACCTGGGGTGTTCCGGTGCTTGGCCCTGCTTTTTGCCCCATCAATGGTTGCGAACAGTTTAAATCTTCTTTTGTAGCACTCAGGGCGACTTGTTGTTGTTGTTGTTGTTGCTCCGGCAGTGGTTGTACGGCGAGCCGCCGAATGTCGCATCCGCCCGAGACGCCATCTGGCCGAAATGGGTCTCCGAAGGACGTGATGTCTAATGTCTGCCGTGCGGCCCGGGAAAAGGGAACCAAATCCATGGCAACCTTTGGCCCGGGTATTACAGGTTATTATTCCGTCCGGGGACGCTTTCAAGAGCGTCACTACTGCCGGGGTCGGGCAGTACGCTCGAAGAAATGGACGTTGCGCTGGGAGAAATAAAAACTGAGCCAAGGGCTAGGCTGAGGTTGGCGTATTGTGCGTTCGGCAAGAAGGTGTCTCGCGGGACACTGCTGAAGGTACTGGGCTGGGATGCGTTTGGTACTCCGATCGTCTCCGACGCTACCGTTACGACACTCGAGGGAATTTGCGAGTTCTCAGTTTAAGGCGTTTTCGGGGAAGATGGCTGGGGTTTTCGTTTTGCTTCCCCGGCCAGGCTAAAGGAAGAATTTTGATGAATCACCTTCACATCCTGAACGTTCACCGGGGCGCACCGTTGGATGCCTTTTTCGCCAAAGTTGAATAATGAAGTCGGTCGTAAATTAAACGCTTCCCTGCGTGACGTACCTTGGGCTGTGCCGGAATTGGAATTCTTCAATTACAACAATAGTCACCTGTTGTGGTAAAGGATATTAAATTCATGCTTTGACCTCGCTTTGGCTTTCGGAAGCTGTGTCACTCTCGCAGGGGGGCGGAGCAGAAATGTTTTTAGTGGCATTTTCTCATTTTTTCAAACCATTTTCTCCATCACTAGCGCGTGCAGATTGAGTCACGTGAGGTGAGCGTTGTACGAAAAAAAGTGTCATGATGTCATAGTTACGAGAGAAGCACTGGTTGTAGCTGGAACCAGGGGAAAAAACTTTTGGCATTTAAATGGAATAACTCGTTCGAGAAGCGCTTGTAACACCGGCCCAGTAAATCGAATATTTAAAGCATAAATTTAATTATCTCACATACCTTACCCTTTGGTGGGCTCAGGCCAACCGTGCCTCGCACGCTTTACATATCTTAATAAACAAACAGCTCGCACATGAATATACGAGTATGCGAGAGTATGAAAAATGTATAAACACATCCGATTAGTTGGGCGATTTTTCTCGAGCCGAGCTCACTTTCGGGGCGTTCTGGATGTCGTTGGCACTTTGTGCATTCATTAGTCATGCCGGCAGGAATCTTGGCAGGGTCGTGAAAATGCTACAAAAGAACACCCCCAGGTGGAGGGGGAGTTTCTCTCCACTTCTCCGTCCGATTATTCATAACACCGTGCTAGACGAGCGAAGCTTTCGGACGTTGGTCTCAGCGTCTTCTTCAGCGGTCACACTTGGCATGAAATTTAATGCCCTTTTGTTGTTGGTTGTTAGCGGCGAGGTGATAAATTCAGTGCATAACTTGACCGGTTTCCCCCCAAACATCCCGTCCGTGGATCCGTGTATTTAGCAAGCAGCATTTTCCAGTCACTCAGTCAAGCACGAACACCCAACGTACAGAGTGGCATTTTTGTTCCCTTTCTATGGTCTGGAAAGGGAGAAAAAAAACTGACTACATTCTAACAGCGAGTTGGGGGGAGCTGGCGAAGGGCTTGTTTTGGAGTGGTGATGGTTTATAACATGTAAATATATTTAAAAAGCAAAACAAGACCACAACCAGCCAGTGGAATGCATTTTCCCATCGTTTTCTCTCTCTCTCTCTCTTCTTTTGTTGAACTGAAGCACCGCACTGGTGTCTTGGAACTACTGGACAAGGTCACGAGACCCACCATGAAACCCACCGAAAGAAAGAACAAAAAAGAAGGCTATCATCAAAACGCGCGTTCTTAAGTGGGAATTTTCAAATTAGACAGAGGCAACGAGGTTCGTCGCCTGCAAACATGCGAAGCGAAACTACTGGACGGACACCACCACAACAACAGTACACACAATAGGGCACTGAGCTGGAGGCCGAGAACCGCTTCGGATACATTGTCTCCGGCAGGACCAAACAAACCGTTCTCCGTTCTTTGATGGCGTCAAAGAATGCATACACACCGAACCCCGCCCTTCGGTCCTTTCGGGTTCGAACCAATGCCTTATGTTTAGTCTGCTGGATTTTTTTGCTTGTCTTCCTTCTCTCAATGTGTGTGTGTATGTGTGTCTGAAACACATCCTCGACGCATGACAAGGGCCCTCGTTCCGATTGTTTCGGTCACTCGAGCGCGCGGGCGCGCGTATTCACGAAAAGCATAAGAATACACACATCAAATCAGCATAAACAACACTCGACAAAAGCATAAGTAGACAACAACACACTCGATCAAAGTCGAGGTCCGTCCGGGCTGTTGCTTCGTTTGCGGGCCGCTCCGTGGAAGGTTATGTTTGGTGTTCCTGCTGCCCTGCCCGGCTTCACCTATATCATACCGTGCCATAGGGGTCCTTGGGTCTGTTGTCTGAGTTGGGCAGTGCTTTTTTTATGAAGACTCAAACGACGCATGGTTACGGGATGAGGTTAAGTTTTGCCTTTGCTTTATCGCTGCTCTTACTTTTATTACTGTCATCGTTTTTCCTTTTTTTTTTTTGGTGCCCCTGTCCTGTCTCCGCAAAAGGAATTGGTCGTCCCTCGAGGGGGCGCTTGAGAGTCTTGAAATATTTTCTATCGAAAAACAGCATTGCCATTGAATGGGAGTGTGTGTGTGTGTGTGTGTGTTTGGGTATGCGTTTGGCATTTTGATGCTGTTCTTCGGAAGCGGGCTTATTATTGTTCTAAGAATTTGAATCCAATCGAAACATGGGTTTGGAAATGGTTCTTTCAACGTGATGATTAGTCATGCTGGTTTGGAGGGAACAATCGGAAGAATGTTTCATTATTTTAGTGTAAAATGGCACTTATATGATTTCTACCTAAAATGTATCTTAAATAACGGGGTAAGCATGCTTCAGAACTTTAAAACTATCTTCAGAAAATAGAGTACTTCCCTATGCCACAAGAACAACAGCTACATGCCGTTTGAGAAAAATGTTTACACGAGCCGGATCAGCAATGTACCATGAAATCGCAACGATGTAGCAGCACTTGCTGACTTGCTAACGAAGAACCAAACATCGCATCGACCAAGACGACGACGAATTCTGAAGGAATCTGGCTTTGATACGAGTCAGTGAGTTTTCAGTAAACATGACTCTACGCGGCAAGCGCAAGCGAGTGGCAAACGAGAACGTGTGGCCTGCATTCGGGAAGCTGAGTATTTGCGTGATGTGCACACGGGTTCTTGAAGAAACAGCATAACAGCAACAACAAAAAAAGGCCGAAAACAAACTGCATTGCTGTACGCGAGTGCATTTCCACCCGGGCGTAATGCAACATCGAGTAGCGTGTTTATTGTGAGTTTTGTCAGGCATAAAATGCAAAAAAAAGAAGGAACGCTTCCCTGCACAGACGAAAGAAGCTTAGCTCGCATGCTGCAACTGTTAATGCTAGGAAGAGTCTCGCTTTTGAATGTGTGTACTTCTTGTGAATGCAAGGGCTTTCCTTTTTGGGGTTGAAAATTCTATGCAAAATTCTGTTTCAAAGAACTAGCTCTGTTCGTATAACATTTACTCAGTGGAAAGAAGGAATTTTGTTTCAGTTGATGATACATTGTTCGCTTTTGTGCGTTAAACACACACACACACGCACACCAAAGCAAACAGCACCCACCTGGAACCGGTGTGGAAAGCGAACCTTTATCTAGAAGCTTTCAGCCGAACCATCCAATCGATTTCGCAAGCCTCTCCCCCGCTCTCTCTTTCTCACTCCGGAAAATTGGGTTTTGCAACTGTTCCGTCCTCGCCCCAACACCGAAGCGTATGATTTATCTTCCGATTTTCACCTGAACGAGCATTTCGGGTTCGGCGCGTTGAACGTACTGAACGCCCAGCCCTAGTGGACCCTTTTTACCGCCCGGTTGCCCGGATTTTCACCGGCTGTCGATTATTTTCCGATTTTTGGCAGACCCGCATCCTTCCGGCGGAGCTTTGCAAGCTTCGCACACAGAAACGCACTATAGTGTTTAGCTTCGGCTGGGCTGGCCCACCCATTTCGGGGCGTAATGCTATCATTTCGAAACAGGGCAAAATTTAACGATCCATGCTTCGATTTTGTTTACGGTTGTTACTGTTTACAGGTTCATGGGGAATAGGGTGGGAAAAACTAGAAGACGTACAAACCTTTGCGGGAGATATTTAAATGAGATGAAAGTTGCCCGCTTAACAATATTGCGGGTTGCTTCATCGTTCGCGATGAAATGTAGGGGTTTGTTTTCCATGCCTTCGGACAACCGTTGTTAAGTTGTCGATAATGATGTTAATTTGAAGAAGCAGCAGGTTCAAAGCTGTCGATAATGAGCGTAGCTGGAATTGATTCGCAGCAATAGGAATTGATCGTCATGATTTCTCGAGAAGGATTGTTTCTAATGAAATATATCCTTTGGCTTGTATTCTGCTGTTTTTTTTTTAATTCTTTTAACACTCCTTTGAATGGCATTTGCTATTTTCACAACACACACGCACTTCCTGAAGGAAATGTCAAGCACTATGCTTGCGGTTCGCCAAATGAACGATAACAAAAACCGAAGACAAATTGCTTCAAATGCAAGTTTGTTGTGCCAAGCAGCATTCCCGTGCAATTTCGCTGCCGTCGAGTGAGCCAGCCAACAAAACGCACCGTAACAATAAGCAGCAGGAAAGTAGCTCGTGGCAGTTGCGAGCCGGAAAGTTTCCCGAGTGCACAACGAGATGCGCCACGTGTGTGGCTTCGTTTTTCGGGCTGCAAGTAATGTCGTTCATTTTCCACGGCTTTGCTGAGCTTGTGTGCATGTGCGCACTGCATCAGCAATGTACAGTTTGCTTCACTAAATTAATTACAACTTTAAGAGTATTGTTTTTAGCATTGCATTGCTTGTGTTTCATAGCAAAGTTTAATCATGGCTTTCGATTGAAATGAAATGAAATGGCGTGATGTTCTCCTCGACCACCAGCAAATGGATGTAAAATATCGTCCAGCAGTGTAATTGCCAGCCACCGGCTCCGGCATCGAGTGTCGGGTTGCCTGAAAAGGAAACAACCACAACACCCGCAACCACTTCCGACCACCAAGGCGGCACCTCCTGCTCCTGCCGGTGTAAAACATCTTTTTTGAATTATTATTCAGCAATTTGTTGGGAATTATTTACAAAACTTTCCGCACACAGTATCTTTTCCGAGCCATCTCGTTCTTCATTTCTTTTACAACTTCGAAATAGAAACTTCAACCCGTTCTTCAACCCGCGTGCCCGTTTCTTTCGTGTGCCCACGTGCCCGACATTTCCCGCTGACAGCTTCGCCAGAGCGGAGCAGAGCGTGGTGAAAAGTTTTGCAAACTGCCCTCGCACCCCCCCCCCCCCCGTTTCTCCGGCAGTGCGCGGCGTGGCACGGAACATTGGGCCAATTGAAAGCACAAACCCGGGGGACTTTTGATTGTTGACTAGCTGGGGCGCTAGCCGAGGCCATGGAATGCTTTTGACGCTTTTCTTGACGCTTTTCTTTGGCAGCGAATTCTCATCCCGGCTCATCAGCGGTGGGAACGCGGCGGTTCGTGTACGAGCGGGGCGGGTATCATCAGGGCAGATTGCTTTGTTTGCACACTGGAGTGCGAAAGGCGTGGGCCCGGCGGGTGGGTCGGGACGATTTGAAGCATGATTTTCAAGTGCAAACTATAGTGCACCACAGCCTGCAAAAACGGGATAACTTTCCATCGCTGTCGGATCGCGAGGGGGGGTTTGTTGTGCTACTGCATTAGGTCAGGGCATTAGTAACCGCGGGATGATTACAAACGCAACCCCGACCGCTTCCATTCGTGCCTCCATTCCTGCCAGGATTCTGCTGTGGCTACATTCATATCTGTGCAGCGAGAGTCATTTTGTGAGCGTGTACGGCGTGATGGAAAATATGGCTTCCGATGAACTTTTTTTTTTATTATTTGTTTGGTGGAGTGTTGTTGTTTTGGCTCGTGCAGTTTGCAGCCATTGCTCATAATCAAGAGGATGGAGTAGTTTGCTTAATGTTTAAAATACATTATTCTGCTGGATGGTAATAATACGTTTTAATTGCTTATTAAATTGTTAAACTTTAAATAAGAGCTTGAAATAAATGTTACGTTACGTTAACAAAATAACCACAGTGTAAGTTTAAGAGCTTAGTAGACAATCTCCAAAGTAGCTAAGTTGGTATTTTTCATGAAAATGCTATTAACGGATATTTCGTGTGATGATTAATGACTACAAATCGGCAGGGAGTTGTTTCAACGCATCCATTGTACTATTTTACAAATTTTCATAAATGATTACTATTTACTTAAGGTAGATTAGTTATGTTGTTTTCCAGCATAGGGCACAGGAAACTATCAAAGTGTTGAAGTGGTCAAGGAAATCAACAGAATCTAAATAATCACCGGAAGGTAATCAAACCTCTGATAGGGTTTAAT
Organism: Anopheles coluzzii; assembly: GCF_943734685.1. Taxonomy (NCBI): domain Eukaryota; kingdom Metazoa; phylum Arthropoda; class Insecta; order Diptera; family Culicidae; genus Anopheles; species Anopheles coluzzii. Next base: position 23,068,821 of record NC_064670.1, on the reverse strand, counting down.
GAACGCGAGACTTCTTCATCTCCTTCTTCTTCTTATTTTCATCTTCTTCTTAATAGTTTTTGAGTGCGCTTATGTCCGATTTTAATACAGCAATTAGAATAATTTGACTAACATTCATGGATAAGTGGGAAAAGCGAATAAAAAATACTAAGTTACTAGGCAGTGTTGATGTTTGTTGACGAATGCAGTGTTAAATATCAAGTTCAAGACTTCGGCAGTAAGAGTTAGTCAAATGAGGGCACGACCAGAAATATGGTAGCACTTGTTCCAACCGTAACTATGCCTTGCTTGATTGTTAACTAGAAATATTGTACAAAAAGAGAGAAAAACAGCCAACTGCCAATAAACCCAACCGAGAGTTTAGAAAACAACCCAAAACATAAACAATAGAAGCTAGATAACAATGCTCTCGAGCGATTGTCCTTACATTTCGCGCATCGTCGACCCTTGTTTTGCACTGCAGAAATCAAATTACCTTCGTTAGTGAGGGACAATTCACCGTGTGTTGTGCACCGTGCTTTCGTGTTTTGTACCTTTTTGCCCCCTCCCAATCCCACAGCAAACAGACGCGTTTGTAGCGAACGGACCTCGTACCAGCCGTAGCCTGAAGTTTATTATTTATGGACAAATAAATTGTACCCTAATCAAATATTTGCTTACAATCCGCGAACCTCTGGTCAGTTGGTCATATTTGCCGGGCTGAAGCGACCTGCTTCGTCGCACAGACCTCGTCGTCCTGTGCGCACCTGAGCCCAGTGCGCAAATGGGGGGTAGTTTAGAGGCGCTGCGGCTCACACAAAGCTCGGACCGGGGCATCGCCGACAACAACTCACATGCACTCGCGCACACACGCGCGCGGCAATTGTTTGGCGGGCGGGAATAGAAAATTAGATTTGCCCAAATTCAGCTTTAAACTTTTGTCGGCCGGATTGCGACCGGACCGGTGCTACGACCGAGACGCGTGGTGACGCATGGAAAATGGAAAGTTCTGTGGTACATGCTTGTTGGTACAGTTGGTACGTGGTGCGGGCAAAAGGGCGACCCGTGGCAAATAGGGGACCCTCGGAATGGGTTCCGATGGCGCGATGGTTTAGCTTGGCCCAGCCCGAAAAGGGTTTGTTTGGTTCGGTGCGGTTGGGTTGGCACTACGCGAACGCGTCTGTTTTTATTTTTCGTGCTGTCACATTCCGCAAATTTGTTCTCGCTGGTCGTGGCAGAATGCTAATGAAATTTGAATATTTGTGCATCGTGCATGGAAGTGGACACATGTCCGAGGCGTGGTTTTTTTTAGGAAATAGAAAGATCCGAACCAGTATTTCGAAATTGTTCGGTCGCTTGCGGTCACCTCGGTTGTATATTGCACCAAAAACCGAACGGCTGGTGCGGACAGACCGAACCCTGATCGGATGGAAAAGCTACTCCCCGTGGGGTCTGTGGAAACGGGAAGGCGCGGAGTGTATTTTCGCGCGAACTGATGGTGATTTGAATCAACATGTGCGTTTTGATAGGAAAATGTCGACAGTAAACAACTCGGTGGTGCAGATAAGCCACAACACTCATGAATAACCAATCAATTTGTTAGAACGAATCCCATCGCGCACAAAAGCTACAAAATGCACGGCGAAATAACATTGTCGTACAAGCAGCTTTGTTGCTAAACAAATTACCCATTTAGTAGCTCCGCATCGGTGGTTCGGTTCGGCAGCGCCTGGAACGGTTCAACTCCTGCACTAATAAGGCAGCGGCAAGATAAATGAACCTGACGATCTTTCTGTACGCTACTACACAATAGGGACAAAACAGCTTGAAACTTCACTTGACAGACGTTCAATCGGTTAGCTTGTGACAGAACGCGTCGGTGGCTTTTGCTTTCACACATACACACACAATGGCGGGCTGTATCCTGCCGTGGGTGACAATTGGCATTCCCTTGTGACGGGCTGCCACACCCGAGGGGAAGACACTCCGCCAGCAGGGTAGGGTGGCAGCCGGGTGAAGTGGTTTCGCGAAAAAGTAATAACTCACACGTGTGGCGGGCATACGCCACGCCACCACATTCCGAGGCAACATGGCGGTGGGAATTGTTAGGTTCGCTTTGTCGCACTTACATTGTACCGCGAACAATCGTGAAAGCGCACGGTTTCTTTTCACCTCCCAAAAGACGGAGGAAAACTGTGCTGCCAAAGCTATTGTGGAACTAAATTGCCCGCACAACAGAAGTGTCAAACGGCGACGGTGCGTGCGAGAAACATTTGTCAATGTGGAGAAGAATTACCATTTCACCATTAGATTCGTTTGTTGTGTCAAATAGCTTTATTACTGCGTTTTGTGTAGTTGTTTTTCCTTTGAAGAGTCAAGTGTTTGTGAGTTTTCCAGCAGATGGCGCTGAAGAACTTTAGATAACACTTACACTTAGTACACTTAGACCGTTTACAATACGGTGCACAGTACTTTTCAAACGTTTTAAACCAATTTTTAAAGCTCTTAATAGAAATTATTTCAATTTTTTATTTATTCAATCAACCAACCCTCACCAAATGACCCCAAATGACAAAAGCATATTGTCCTACAGCCCAAGCTACGTCACCCATGAAAAAGGACCCCATCCAAAATGAAGTGTCAGTTGGGCTAGCTAATTATATCCTTTCCTAAACGCAGCCAATCTAATTCAACCAACCTCGCGCACGTGTTCAACGTGTCCGGCCTTCGATCGCAACGCTTCACTGCTTCCCACTCTGCCCACGCTTCGGGTGGGCGGAAGGATGCAACAACCATGTGCCATCCCTTTGCCACTCCCAATTCCTAGGTATTCCGATAAGGATCCGGATGACCGGTGCCAAAATTTATTGCGCAGAACAACCCTGCCACCTTCGGATCACGAGGATAGGCGAAATATCTCCACACATACGCAAGCATACCCCCGTATTTAAAAAAAACCGTCATAAGCATAAATGGAACGGAACAGCATTTTTTCACCCTCGCCACGGTTGCTCGGTCGTCTGTTTATTTAATTGAGTTTTTAATAAAGCACATTCAACCTGCCCCTCCGCGCGTCCTATTTGCCATACTTTGCCCATCACACGGTCCCTGACGCGAGGACAAACTCCCGGGACGCCCAGTTCAGTTCGGGAGGAAGCGACCCTCGCGTAATTTATGGCTTTGATTAAATGACCGTAAGGATGCGAACCGATAAGCGAGCGTTCGCGCTCTCGCATCCTGTCACTCTCTTTTGCCTGATTGTGAACCACCCAGAACGATGTATGATGTGAGGGTCTAAGGGTAGCTTTTTTTTGTATTCCACGAATTCCAGCTGTACGCGAAGGTGTAGCCGGCAGTCCCCTACGACGTTGCGCGAAACATGTTGAAAATAAAAAAAACGGGAACACCCCGAACACTGTTTCTAAATAAGTAAGTGAAATATTTAACCTTGCCCTCCTGTACCCCTACTGCACCCCTTGCGAAACCCCTAAGATGGCGGCAAAAATGTCAAATATTTCCAGCATAATAAATTCTTCATTTGTCTCGCCCGAGACGATGCGAACAAATGGCAACAAATATGTGTAGATTCGGGGTGCCCGTTTTCGCGTTGTGGGAGAGAAAGCGAGAAAGCTGGATGGTACATTGCGCAACCGTGCGCGCCCGATTTGCAATGCAAGATTTCATTACCGGTCGCGGTACGAGAACGGTTTGGCCGCACAGCACTCTCGACCTCCACCGGCGACATTTGCACATTTGCTGCGGTTGTGCGAATGTGTGTGCCGTACTTCGCTGTTGAATTTCCGAAATTCCAAACCCCGGTGTGACACTATGACAAATGTGCGGATCTCGTCATCTTGCTTACGCGTGGTTGCGGAAGAAGACTTGACTCGGGAAGATCCGTCCCCGTGCGTGCGTGCGTGCGCCCGTGTTCATTAGACGACTCCACCGCTCCATCCAGAAGTTCCTGAAACAATACGTTACGTAAATGAAATATGACACATGTCACTCTTTTGGGCCGTGGGTTTATCAACGAAGCACGAAGCAGCAGCAGCAACGCGACGTCGTGAGGTCAAAAATATTCCCGGGTTTCCCGCTTGTCTCCGGTTGTCTGCGCGCGGGTTGATTTACACACACACACACACACACACACACACACACACACACACACACACACACACACACACACACACACACACACACACACACACACACACACACACACACGCACATACACGCTGAGCCGTTCCAATGCTTCCAGGAGGGTCTGCGCTTCCCTAGGTGTAGCGACTGCCCTCGATCGGTGTGGTCCGTCCGTGCCCGATCCATCATAAATGGCGCGACAGTTGTTCAGTCCCGCGTGCGCGCGAGAGCTAGCTTCGTCATTAATGCGCTGGTCCCCCGTTTCCGGTCCCGCGCACTTTCCAAACGGACATGGAAAATAGATAAAACTAAATTATTAAAAACAATGTTTTCATTCTCATTTGGGGAGGGTGTTGTTGGTGTTGTTTGTTCTGTGTTTGTCTTCATTTAGGAGATCGTACGATGGCCAAGGGAATGAGGTTGTGCTTAACAGCTGGCGTTCGGATTGTGACGTGCCGCCGACTGCTGTTCGTTTTCGATCAATCTCACAAAACGTTGATGTCTTGATGACGAATGAAATTGGAAGGGACAGAGTGTTTTAATGGTAAAGTATGAAACTGGAAGAATTATCCGGTAGAGTGAACACAGCCGGGATATTTGACGAAGGAAGAGAGTTATTAGAATAGTAAATAGTTATTTGGTTGATGTGGAGGTTGTTAGATTTTCCAACTGAACGAGACATACGAGGCATACAGTTCACGAATCTGAAAAAAATATTTTACAAATGCTGATGTTAACTTGCAAATCTTTGAATGAATGGCCACACGTTTGTGCCTTGAAGGTTCATAACTACAGTTCTAGCAACAAACATTTTTGCTGGAAATTAAATTTAATTCAACGGAAAAGGAAAACTAAGCGCTATAAAAAACTCCAACAAGATTTGCCTGGAAGTTACCACCGATTCTTCAACATGGTCAATTTCTTGCCTCTAGCGACTGTTTGCAATGCTATAGAAGTTGCTAGTGTTCTTGCTCATTTCCTTCCAAACCTTTGTTTCAGAATTCTTGCGCCCCAGAAAGAAATTAAACTTAACAAGCTGTTGCAAACTGAAAATAAGGATTTTTTAATGAATTTCTACTCTCTCCAAATTATATGCACACACTGAACCGATTCCGCACACTGTCTTTGCTACAGACAAACGGAGACGGACATTAAACACAGAGTTTCAGTACCGTTGTCTTCAGTGACGTTTCATATCGCAACACAAAACTGTTCACTTGCCGAAACCCATACTTGCAGTAGCATACCAGCTGCGAACTAATATCTCCCAGCAGCGAGAGGGAAACGTACCGACAAGCCACGGTGTGCACACACCAAACCGGATGCACTTTTCTCGTACTCGCTTTGTGTGTGTTTGTGTTCAAAAATCTACCATTAAAAAGGCGTTATGTTTTACGTTCTTAATTATCAGAGAAATTAAACACACCTGCCGTAAGGGACCCCAGCCCGAAAGGATTGTGTGTGTGTGTGCTCACACGTGCTTCAGGGCGTGTGTCTCCAGTGTCTTGTGACGTTATGATGCTCCCTTTTTTAAATAATAAAAATATCGCTTCTCCAAAGAGCAGCTCTCCGCAAACGATTCTCAAGATAGTTTTTCCTTCTCCGTATAAAACCGTAGGAAGGGGACCCGCTGTCGGGAAATGTGATACACCACTGCAATATCACATTTCAATGGCGTTTCTGCTGCCAGCTCTAGCCCTGGCAATGAGCGCCGGGTATTTAATTCCACACACCACTACGGCGTGCTACGGCGAGGCAGTGTACCTCCCTGCCCTGACAGGTTGGTCTGGGTGGTAGTGGTTTTGGCAGGGAACTGAAACGTATTGTTCGCCCCGCCAAGTGCATCCACGTCGAGTTTCTCGTTCGCTTACAGCGTCAGCTTGTGGAACGAATTTTCCGTTGCGCCGTTCCGAGTTGATGCGTTCCGGGGGTACGTTTCTCAGATAGAATGCGCTGTGGGTTGATGGCAAGGCGCTGATGGGTTAGTGGGAGTAGTAATAAACGATTTGAAAGAAAGAAAGCGGCGAACGGCAGCAGCAGTGGAAAACCTTAGCGGCGTGTTTAACATTTTTAATGTACTGCCTACCGCAGGTTTTGCTCACCGCCACAGCGTCGAAGAACCACTGACGCGGTGCGCTCCAGGAACTCCCCAGCGCCGGGTTGATGACAGGTATTAAAAGGTAATCCGATTACAAGCGGAAGGTTCATGCTTGAGTGGGGAGCTGTTGCAAGTGAAGGCTTGAAAGGATTTCACTCTTGGAAACGCCCTCAAGGGTAATTAGCATCGCGAAGTAACATGTGCCGCGTTGGAGGGCACTGGAGCTGGGCAGTGGAGGGTACAACTATCGGCTTGCGAACATCTTAAGCACATTTGCATGCATAAGAAACGATAAAGCATGAAAGCTGCACTCAACCTAATGCCCGTTTGAAAACGTTTTGGTTAATATCTAATAAAGTTAAATCTGACAGCCGGACGCTTGTTTCCTTTGTGAGAAAATGAGTTAGAACTTTGCTGGATGAGGCAAGCTTGTTTTTAAATCTGTCGTACATCCGAACACATCGTGCTGCTGCTGGTGTGTGCAATCGCCAATTGAAGAAGCAAAAACAGCAATCAAACAAAACCGAACGAAACCTGGCCGTTTTACTAACGCACCAGCAAAACGAGCTGCCAAACGGCTGCCTAATGAGCCTCATTTCCATCCTTTGCCCCATTCTGGGGGGGGGGGGGGGAGTTCTGATGGAAGCTGAACCTCATCAAATTCCATCCTGCCGAACCCATTAGCGGAGTGGTGCAAGTCAGAACGAGGTGCTCAAATTTATTTTAATTTTATTTCTTAATTTTCTCGCTCGCTTGCCAATTTTGGATGCCATCAGCCATCAGCAACGTTTCGAACAGGTTCCGATCGTGCCGCTTTTTTGGGTTCTTTTTGGGAAAGAGGGTACAATTTTATGAGCTCACGATACACCGCGCGCACCAGCCCGAGTTTGACTAATTAACTTGTTAAGTACTCGGTCGAACGATTCCCCGTATTGGCCCCTACTACACACTCCCATTGGATGGTTGCGAACGTTGCGAATCTTGAATAGTGTGTGAAAGAAGATGTTAGGACGTGATCGGGATCGGCGATAGCTGCGTAGTAGCGTTCGGGCCATTCCCGCGCAGCAAAAACAAGGTCTTGGTGCCGTTGGTGATCGGTTTGATTATCGGACGACTGGATCTGGATGTGGCGAGATGGCGATGCAGGCCTGGGCACCGAAACCGATCGTATCGATCGGTCTCGATCGAATCGGGTGTAATTTATTCTCCCGCGCTTCTCCTCCGCCAAGAGCGTGTGTGTGTGTGTGGCTGGTGTAATGAGGCTATTTGTATTCGCTTTCCGAAGCCATTTCTTTCGATGGTGATCGTTAGTTGAACAGGTTCCAAGCCCAACGCCTCGTTTGAGCGTGGGGAGACTCACCAGCACAAAATCGGAAGCAACAGAGCTGGCAAGGATCACAGGGATGACAGTTGGATGATCTCACGTCGCTCGGGAGCATTTGTTCGATGTGTAGTTGTTGCTGCTCGCCTGCGATCGGCTAGCAGAAAGAGGCTAATTTAGTTTGACTGGTCTGAAAAAGAGCTCCCGAACGATCAGCGATAACGAACGGAACGACATTGAACCGGCAAGATTGTAGCTGGATTTTCTGTCCCCAAAAACTGTCCAGAAGTTGGTGACGTGATTATTCTGCCAATCTGGTTCGCGGCTCACTGGGTACCGCGTTTTTGGTTCCGCGGGTCCCGACGCGCGACCGGGCTCTATCCCTATCCCGGCGACAAGATTAAGCGATACGTCCGAAGACAGACAGAGAGTCGACGGCGCGCACCTGGACCCTGCAATCTCCCAGCGATGGACGGTAATGATGGAGCTATCAGGCCCGAAAGGTGACCGAAAAGGTAAGAAAAGATCATTATCGTGTTTCCTTTCGCAGTGGCCCGCAGTGGCATTTAAAGGTAGCGAGAGCTTTGGCCGCGAGGACACTGAAGGTGATTCTGTAAATCGGTGTGATGCGTCTTAACTGCACAATCAGCGGAGCTATGAAATTAATCTAAACCAGCATCGGTTCCGTTGATGTGTTTAAATGAGTGTTTAAATTGTGTTTTAACTAACGATGCTGGTTGCCGTTTAAAATATCCTCGCAAATACGACTCTCTTCTATTGCGACTTGGGGGAATGGGGACGTCATAAATGCGCATCACCGCACAAAAGTGCACAATCGTCTGCGCAATCACCCGGCAGACAATGGGATGTGAGAAAACATAAATTGTCGACCCCAATTTTTACCAACTCCCTGGTGGAAATGGCATCGTACAGTAGCTTGCGTCCAAACTTACCGTCAAAGTCACAAACTCGCTTTCAAAGCCGGCAAAATTTCCCCATTTTCCTTCCGATCCCTTGGGGAATAGGTTAGTGTTTTGTGTACAAACAAAACCCGGCCTGTAAAGCCCCCCCCCGACACACACACCGCCACGGCACGGCAAGATAACACAAAGACGTCCTGCCGCGCTGCATAACGATTGCGAATTGTTATGCAAATGCGCCCGACCGGGCAGGGGCTGCAGCGGGACAAAAGGGCCACTGACTACGCGAGACATCCAGGGGGACTACCGGTCTGCAAAATGGTAGTCTACCAAACTAGGAAGGAACTGAGTAGAAACAACGGGACAGACGAAAGGAGCTCACACAGTTTACCTAGTTTGACCCGGCTGGAAAGGACAATCGGGCTGGGTGGCTGGAAAGGTTAGCGCAAGCGAAACATGAATCAACTTTCCCTTTTTCACCGTGAACCCATGGCACGGTCGGTTCACGGTGAACTTATTAGTCCTGTTTTTATGGTGTGCATTTGGGTGTGGGAAATGTCTAGCGTACAGTTTCACTTTTCCTTCCGTACGGTCGGCTTTGCTTTGGATCAGGTAAACGGAGATAGCAGGCCGACTGCTGGGCTGTTGGTGTGGGCGTGTGTGTGTGTGTGTGTGTGTGTGTGTGTGTGTGTGTGTGTGTGTGTGTGTGTGTGTGTGTGTGTGTGTGTGTGTGTGTGTGTGTGTGTGTGTGTGTGTGTGTGTGTGTGTGTGTGTGTGTGTGTGTGTGTGTGTGTGTGTGTGTGTGTGTGTGTGTGTGTGTGTGTGTGTGTGTGTGTGTGTGTGTGTGTGTGTGTGTGTGTGTGTGTGTGTGTGTGTGTGTGTGTGTGTGTGTGTGTGTGTGTGTGTGTGTGTGTGTGTGTGTGTGTGTGTGTGTGTGTGTGTGTGTGTGTGCAAAACTGCAAAATAAATCCTAGTGTTTGTGCGAAGGGAAGTGTTTTTGTTTTATTTCCCATTTTCCGCGCGTAAGGATAAGCAAACGGCGGCCCATCTCGGGACGGCTATTGCAAACTGGATTATGATGTTTGAAGAAGTGTAATCATGGATGGTACACGATTTGCATAACAATAAACATGTTTGAAGGAAAACGATAGTTCGTTGAGCTGGGGTTAAGGATGCATACAGAGAGGAGGAGCGGGTTGAAAAACAATACAATCCTATTATTTTGTTTTTTGTTTGTTATCTTAACAACTCATATTTTCAACATTTGCTATTTCTTCTCAACGTTTATTTTAAATTAAAAGTAATTATTTATGTTACAATTGGTCTAATTAGATTCTAATTAGTCTCTAGCGAGCATCTGATTCAGTTTAAATATGAAATTTAATACAAATGCAACAATTGAAACAGAAAAATGGGAGAGATTTTTTTAATAAAAACATTTATATGTTAATACTTCATTGATCTACCGTGACGATTCCTCATCCAATGATTTGAGTAACAATACGAAATCATATATGAACGTAACGAAACATGTAACTGACGCAAAAATGCTAAAAATACACCGCACAAAAAGCATCCCACACTTGCTCTCCACGTTGCTTGCCATTATTATACAGCAACAATTCGAACACATTCCATCGCTTCAACCGGGGAAAGACGAAATTTTAGACCATTTTCTTACATCCCGCAGACGTCACGTAACCCGACCACCACTAAAACTCTCCCGGCGTGCTGTGGTGATTGTTATTTTCCATTTCACCACCGAAAACATGCGGCTCTGGCTCCGGTTACAGTGAAAACACCTTCGCACAGACACACAAACACACACACTTACACACTCTCTTTTAAAAGCATGACGGTCAAAAACAAACAAATTTGTTTTCCATCAACTCACCGGCGAGCGTCATCGTTGGCGTTACGCGACGACAGCCCACGGTAAGCATAATTGTTGCTTCTGTGGGACGCTGTGGGCGGGTGTGCTTCGCCAGAGATTTGGCGCGGATACACCCGACGGAGGCGCAAAGGCAGCCATGTTCGTCCTAACCGCTCCTTCCGACGATCCGCTTATTTCCCACATTAAACTGTCGCTCTATATGTTGCTTACTCATCTGCTGGGCGCGCCGGGTGCGGCGAGTGTGTGTGTCGCTGGGAGAAGGTGTCCAATACGCCAGCGTCTGCTTAATGCTCATCATGTGGTTATTGCTTTCCCGCAACAAGGTTCCCACTACCGGATAATTTATGTGCTCGGTTGCACAACCGAAGTGGTCGAAAAACGGCTCGAGACATCACCCAAAAGATGGTGCAGCGACGAACCCGAACGCGAATGAAATTGAGGTTGATTCTTTTGTTTTTTTTTCGGGCACAGGGTGAGACACACTCACTCTCACGCGCACCCGAATTGAGCCATTTCGTCCGGTGGCGTCTGGGGCCGTGCCAGAACGGAACATAATCGCCGTGAATGGGTCGCGATGAGTTTGCCCTTTTGCGGTGCCGCCTTGCCCGTGGAGTTTGTTTCCCTGGCCTGAACCTTTCGGAGCGGGACTTTTTTGAATTCAACGATTTCCGAGGCATCGCGTTGATCTTGCGATATGATCACTTCCTGTTGTAATTACTACAAGCGATCTTGTTTGTCGGAAGGCGATGGGATCGCTGTTCGTGAGCTTGTAGCACGGCCGCGAGTGGGTGGGGCACGCGAACGCCACAATAGTTCCAGCGGCCCAGGGTCCGGAAAACCATTTGCTATGATGAATGGTTTCTGGTTGGATGGTTATTCGGGGGGAATGGTTTTAATGATAGGGTTTTTGGCGAGTGTCGGTGTGCTAGAGAGGAACGGATCTCGGGGAGTGGAGATTACACGGGCGATAGGGGGGAGGATTATTAGAGCAGAAGTCAAATTGACTCTCCCGTAATGGTGGTGTGGTTTGGAAGAATAGAATTGAATCGCAAAATGGCGCCTCCGGAATCAACCTTATTTCTGAGCTTATCACATTGCCTAGAAGTGTGTCCGGTAAAAGCAACGTGTAAACATGTCTTTGAACTAAAAAACCTCAAGAAAAGGGTCGATCACTCCATTTACAATGGTAGTTTCCAGTTTGCTATTCTTAATAAAGAGTACCTCAAGCCTGAAACTGAATATCGCCAGCATTAAACCCAATTGTGACAATTTTGTCATGGTGGATGCATACTTTGAGGCGAATTTAATCCTTGCTCTCTATTTTATCGTTTTATTTTTCGTTTTTTTTTTGCAGTGCTGATCCTCTCTACTATTGTTTTTCGTCGAGATGAAAGTCTTAGGCCGCACACTCCCAAGGCAGAGCTAAATATTATTATTTAATTTGAAACTATCAGGAGCAACCAGCAACGCAATAAAACGTCGCCACGCAGCAACCGGAACCAGGGCTGGCAACCTCGGGAAGCAGCGGTACAGCGGTGCAGGAAAAGCATCTTTCTCATCTCATCTCTTTCTCGGCTATTGTTTTCATAAATTATTCAAATTCCTCAAGAGGATTGCATAAACATAATATTAACAGACCTCGATTCCTTACGGACTAGCCAGGTTTGCTCTGCTGCGCGATGTGCAGTTTGGCGCACGGCGAAGGACGGGGGTGGTGGTGAGTGAGGGTGATAAAAATGCGCCGAACCTTAAATTCAATTAGATTCAACCCCAAGAGGTTCCATTCCTTATGGCAGCAGGCTATAGAGTGATTTGCGTAGCTTGGTGGAATGTGGCAAGCAAACGAGGGAATCTTCTAGGCTCTGTTCTGGCACACTGGCAAAAAATAAGGACTGCAAGGAAGCATGTTTTGTGTGTGTTTCCCCCTTTTTCACAAACAAAAGCAACCAACGGTGTTGTACCTTTGGGAGCAAGGGAAGGAATTTTCGTTCGCCCTGTTTATTAACTTGTTTGCCTAGCATCGCCGTGCAATCGCAAACATCCTTGGAAGGAATGCACACGGCTTGGCGGGGGGAGGGGAAAGAGTGCGGCAGCAACACGAAAGCAGACAAATGTATATTCTGCGAGGCTAAACTCCACAACCCTCATATTGCATACAATGCCTTCTGCTGCGATGATGATGATGATGAAAAGTCGAGAGCTCATGAATTCGAGCGGGTTTGCTGGGAAAATGCAAAATCGATCGGCCGCTCAAGATGTCAGCGGTCCATCCATCCCGAGTCCCGGGGTCCGCTTTTTCCCAGGTTCAGTGACCACCGTTGCCTAGGTTGCTTCTTCTCAGGGGAGTTTCGCTTCAATCCCACACACACACACACACAATATTGCCGCGGTTAAGATGGCATAAACGAGCGAAAGACAAGCAATGCTCCCGCGCGGGAGAAGTTCGTTTTCCAAGTTCCTTTGAAGAATGCTGGATGCAGGCGGACGAAATTTGCATTTATCAGTGCTTTCATCATAAATACATCTTTTTCTTGTAGTTGCATAGTCTGCACTGCTTCTTTTTTTTTTGCGTGTGCCACGAACGGCTCTACCCGGAGAGTTTTGCGGAACGGATTATAAACTATGGCAGCTTGTTCGTTGAGCGGCCGACCCATCCTCGCGGGAGTTTGGGAAGCAAGTTTTGAAGGCTGTGGCTCGAGGAATGATTTTCCGTTTCATAGCTGACCTTAGCTGGAGCCGGAGACCGGATTGTGAGCCCGTGGAAGTCTTATGAATAATGTGTTCGATTCGTTTTGAATCGAATGGATGAATATTAAAACAGTGCCTGTCGTCGTCGTCGTCGTCTTTGGAACGGTCTGTCTTGTGACCGTTGGAGTTTGCGCTAGCCGACGCGCGCGTATATGGTCAAAGAAATCAATCTTGCCCGATGCATCCCCATCAAAGTCGCCGTCCGGTTCGTCAGCACAGCAAAACAATGGGCAATACTAGCTTCCCCACGCCAGACTCCCGCAGACTGTGCCGTTGTGGTGAATGGTAATTCCTCGCAAGATCCTCTGCCCGCACCGAGGCGCACCAGAAATAGAGTGCTTCGGGGCTAATGGTGCATGGTGCTTGGTGTGTACCGTGATCCATGATTTGGCAAGCAGTTTGCTACTCTCTAAAAGAAGCCCTTCAGCCTCTATGCCCTGTGGTTCTATTTTTCGCATACTGATAAACTCTCCAAGCAACTCAACGGTAAGGATTGGCCTTCGGGCAGGAATCAATACGCAAGGAAGTAATCAGTTGTTTGCCGGATGAGAAACTGACGACTTGTGTCAGCTTCTTTTTTCCTTCCCTCTCCTTCTTCCTCTTGAATATGTAGCTAAAAAAAAGAACCGAATCAAAGAGAAGAACTGTTTCACTCCTCTGCTGCATCCTGCTCAACGATCAGAACACAAATAAAAAGCCCGCTGGCAAGAGATTTGCACTTCAATCGGTAGAAACGGTTGCGAACTGATGCAACCCCGAGGGAAGAGACACACAATTGCACAGCTTTGAAATTGGCTTTGGTCACATGTAGCCGAATTATTATGCATTACGCCCCGAAGGTGACACACTTCCACTGGAGAAGGCACAAGTATCGGGGTGGAATACAGAGCCTGCGGGGTTTGCGGTTCTTCTGGATGAACGCATCATTTACACAATTGTTTGGGCAAAAGGTACAAATTGACTGGTGGCTGGCTCCGTGTATTTTAGTGTGGTTGATTTTTTCTCCTTTTTTACCGCTCTGTTTTAAGATACGGTCCAATTTCGTCCGCAACCGATGCATCGTTTTCGTTTTTTTTTTTTTTTGGGCAGAATCTTATTGAGAAGTGCCGGTGCCTCGGTGCGTTTTGAGCTTATTGATAATCAGTATAAGTTAATGATGTTTGCAAAGAAGTTGCTTTGAAGTGCCGTTGTTAAAAAATTGTGCGAAAGGGAACTGTAGGGATTTATACCGTTACAGTATAGAGTTGAACTGTAATTAATTGGTCAGTCAATTAATTTTAGTATATTTTTTTGGTTATCCATCAATAAAACCTCGACTATGGGCGATTGAGGCATCAGTCAACAAAGACTTTAATATGAAGTTATTTGTAGCAAATCATCTTCATGGTACACAAGAGCAGAACTGGTTGAGTGAAAATATGTGTAATATAGATAATATCAAATGTCAAAAATTATTTTGTCAATATACAGTCACGATACGGTAGAATTCATCAATTTCTTCATATCAAACGCATTTCAGCTTCATTAATTTCATTTTACCAATCTTATATTCATTAACTTTTATACGAAACCATCAATTACATTAAAAATGTAATAAAAAAGGGAATTAAATGAGCTCATAATACGAAAATTACAAATCTACAAAATGATAATAAAATCTATATCTACTATCTATAATACGAAGAATCTACTAATGATAATAAAATTGAACGGTTGGAGTTTAACTTGCTCCGCTATAATAGAGTATAAATAAACATTTAGACATTCAAGTAATATTTTTTGTTTAAACATTTTTTTCGAAACAATTCTATAAACAAATAAAACGAGCTTCTCTATTTATGTGCAATTACACTGTAAACAATGATCATAAAACTTTTCCTTACACTTGCTAGGCAATTGCAAATTGAACATCCCAATACTATCACAGATTCATAAAATTTAATTCGATCCAACCCCTTTTGGCTAACCTGTTTCCGATTGCTTTTGCTAGTGAAAACGAGCTCCGAGCTTCTTTCTGAGCACCACAAGTAAAACAAAACGTAAATTGATCTGCACCCAAAACACTACACCTGCAAGCCCATTGGAAATAAGGCACACAAGCACGGCAGAAAATCGCATTACAACATTTTCTCCTGCTGCCCTAAAATGCTCCCCCGCCTTTGTTGTTCAGTTCCCGTGCGTCAAGGTGCAAGAGATAAAACAACGAAACAGGGAATGTTCGCCGAAACCAAGTAGTACGGCGGTACAGCTAATGCTACATTTCCACTATGGCACAATATTAACGACTACGGTAGAAACAAAAAACCAAACACCCGAAAAACACAAAGGGTCCGACACAAAAAAACAACTACAACCTCATAAACCGACTAAGGAAGATTGAAAAACCAAACCATCACATCAACAGCAACGTGCAGGGAGAAAGAGCCAGCTTAAAAAAAGAGTGTAGTAAAAAAAAACAGATGAGCAAAAAATTGCTCACCCCTGCCACAATCAATGCCCCGGCCTGGCACGACGATACGAAGGGATCTCTTCTTCAGTAAGTGAGTGAGTGTGTGTATGTCGTGTGTTTGTCAAAAACTAGATGGAAAAATAGCGCAGCAGAAAGAGAGATAGAACGAGCAAGGGAGACAAAGTGTACATAAAAAAAAAACACAAACCCTCACCCATTATTGCCCGTGCCCAACAAAGGTTCAAAATTACACTCGCCACTCACCCTCAGGAGGCTCATTCAACAAATGTCCTTGCCGGGGCGGAATTGACTAGGTGTCGAACCGGATGTGCTTGAGTGTAGCAAGCCCCTAGGTGGCGTTAGCAGGTCGAGTGTTGCACGATAGATGAGGCGGGGCGCCTAAAGCCTAACACCCTAAACATTACGGCATCCCTCCAGCAATTGCCTTCCGCGCGACTCGCTAGACGCGGGTACGGAGGCTGGAACGGTGCCGGCACACTACCATTAGCCGGCGGAAGGGCATATCTCACTGATACTAGTAATAATGTTATTGTTTCATTCGCCCGAGCTAGATTTGAATTTTGAAACGATTTCGCTGCTCTATGCCCCCTTTCTTTGCGCCCCTTCAAAAGCGGAGGATTCTTTTGCGCGCGGTTGTAGACATACTTTCACGCAGCAAATGGAGTGAAAGAATAATTTCGTTTCACTGGCGTTGTATCCGGCATGCCAGCGATACAAACTAAGGAACTCTCGTGCGTTGGGTTCGTTTTGGAAGAAGGGACCAAATGCGCACCAAATAAAAAAAAGGAAGCTAAGCCAAAGGATGATGGTACAAGTTAACGAAATGGTAGCACGCACAGGGAAACAAACAGACCATTCTGCGCGGTGAGTGCGGAAAAGGGGAAACAAAACTCTCGCAAACGAAGGGTGAAAATAGTAATTTATTATTTCTTGATTTTTTGATTAGCTCACACACTGGCATGTGCGCGCTCGGTCGGGTTGCGTTAACCGAAGCTTCATGATCAACACCAATCCCTCTACCGTCAATCCTTATGATGATGATGATGATGATGATGATTGGGAAAGTGAGCACGATACAGAAAGGGAAATGAATTTTTCCAACTCCAAAACAACACGCGCACACACACACACACACTCACCGACTGGGCCACATTGACTTCCGATCGGGAAACCACTGCGCTGTTTATCTTCTACCCGAAAACGCACGCGCAAACACACACACACACACGGCAAATCCTGTGCTCACCCCAACAAAAACGGAGAGGGTTCAGCATCACGCGGGGATGACGGCGAAATGAAATGATGCAATGATTGAGAATTATGTTTGACACTTTAATTTTAGTTTTGTTCGCAGCCCCGTTCGGTTACCCCTTTTTGCTGTAGGGAAAATCCCTCGGCAGAAAGGATTTCAGAGGACGGTTGGTGTGTCTTTGTGCCTGCGTTGGTAGAGGACGGCAGCACCCCCGAAAACCGAGCATGATGGATTTTGGCTAAGGACATTCGAACCGGTTTGCCGCCCTCCGCCCGGTAAACCCTATGCGCGCTGGAAAATCGATGGTGAAAAATGAAAGTCCATTACGAATGCCAATTTCCACCATTGTGTGCCAGTCACCGCAGCGAAAACCGTTTAGTATCCATTTTGTAGCCCAAGCGAACGAAGCGCCCTCGTCCCGGTCGTTCCCTCTTTCCCACTTCGTGACATTTGGCACTTGGCAAAAGAAGTTACGATAACAAAAAACGCACGACCGTCGCACGCAACACAAAAAAAAGAAGATCGTAACAAACCTGCCAACAATATGCCTCGTTTGCCAGCCCTTGCGTGCGTGCGGTGGCCTGCCTTGTTCCTTTCCCATATGGTGCGGAGTGAAATCTGTCACATTTCCGATAGCGATTTATTCCTTCGTCTTTTTTTGTTGTTGTTCGGCTTTACACTTGCCGGCGTCGGTGGCGTGTTTCCAGACCAGCTGCACCGTGGTCCGTACGCACCGAGGCGTATGATAAACGTTATTAATTATGTTGCGTTATCAGCGGACTTCGGCGAGGAGGACGACGACGTTGGAGTTGCTTTTGCTTGTGAGGCTTGTGTGTGCGTGTGCGAGGAGGTGGTGAAGATCGACCCAACCCGAAGACAGCTGGTTTGGTATCGATAAGAAGGTCCATAAATAAAATTGGCTGCTTGCAGAAGCGTGGGATGGATCTATTTTTGTGTAGCAAATAGTAATAAATTACTCACCCGCAATAGCGAACGTTCGTGCAGTGCTGCTGGTTTGGGCTTTAAAAATGGAACGAACGTTTTCCACAGAAGCGGGAATGCTGATGGTTTTAAATTGGATAAATAAAAACTGTATTTCTGTCAGTATGCAGCGGTGTATATTTCGAGAAATGTATACCAACGGCATCAATAATTGCGTCAAAACTATTGCTGAACAAACAATTCGCCTATGGCAAGCAAACAGTATTTGCAGGCATTTGTTTGTTTGATACACTAGTTCAGTTTGTACATTTTTTAAATATAGAGAAATGGATACATATAGCATTTTGTTTGGAATTCAATATTCTTCAAATAATAAAAATCGCGTTTGCGAGACCCGCTGAGCCGTAACAAAGCTTGATGTTTGAATGAATTCAATATTACTCTGCCGCAATACTTGGTATGATAACAAATACCTTTATTTGACTATTTACTTTAATTAGTATCAACAAGTCACAAAAGGGTAAAGGGTATTCTGTGAATACATTTGAAAATAACGATTAATTGCAATCAATTGCAGGTTGGGTTGATTCAATGTATCATGTTTAATGCTTCCGTGGAACGTTTTATTTGCATTCGAAAGCACTATCAAGGTGTGCTCATAGCTATTTTTTGTTGGAATGTTTTATTCCTGTTACGTTTAATATTACAGTTTATTAATTTCCTTGAAACTTGTATTTTAGCTTGCTACTATTCTTATTGTACTTTCAATTCGATTCTGTAACACATTTTAAATAGTGTTCCCCGAAAATTGGGCTGTTGTGTTTCCGACTATTTTTAATGTTCAATATTCATGAAATGTAAGATACAGTTAAATCACAATTTGTTAAAAAATGTATAATTCCAATGCGTTATCCAAAAACTTGAACCTCAACTGTCATTGGGACATTTTAAAAAGTGTATCCGCTGCAAAACAAAGCCACATTGACATTATCGTAAAAATTAAACGCATTCTGCAGCCTCAACCATTGGAACCGATACTCCCAATCCCTAACCGAGCTAGGGCATCATTCACTCGTTCCACTGGCAAAGGCCAAAACCGCACCGCAACCCAACCGAACCGCCTCCTGTCTCGCTGTTCGAGAAACCGTCCGCGAATCTGAATCCGATTCTGACACATCGTCCGATACGGTGCGCCCTCGGCTCGGCCGGCGGACGGCGGGCCTGCAGCGTGAGTGCAGCGCCGATCGTCACACATTCGGGCCGCCAGAATATTTATGTCGTTATGTTAAATCACTCTCATTCTTGTGCTCGCTAAATTGAGTTGCTGACTTGCTGAAAACGTTCGTATTTTTATTTATGTTTACGAGCGGTTGTTCCCTGTCGGTGCCAGCCTGTGCCATCGTCTGCCCTGCCTGGGTTTGGGGTTTTGCCGCCGCCAAACTGCGGTGGTGCATGTAAAACTGTTGCACACACACACACACACACACACATCAAGGGTTCGCGAAACGCGCGAACTGACAGAGCAAAGACGCGAGCATGAGAATGTTTTGCATGAGAATTTCGTAGCATCCGAGAGACCGGAACGCGCGGAAACAAAGCTGCGGAGGGGGGGGGGGTGATGGTACACTTCCTGTCACTCTGGACTCGTCGGTGCTCGAACACGTTGGGCGCACACACCGCCGACCAGAGTCGAGGCACCGACAAGGCTGCAAAAGCCCTGCCAAACACCAAAAACTCAATCGCCAGCCGTTTCCGAGCCGAAGCCACAGCCAAATGATATGTATATTGCGCTATTTAAGCGGAATTAATGTAATTTATTTGTATTTATTGTTCTGTCGATTCTGTGTGTGTGTGTTTTGTGTGGTGCAGGTAGAGGGCGCCCATCTAATCGAAGACGGGCGTTTGGTTGCGCTGGGTTGCGCTGAAATGTAAACGACGAAACGCGAATGGATCGTTAACGATGTAGGACACGGACGCGGACTAGTGTTGCAGAACCGTCTTCTTGTGCTTGTTTCGCGCATTCGCTTTTCCTGGCAGGAAAGGTGAGTTTGGTATGTAATATCAGAGAGGTTGATCCGAAGGAGAGCTACGAGGCATAATAAAGTGCCGGTTTGTCAAGCTCTGTCGATGAAACATTCAAAAATGCAATCGAGTTCGCCAGCAGGACGGTGGATTGTTGGTTTCGATTTGAACGCTGATTCAACTTAGTGTTTCATTAATAAAATTGATGGCAATAGTTTGTTTTATTTCTTATGGCGTAGAATCGTGTCTGACGTTATCAAAAAAATTAAAATATACAGTTTTGTGATAAGTTTAGTTCTGCATTTTTAACATAACAATAATTTTGTAGCTCTGCAATGCGTACATGCATCCAGAATTCCTGGTGATTAGAGCTTAGTTTTTTTTATATATATTATCCGTAAGACTCAGTCTAGCCTTTTGTTTTTTTGAATCTCTTCCTGATGTTTTCCTGAAAGAATACATTTTCTAGATAATTAGAACTAGAATTTAAAGTAGAGTTGATAATTGGAAAGTTGAGGTCAGACACAGGACGTGACTCAAAGATGACACTAACACTAGTTGACACTAAATCGTAGGTCTGAAAAGAGATGCGATCGAAGAAGAATAGAACTTAAAATTAGCAGGACTAATCAGAGTAGTAACTGTGACTGCGACAGGAACAAGTAAGGATTTGAATATAATAGGAACAGGGATATTTGTCAATGTCCAAATCTTGTGTGGGATTATTTATCTCAACCCTTATCAAAATCCCACACGAGGATAAATACTCGGGAAACTGATGCCTTCGCCAGGTCCGGATCTCAAACAAGCAGAAAGCACAGGAGTTCAGCTGTGTAAAGCGATCCTTTTCGATCGACTTGTACTAAAATAACATTGAACACTCAAATCAAATACATTGATTAAGCAAATTGAACCATACTTAGGTAAATAATTATCGACAGTCCACAACCGTAGTCTGATTTAGAATTATAGTTAACACGGAAAACAGCACTGCTACCAAGACCAGATCTTTTAAGGCCGGGCTACATTGATCGTACTCGCAAGTGTAATTTTTATTTTCACTAGCGCATCTGGCGGCGACCAGCGCAAGCTAGATGTCTGTATAATTTATGTGTCAAAATTATTCATACTTGGTGTCTCATCAAGTTTCGACCAGGCTACTTGTATGCCGTTTTAAATGTTGATAAACGCCTACAAATTGGAACAAAGCAAGCCGTTAATTGTTGTTGGTGGACAAATCGTCATTCATACAAAGCGCTGGGCAACATTTTTCCCCATCTTCCAATATATATGCATCATTGGGTAAAATTATAGCCTCCTCGACCCAAAACGTTTTTTGACAGATAAATTATACCAGCATGTAGCTTCAACCCGCCACCGCTAGATGGCGTACGCGTTCACAAAAATTACACTACGGAGTACGATCAATGTAGCCCGGCCTTTAAATTCTAAGCTTGAAATCACACGAAGAAAAGAGAAACAAAGTCACTAATCGTTTCTGAGTCCAGCTTCAGAATCGGTATGCTCTTGTGCGCCTCAAAAGAGAATTAATACCGTTTTCTCCTGTAACTAAAAGTCATAAATCCTCGTTAAAGATCATTACAATCAAGGGGATGTCAGGGTTCGAAAGGACCGCCTTAGAATCCCTCTACAATCACGCTGCTGTCAGCGAAACGATAATCGTTTGATCCGGCATTAAAAAGTTGGCTTTAGCTACTGTACAGCCGCCGGTTAGTCGGTTTGCTTACATTACGCTATCTGTTCTGTTGTTTGCGCTGTGCTCGAAGTTGTAAACTGTTTCCCAGTGTCCCTCATTGGACAAGGGTGTGTCTTTGCGGAGAGTTGTTTAAAATGCAAATACCTTTCTGGACTGGGCGAATCAAACTCAGGGGAAGACAGTCGGTGCACGTTCACTAAACGAACTCTCAAGCTTCATGTGCAATATCCTCGTTTTTTTTGTCTGGGACAAAAATGACAAACACTTTTCAACCGTTTGATTGTTCCTCGGTTTTGATTGTGAAGGGAGCAAAAACGCGTGTACGGCCCTTTCGGATGGGATTATTTTCCACTTGAGCAAACATGCAACCTTACCAGGGAGGCCAAAAACTCGGAAGCGGAAACAAGGATACCCACCTTCCGCAGGACGTTAACGATCCTCACAACCGGGGTGGATGCAGAGGATGCTTCTGCTGATGACGATGAGTGACTCGTCAGCTTTTCACCGGCGCTGCGCTGCACCGGTGCTGATGAGAAAACCAAACGGCCATGCCATCCTCGCTTGGCCCTTTCGCACCTTTTGGGAAAGAAAAACAAACGAATGGTTAATGGTGTTCTTGGGGCGTTTTGAACAAAAGGAAGGAAATGGTGCTACAGTTCGAAAACAAAAAAAAAACCCCGAGACAGGCCGAAAAATGGCTCAAAGCCGGGAACGGTCATCCTGCTGGAGAGATAATTATACACCACCACCAGTGGCACACGGCGGCGAAACAAATCATGCTGGCACGGCTGGCTCGGTGCAGTTGCAACCTCAAGCTCAAACAACATGCAGCCCAGGGAGCTGCATTGAAATTGAGTCATTTTCTTCTACCTTCTGCCGGTTGGTTCGGTTTTCCCTCGCGGGTTCTCCGGCTTCGTCCGGAGCAGGTGTTGACCATTAACTGTCCGTTGTCTTTTTTCACTTCTGGGTTGATGTGGGACGGGTAGTAGTTACGGAACGGGTCCGTAAGGTTCGTCTTATCTTCGTGTTAGAGGGGGGGTGGTTGTCCTATTATAATGATTATAATCATCAGTCAAAACGGGGTGAGCGTTTGAACGTTCTTAGCTGTTTCGTACCGGCAGCACCTCATTCGCGGTTTAGCGAAAGGAACAGGGATCCGTTGTTTTATTATTTTATCGCAACCATCATCCTCGTCGGACGTTGTTTAACTTCTAATAAACATTTTTTGTTGTTTAACTACACAACCCTGGCGCATCGTGTTTGGCCAGACATTTGATTATGGGTTCGATGGGACCCGCATTCCGTCAGCCACTAGACAGGAAGGAAATTTGACATAAATTTTGGCGTCAAACAGGCAAGTGATAGCAATGAAGATGATGGTGGTTGGCCCGCAAAAGGTGCTACTTTACATCTTCTAGTTGCGTTAGAATGATCTTGTACGAACGGTGGTCTGATGTTGGTAGCTGATAGGGCGATCGGAATGTTTGCTCCAGCTGTACCAAACTAGCTGTAGGCTACGGGGACGGCTTGGATAAAGTACCTTACGCAGTGAACCGTTCGTCAACTGTTCGGGCCTCTGGCAAGGAAAGGTAAACATTTATAGTTGTTTTATGAGGTGAAAATAGCCGCTTATGATGGTCGGATCTGCTTAATGTGGTTAGTAGCAATAGCAATAAAACTATCAAGTGACACTTTTTGGGCAGTTCAATTTCAGCTCAAAAATTCCAAAGATGATAACGCATAAATAACGCATATTTGGTCGTTAAAACCTTACCAACTTTTATTAATTTCATTTTGTGATGTTACTACAAGCAACCAACTTGCATACATACTGACAGATACATCAAAAGAGGCGCTGCACTAAATGTGTCCTTCTATACACCCATTACAACAGATTGACGGATAATGTGAGCTCATTATTATTCGACGTTCGACCCTGCAGCTTACATGCTGATAAATGTTTCACCGTTTACTAAACGGTCTTTGCAGCAGTTGAAATTCGATTTTCCACGGTTCATGTTACACGGGGTTTTCCCCGTTGTGGTCAATACATGGGCGTTTGCTGCAAAATGCTGGTCCTGTGCTATAATCGAACATTAAGGGGAACCTTCCGAACGAACGATGGAACGACTCATTCTATCGTGCAACGCTCTATCCCTGAAGTGTCCAATGACAGTGCGGGGAAAAGGCCTAATGGACCGATGGACGATACTGTATCAATAATCTAATCATTTCATCGTGAATCAAATGGCAAAGTAAATAGGTTTCAAATTCTATTGGTAGCCAAAACTCTGCCACACAAATTGGAGTTGAAAGTGAATTAGAAGTGAAAATAGAGTGGAAAAAAATTTGTGATACAAATCATACACAAAAACGTTATGGAAAGCACTTTCGATGGAGACCTAAAGTCAAACGTTATTTTATAAATATTCTTTTTCTATCGACCCACGTATAGTGTTTTCTCCCTGCAGAAAAGGTGTTTGTTTATCGATGTAGCAAGAATGTTTTGGAAATTTATTACTCCACCCGTACCTCCCTATACTTTGACACATGTTCTACTTTTATAGGCGGTTTTTTGTGTGTGTGTCAAAACATCCAAAATGTAGATAAAAAAATCTCTTCTTTTTTATCTTCCGATTGACCCATTAAAGCGCTGACCGTGTGCAGGCCGACGGAGTCCCTTTCTTCGTAGGAAATTTTTTATTTATTGAATGAGTCAATCAAACCATTAATACACCCCCTAGCAAATGGCATTTCGTTTCGATCGCTTGTTAAATCACAGCTTCAAAAGCTTGCCTGCCGGGATGAAAATTTATGATTTTTACTTCTCCTGCAAACAATGAAATAAAGCTCGCGCGCGAGCAAACGCGTTGAAATGCTCCCCCACCACCACCAACGCGATGGGGCATCGGTCAACGGCACTGAAAGTGTTTTATTGTTTTATTGATCTTGATCTAAATTTATGATTATCGATAACAGCATCACCTGTCCGGCAGTTTGTTCGCCCCGCCACACGCGGTACACGATAATCAATCTTTATATTTCAACCGTTTTGGCTGCAGCTTCCCTACCCTGTAGGAACGATGGCCGGGGGCTCCCGGCTGCTTCCTAAAATGGCGCCGCAAACAACCGCACCAAAGCTAGTTTTTGGCGTGAGGCTTCGGCTGTCGTTGGTGGTTGGATTTCTTAAGAGTCAAATGCCCGAAAAAAATACTAAATTCAACGCAGTAGAAAGAGTCATTCGATATTGAAGCAGGCCCATTTAAAGAGCTCCAGTGCCACCGAAACTTAATGTGAAAAAAGATCACCAAATCCTGATCCCTCCAAAAAAAGACAGCACCACACTAAAGAAATAAGATGAAAAAAGAAGCAATAGAAAAACGGCCAAAACGCGGAAACATCCACCAACTTTTTTGATATCCGAAACCCCTTTTTTTCGCTGGCTCGAATGACACGCAGGGAAGTCTCGTCCAAAATGTCACCAGAGTGGGAGGCAGCCGGGGCAAAGGGAGGCCGACTCCTAGGTAATCTATCACCGTGATAAAAATCTTTCAATCATAATTTATTCAATTACTCCTGTCAAACGAAGTCATTACTCTTTCCAAAACCTTCGGGGAGGCCGGCGTTTGGCGTTTTCGCTTTCGTTTGCTGTGTTTATACTGAGATTGGGAAAATGGCAAACTCAGGGACAGCAACGAGGGACGAGCAAAAAAAAAGGAGGTACAAACAGAGATTGGAATGATCCATTTCGTCGCAGTTACAGAGCAGTCAAGTGCTTTATGTGTCCATGCAGGGCAAGACGACGCTGCACTGCACGACCACCGTCGATCAGAAACGGTAGCAAAAGGAATAGTAGCAACAAAAAAAAAAACAACAAAACCGAGAGCAACACAATATTTAACGAAATGATTTATTTGTCTCGCGACCGTAAAATCTCATCCACGGCGGTACACTACAAAGTGTTCAGATTTTGCCCAGCCACTCGGCCAGTTCCACTAACGGCTATGACAAATCGGACAGCTACAGCTCTAATGTGTGTATGTATGTGTGTGCGTGGAGATCCGTTAGCGGACGGTTGTGAGTTCATCTCAGTACCATTAGTGCAGTGTAGTGCAGCGTTGTCCATCACGAGCCGCGCTGTTTGGTCTGGTCACTCTCGTGCGCGCACTGGATTTACGGTGCGAGGAAGAAAACGCATTATGGGACCGATTTGTCTTGCTCTGATGACTTTGATGGTGGCTTTGCTCCAAGAGAGAATTATTGGACCTCTTCAAGCTTCATTAATAAATCAGAAGTGTAGCCACTTCCTAAATGAGCACTAGCAAGTGACAGCTCAATTGAAGGGAACGACATAAACGTTTCAAAGATAAAAACAATCAAGCTTATCTTTTAGTAACAATGTGTATGTTATTATTCAATCTAAAATTTAGTGAAAAGATGAAATGTATACACTCTTTCTTTAACTATCTTGTGCTTTTTGTCAGTACTGCTTGCTGAATCATAAACTGTACCTCCAAAAACGTGCCATCATCTCATCCGTCAAACAGTGTCATGAGTAAGTGTATAGATTTCCACTATACGGGTTGAGTACAATGTTCTCAACTCGACCGTAGAATTGAGAAACTTTTGTGCAGTGTGTAATTATAATTCTTAGTAAGTTTATAAGCATTATTATGCACTTCAATAAAAGCTGCTACTCCTCATCATCAATTCCGCACAGATCTATATGAAAATTGGATGAGAACACAACATCAGCTTTTTGCATATTGTCTCAACGTTGTACATGATTAATATAACTTTTCTTGAAAAAAGTTCACCGAAACTGCATTATTGAGCTTCATGCTCTTTCTCACTCTCTTGCCCATAAATAAATGCCACCGTTACGCATGAAAAAAATTGACCCCAGCATCCATTGCCCCCAATTCTCCCCAATTCAGTCAGTTCTCATCGCCTGCATCGATGAATGATGGTCCGGGGACTTTGCCCACACCAGCCCCGAACGACCGGAAGTCCGTGATCCTGGGTCACGTTTACTGAATTTTTAAATTAAGCCTACACCGTGCAACCGCGCCAGTTTCCCGCCCCATCCCGCCACGGGATGTTGGGCCACCGTCCTGGGTTTGGATGCGTTTTTCCGGGGCCAACGGGAGGACGGAGTCACATTATGGCTGCGCTGTGCTGGGAAGCGAACCACCTGCACCTGCTGAACTAATGAAGGAGATACACACACACATACTCATACCACTGGAAAATGGTGCAATGGTGGTGGGTGGAAACGGCGGCAGACTACACGGTTCCACTGCAACACAGCGGTGAATAATAAACGAGGACTAATGCTATTTTTTGGTTTACCATTGCGTCCGGGTTTTGTTGCTCGTGTCGTACCGGGCACGCTGTAACTGAGACGTTTTGTAGTAGCGTTTGGAGCGGCTTTATCGTTTACTGGCGTTGTTTTTTCCGTGTTTTTTTTTTTTTTTTCATTGTTGCTGCAGTGCTAGTTTTTTGCTACTGTTTGCTGCCCATTGTACTTGCAGCGCTTCGAAAATTTCATATCCTTTCTCCATTAATGTTCCGCAGCACATTGGGAGCCATTTGTCTGTGCGTGCGGATGTGCAATGGGCGTTTTTTGCAACTCCATTGGAAGCCTGGAAAACAATGTCCCCGGCACACAGGAACCAATATCAGTTCGGCCAGGTTCCGCATGTTGGGGTGGTTGTTTTTGTTTTACCTTCCTTCCTGTACGCAGCACGTACCCACCGTGTGAGGAAATTCGCATGTTGCAGTGCTGGTGGAGTGCAACGATTGGACAGAACATTCCACCCACATTCGGCAACACACGCATCGGCCCGGGCACGGAGATTGATGGTCGTTGTAACGTGGAATGATTATTTCGCACATTAATTTTCCCATCCACGCTGTGCGCCTGGTTTCTGCGCTGGTCAATGGTCGTTTTGGGGATTTTTTCCCTGAAATTATGGCGTTCGATGGAGGTTTTTATTTACTTTCCGGGCGAAAGAATTTTATATCGAAACTTTGTAGCTGACACATATAAAAAGTGCATACCATGTATGTATGTTTGTAGAGAATCAGTTGGTTCGAAGAATCATATCATTAACTGCAATAAAGAAATACTGTTGAAAAAGAGGGTTAATGGTTTTAACCTTCCAAAAATATAAATTTATCTACCAACAACGGAAAACATCGAGTCGTGAAACTCTATCCCACTACCCCACTTCCCCCAAGCTTAAACCCTGATTGGAAGTATTCCGATTCTTTACCGCCCAGTCCTAATCATTATTTATTTGGTTAACGGAAGGCGTAAATGTGGGTCAACTCCTTCAAACCGTCCACCAGCCAGTAACCATGCCACCGTTTTTTTTTTCTCCACTGCCAACGCACCCGGGCGGTGATTTGCTTCGTTAAATTGAAACAACCTTCTCGAATAATCGGGCCTTGCCTTTGCTCCAACTACAGCTACACCCACCCTTTGCGGCCCCCTTTGGCGAACGGCTTTGCGATCGGTTCAAACGCCCACGTGTCCGGGACCGGCGCTTCCGGGGGCCTCGGATAGAGTTCTGGTCCGATTAGAGAGACACCCGGGGCCATTGGATGGCACGATGGCTAACGAGATCACGCCAAAAGGCTGCCGTCGCCGTCGTCGCTTTGTGGAATGTGATACTACTTACCTTTAACTAGCCGGCATTTGCGTACTGTGTGCCTGCGTGTGTGTGTGTGTGTGCGTCCGAAGACGGTCGCGTGGTACGTTGGAAACTGGAAACGACATCAGAACGTTGGCATCGTTCCAGCGCGGTCGTCGTCTACGCCGTTCGTCGCAGGAGCGTGGCACGCGGTGCTGAAGCATCAAAATTTATGTACCGTGATGATTGCCGTACAATGAGTGCAACAATTGCAACGGTGCGATGTTGATTAGTGTACCGGGCTCTCACCGCCACTTATGTGGTTATGAGCCCCTTCCCTTTCTTTCTGTAGAGAGCTTGTATTTTTTTGTATTTTTTTTAAGGACAGCAATTTAACATCCACCACAAATGATATGCTGAAAAGTGTTTGATTAGTTTGTTCCAACCAATTGCAATCAAACCTCAGCTAAATTCTTATGTCCATAAAATAAATAATCCAACGATTATCAAGCGTGTGCACAAATTGCCCGCAAGTGCACCAATCGTCTTCCAGAGGAGCAAGAGGAATCTTCACTCGAAACAGGCCTGCATTTGCTGCAGCGTTTGTGCTTGGCGGCCGTTTTCGTTGATTGCAAAGTTACGATTACCTCGTGGGCCGTTTATCATGTTTGCTTGCGGTGGGTTCGCATTCCTTCGCCTTGTCCGCGTGCTCCGTACACATGTTCATTAGCACCACGGCATAGGGCGGGCGCATCCCGCACGAAGATGAGCTGCATTTGCAGGCCTACCGATTGGCCGGCGGCGGCCTAATGAAGATTTTTAGCGGGTTGAATACGGTAACCATACCGTATCGATCGCGATGGAAGTGCGTTGGCTGGAGTGGGAGAAGTGTTCGGTTAATCAATGCACATTAATACGGCGCATAGAGTGTGTGAAAGGATTTTATGATGAGTTTTATGGTTGATGATCTTGAAGAGGAGTTTTAAAATCGCAATGGCAAAGAATTTTATGTAATAAAGTGTATTTCAAAACCCGTCAATTGTTTCATTATCGAAAGTAAAGGGTTTTATCTGAAGCATCTAAGCTCATTATTTCCACCACGGCTATTTGTTTGAACAGTTCGAACCTCGCACTAATTACGCAGAATGATGCAGCACAAAACCAGCTCTCCCTGCTGCGTAAAAGCGCTCAAATCGCGCTGTGCTTCATAAGCACATTATGTTGTTTATGCGAGAGTGGTTGGGTGAAGAATCTATTCATATGCAAATAAGCTGTAAAAACAGCACTCAAGCGCAAAATGGATCTCCACACACACGCACACACACACACGCCATTATAGTAATGCGACGATCTGTTTATCCCAGCCCGATTGATGAACACCACCGTACCGGGAATTCAATTATTTGCCCATTTACTGCAGCCCTCAGTCCCGGGGACGCGCGGGTCCCGAACGATCCGTATTCAAATAACAATTCTAAACGCTTCAGTTTTTAGCCCAACATCCACCCCCCCCCCCCCCCCCCCCCCCATACCGCCTTCTCTATGCTGCCGCGATACTGCTCCCGAACAGCATCCATGCGGACAAATGCCATTTTTGTGTTGATTTGATTGCACCGTACCCGCCGCGCCCGTTTTTGCCACCCGCTAAAAACTGCAGTTGTAAGCAAACTGCGCGGAAATTGATCGCATTTGTGGGGTGGCGGTGTGGCGGTGGGACAGAAAACGGAGGAAACGGGGTGACAAATAACTACAAAAATAAAATGCTCTCCCATCTCAGCAAAACAATGAGCGGGGAGAAAATTGAATAACCGTTTTCGAGCGACCGACTGCACACCATTTTGTTATGCTTTAGTTCTGACTGAACTAGCAAAAAAAGTGCCATAGCGTGTAAATGGTGTATAAAAATAATAAATTCCATCACCCACGCAAACATCGTTAGCTATTGCATGACCGGGCCTGGCAACTGGCGCAATTGTCGCTAATCCGATCCGGTCGGCTCGATCACGGGTGGGGGGGGCACGCGACCAATTTACACGTACTGGGTCGGGCGGAGTTTTCTGCCGCTGACCAAATTACCGGAAAATTCATTTTGTCACGCAAAATATCGACACATAATGAGTGTTCGGGTTTGGGAAGGAATGGATGCTCGATGCTTTCACCCGCCGGGGCTCTTTCCATCGGTGTCAACTGTCGACACCCGTGTTGGTTGCATATTTCTCTGTGTGTGTGTGTTTGGTTCTGTACATTGCACACACCGGGGCTTGGGCACCACACACCAGCGCTAAACCAAAACCCCAAAACCGAGCTGGTACAGTCGTTATTGAAATCTATTCCCTTCCCTGCCTGCTGGAAGGGAGGACGGATGGCGCAAAACCAATCGGTATGCAAATGTTGCACCGAGAGCGACCAACCTTTCTGCCCGTTGCCACACAAACACACACACATACACACAGAGGGAGTGAAATCGGTGATCGTTCATAATAAATAATAATGACTTTATTAGAATGTTTATGCACCGTTTCATTTCTGGCACGGGCAGTATTGCACCCTCGGCCCGCAGCAGGACCAAACTAACGGATGCATGGTGTGCAACCGATGAGCCTATAACGAGCCCAGCGAGCAACCAGCGCGCACCCTTTTCTACCCCTTTCCGGCCGGCCACGCAGTGCAGAGAAACAGCCAGGGTTGCGTTGCTGGTTGTGAGTTATATTATTATCATTATTACTACCATTATTAGAGCGCCGGACAAGCGATATCGTGTCCCAGGTGGTGAGGGCGGACAAGGGAGTTGTGCTTACTGCACATGCACGCACAC
Source organism: Anopheles coluzzii (assembly GCF_943734685.1). Taxonomy (NCBI): domain Eukaryota; kingdom Metazoa; phylum Arthropoda; class Insecta; order Diptera; family Culicidae; genus Anopheles; species Anopheles coluzzii. Next base: position 23,037,865 of record NC_064670.1, on the reverse strand, counting down.
ACACACAATGCATGCGTGATCTCCGCTGGATTTTGTCCCTCCAGGTGCGTTTATGCGTTGTGAACGGGATGTATCACGCTGGGATAGGTGTATCACGAGAACGATGTATTTATGGCTGCCCAGCTGCGATAATGTACGTTTGCCCGGACGTCCCCGGAGAAAGATGTAAATAAGCTGGAGAAAGCTGCCTCTCTAGGAGATGATTCGGGGTGAGAGTTTACCCGGTATTTACATTTCCCAAGAAAATGGCACACTTTTACAAAGAATGCAATAAAATCTCTCTTAATTACACCAGCAATACCCATTCAATCGTCTCGAAGCGAACCCACCAGACGCCTTTTTCCATTCCTATCCCTTAATGCAATTATTAATAAAGGAGCCACTACTTCTACCCTGTTGAAAGAGCTGAAACATAATTAAATCTCGAGCGATAAAGCATACATCAAAAAGCCAGACATGCACAAAAGATCAAAGCAAAATTTGGATCAAACTAGCTCAAAAGATGCTGGACGCACTCTTGGACCGAAACCATAACGGACCATCTTGTAAGACACGCACCGGCACGTGTGCTCGCCGGTGGTGCTGATGCGCTTCCTGAGCTCTTATTATTCAATTAACCCTCCCAGTAATGAAGTGCGTTGATTGCATCGTGCAGCATCCAGCGGCCGAGATTGCATCTTCGTCTCACCAACCGATGCCACACAAGCACAAATGAAGTGTATGTAACGAATGTTACACAACCAATGTTGGAATAGAGCAGCGCAGGGATAGAGCGATGAACGAGTGGAATGTAAATTAGTTTGCAAGATGGCTGACCAGGCCAAAGTCTTAAGTAGCCCCTTCAGAGTGCGTATCTCGACGAGCTGCCGGACGACGAGATAGTCAAGATGACATTTCCTGTCCAAGGCATCCCCCATCACCGGCAGGGGACAGGGAGAGGGCTACGAACGCTATCGATGCTTCAAAGTGTTCCGGTTCCGGTTCAATAAGTATCGTACCTTCGTTTTGTCCTCGGTGGACGAGTGCAGGGTGGATGAAACAAACATTCGACAATACTATCATATCCCCACCGTTGCAAGATCTGTCCAGTTGGCGAACACGAGGGGAGTTGAAGATTAAAATTAATGACCTGAAGCAATTTAAGGTGCCATTCCTAGTGACTTAGAGCGGCAGGACTTTACCTTGGCCTCTTCTTCTCGCCCTGTCAGCTAGTGCGGTAAGGAAAACTCGAATGCCCTCAGCCATCGGGAGCTGAGCACGTCAACCGCAAAGTAATTAAATAATCTGTCAAAATGAAATTGAACTATCATCTGGCAGTTTGTGCATGGGGAGACGTTTCCTTGGGACGACCTTTTCCGGCATAAGTTTTGTGGGCTGCCCGCAACTGCACATCTTAATTACACGCTCCCGTTCACATCCGAAGAGTTGAAACACCGGAACGCACCGGAGACAGTAGCGTTCACTGCCAGAAGCTGCCCATCATCATCATCATCACTATCATCGTCTGTGTCGTCCTTTTGTGGGTTGGTTTTAAGTTTCTTTTCAAGGTAAAAAGTCTTGTTTCTTTTTCGTTGAAGGGAAGTTAAGAATAACGTTAAGATTTGCTGGAAGTTTACTTTGTTGAAAGTTCTATTTCATGGTTTTAGTGTGAAGAATCCGTTTAAAAATCAAATGTCTACAATGCCAATCCCATACATTTCTCAAAAATGGCTCCAAAAAGACCATTTCAGTTAAGGATCGATTTCCAACGAAGCAAAGGCATCATCCAACGGAAAAGTGTTCGAAATAAAACTCCCGGAAAACCGTCCCATTTATAAATATTTATCAAACTTTTCGACACGTCCGGAGGAGGGAGCAAGCAAAAACGTTTCCCGAGACAGAGAAAAGGCAAAGGTTAGGCATAGCGTACCAGCCCTCCCCGCTGAAATGGGCTAACTAAATCAACCTGTCAATCATAAAATTTATGTCCCAGAACCTGTGTCAACCCGGACGACGTCGCTACCGGGAACCGTTCTGGTTTTTTATATGCATTCATCCAGGAACTGCCATAGTATACGGTGGCGTTCTCGCGAGATTTCCTCGATGGGCGTTGGCCTCCCACTCGGTCAACCGTTGCGTCGCCCGACCCGACAGGACAAAGATGCTTTCGCTCTCTACCGATCCCGATCCTGATCCATTCGCGGGAACCATCTGCGTCTGTGCGTTGCGTTGGAGTGTCATCAGTTTAAATTATTCATACGGTTGCCTTCATAGCTGGGAAACGATAGCGTGGGCAAGTGGAAGAGATGGATGATACACTTTTTCTGGGTTTAGTTGTATGCATTTTTGTGTAAGGAACACATTCCGACAAACACCGATTTTAGCACCGACAATTCGGAAGATAGAGTGAGAGAGATAGCAAGGACGTTACTGGATACTAACATACTCCTAGATCGTTTGCATAATAGATGCGTCTAGTTGAGTGACATTGACACAGATCATCCCTTGGAGTTGATACATTTTTCATGACCTTCGGTGACGCAGACGACGTTATGGGGCGGCTGGACAGTTGGGCCAAAATAAAGACACACTAGATTTGATCCCGTCGCAAACAAGATATCCATCATCGTTGGCGCTCACAAACTCTCAGACGCAAACAAGACAAAAAAAACACACACAGCAAAAGGGGTCTGAAGCGAACAACTCCACGCGCAAACTAATGTCTTCATTTCGCTTCCGTGACTGCATGCATTTAACGCATTATGGGCACATACACACACACGCGTTTTGTATAAGTCACTCCCCACTAGCAGTCATTGTTTTATGAGCTAATCCACTGACAGCACGCATCGCCAGTGCCCACTGCGGAATTGTCTGCTGACCCGTTTCCCTAATTAAGACATCATTCGCCAAAAGGCTATTGCGTTAAATTGAATAATTACCTCTCGGGCCGAACCATTAAGCCCACTGCCTGCTCTGGCCTGTTGCTTCCCGTGACCTGTGTGTGCTTTGTGGAAAGGATACCAGCCCGCTACCATGTGATTCGAATTCCAGCAACATATAATTAGACTGCTGTTTTAATGTCTCCCTGGAAAACGAAAAACCCGGGTCCGGGCCAAGATGCAGCCAAGACTGGGCCGGGAAGCGGAACACAACGGGGCAGAAAATTATATTTCTCCCCACCCTTTTGCTTTTGTTTGTGCCAGTGCGAGTACAATTGAGTTAAAGCTGTGGCGTTTCGGTATTTTTTGGGGAATCAAGTAAACGCCCTTTTTCTTGGAACAGCCCCTCAATTCAAAATGAGGCAATTCTAAGGTTTTAGTGTTTTAGCCGGATAAGGAGAAGCAAAATGCTATTGTATAAGCCTTTTCTGGAGGAGTTCACGCGAGGTGCAATAGGCAATTGAGATGGCTCTGTAATGATACCGGGTGTACCCTGTTGTTCACAAAACTCCAAGTGTCAATTAGTGTTTGATATTAATCGCTAAGATATGCTAATGTCTTCCGGCTCTCACGCGTTGCTATCTATTCTTAGACACATTAAAGCAAATTTAACCTGTTGATAGCTTCAGTTTATTTATTTCTATCCCTACCTTCCCGCTGTATACAAGAGAAACTTCTTGATAGCTCCCGAATCTCTTCTTGGACCGAAAAAGGATCCTGCGTTGCGCCAACACCTCGATCTATTTCCACTAATTAACGATTGAAGGATCTAACACGCCCCAGCTCAATCCAACGTCCCTGTCAATGGTGTTACAAGAGCAGTGTTGCCCGTCGACCGGTGTCAGAGATAACGCAAAAGCCAACATTTTTCACACCCACCATCCCAATGTGCCACGGGATCAGACCACTTGGTACATCAAACGCCCAGCATACAGGTAACACACCATCGGGCCCAGCACGGACATACGCAATGTGTGGAAGTGCTGTGCTTCAAAAGATATCCCGCGAGACGTCGCCGCTCCCACTCGGCTGAATTCTTCCGAAACTCTGGCCCCGTTTTGCGTTTAGATAATGGTGGCAGCTAGAATTAATGGGGAACGGCAACCAAAGGAGGTAGTAGCGCAGGCAGGTAGCAGGGTTCCAAGTGACAGGGATCGTTGGTGCGTTTCCTGAACCGGGGCAATAAAATAATGCCATACATCTTGCCATTGATGTGAGCCCATATTTTAGCTCGGCCCTTTACGAGTGGTGCCGTCAAAGGTGCCAAACACCTAGCAAACATGCAAACCTAACCCCCAGCAAAAGGTACTTTCGGCCCATCGGTGAACCACTTTGGCAGGAGCGAGAAAACGAGTGTGGATCGAAGTTTGGTATAATCCCTGGCCAAAAATACGCACCAACCAACGACGAGCGTTGGCCGGTTCGCTTTAATGTCTGCACCGTGGACTGTCGTCCTGGTGTGAGAAGGTTCTATTAAGTTGTAAGGTTGTTAACATAACGAGCCCCTAAGTGACATTGGTACAGGGGGTTACAAACCGTTTGTGATCCTTCAACTCCTGGCCCAGGCACTACTGACTCGGAAGATACTGACCAGTGTGTATGTGTGTGTGTCTGTCTCTTACCTGTTTGGTGCACGCCATTTGTGCAGTGGGCGCTTTGCTCGCGCACCAGGTCCAGGACCCGGGGATTGAGTTAATTTATTTTTCCGTTCTTTGACCACCGTTCCTCTCCCTTGGTGTCTTCGTGGAAAACGGCACAATTTATGGGAAAGGTGCCGAAAAGGTGCCAAGTCACCCGGATTACAACGCTAAGATATCCCTTCCTGTGACCTGTTTGTATTGTCGGCAACGCCGCTCTTTTTTGTTTTGCTACAGAGCGAAATCCCAGAGAAAAGTCCACCAGTGAAACACCGGAATCGAGTTGATGGCTTCATTTTCGTTTCGTTTGCCGCCGTTTTGGGCTTGGCCGCTTATAGTTGCACCGTTTCTTGTGGCAGGCGGGAAATGATACGCACCGTTCCACGCAACGCGTTCGCATGAACTCATTCATCAGTAGAACCAGAGAAAGTCTTAAAGGTGCGGAAAGCAACGGTGGTCAATAGAGCTGTTAGGAGTTTTGTTTTTTCGCTTCGCTCGGATATGGTTTACCGTCCAAGGTGTGCTGCGGAAAAAGGACGATTTATTGCGTCGATGATATTGGTCTTCCGGTGGTTTGATTGTGTAATTTATTGTGTGTCGTTTTAGGATGGCGTGTTATTTAAGATATGATATTTAATATATCCTATTGCAAGGCAATTTCTATTATAGGTTATTAGAAAACTTATATGTATCTTCAAGTATAATGAGTTAAAGCATAGTACCTATTCTTTCGCTTATCTTAAGTAATAATTCCCTTGAAATGTGTACATCGATTCGCCTATTATTATCTACTAAGGATTCATCCAAGAATTACGACACGCTCTGAATGGAATTAGATGATGATGACTATTGATGAAAGATTTGAAATACATCGTTGCAGTAATCCTGTACACAAGATGTTAAAATTCCTTTCAAATTCGGTCTGTTTAAATCAAATTAAGGATATTCGTAGTAAAGTAGTTAGTCTTTCGTCCAATACATTCTTTGACAATAGGAGAAAGCGATATCATAAATTGAATATTTTATCGTTTCATTATTTTTGGTTAAAAATACCTTAGTAAGCTGGTATGTAAACAGACTCAAGCAAATTTAAGATGTAAACTTGCTTATAGACTTAATTATATTTAAATTTTAGAGAAACTAATCAATAACCTGCACACAAATCGCTTTCTTATTACAATTTTATTATGCATCCTTGTAACTGTATACACCATTGCACAAACCCCGATAAGAGACAAGCTTCCAAGCCTTTTGTGATGTACCAAACACTCATCCAATCTGGAGCTCATTTCGCTAATCAAACAGCAAACGGTGGCCCGAACCCCCGCGCAAACGTGCTGCAACACCGCTTAAGCTATTTCCTATTTCGAATGTCATTTCACGCTGCTCGCCGGGATGGCTGGCAATCTGCCACACGCGGGCACGGAACGACGCAAATGAGTATCGCACGGGGTGTCACGTAACGAATCGCTGTCGTCGTGTGGCTCAGCCCAAATCACGCCACCCTCGATCGATCTGTGCCATCGACGTTTTCGCAACGATCACCATCAACACAATAGACATTTAACCCCATCGTGAACGCGAAACCAATTTCGAACATCCGATTTTTCTGCATCCGACATCCAACATCCGACCCGACTGCTGCGGCTGCTGCTGCTCGTCTCTGTTTGAGTTTTCGGAAAACGACGCTCACGTTGAAAAATCAGCAAGACACCCAAAGGACATCCCGGTGTCAACAAACCGGCGGCAAACACGCATCGCAACATCGACTCACTCGTAAGCAAATCGTTGAGCCAGCAAGCAAGCTGCTCGCAAGTGGCCCCGGTTCCCGCATCGATTTCCGGTACGGGAGAGGCGAGATATTTTCAGCATCTGTTCAAATATTTGCACTCCACTAAATAGCAAACAGGCAAAACAACGAGACACGGTCGTGTCATCCCCTTCGTACGCGATGGTACGCTTTTAATGAGCTTCCGAATCTCTTCGCCGTGATCCTTGTAAGCGAAGGCTCGAAGGTTCCCGGGAAGCGGCAACCCTAACCAAGTGCAGCGATTGCAGCGGTTGCAACGGTTGCAACAGAAATCGGAATCCTACTGCAAATAATTGAGCACACATTTGTGTCAATCAAGGGAGCACGACAGTACGACGACGACGCCGCCACCGCCGCCATCTGATAGTTGGTTGAGTTCCCATCATCGGATTTACAGCTCGATTTGTTTGCTTTTGCCGAGCGTTCGGTGTGAGGCATGAGCGCCGTGCGCCTGTTCCCCATGGGACGGTAGGGCGGTGCGATTTTGATTAAAAACTTTGCCCTGCCGAGTGTTTTTTAGGGCAACACGCGTGTTGCAGTTAAATTATACAATTTCTCCAGAGACTCTCAACTCAAACAGCTAGCAGCAGCAGCGTGTAGCGGTGATGGAAAGCGATTGTTCTCGTTGGTAAATATTGTGCTTAAATTGTTCGCATTTAATGCAAAGCCAACAGTCACAGACGGACACGCTTTTGTTCGTGGAAAAAGCAGCAGCAGACCTTAAATCACGCAACCGTGTTGAAAAGATGAATCTGTATTCACAGTGAGAATCAAAATTTACCTTCTTATCAATAAACATACTTCAAATCAGAACCATTTCTTCCCTTCCTGCAGACCGCACAATCAACAAGCTTGCCATACTCGGAGGAAATATACCGTGCCAATACATTATCCCAATATTGATTGTATACCTTTTACAGAGGGTCAGGGGAGGGAGGGACGCAAAAACCACACACACGCAGCCCAAAGAGCGGTCGTGATTTTCTTACGGTTGAATTTGAAAGACGTATCAAGTGCAAAAAAATATGGCACAAAAAACCACCGAATTGAAAAAAGGTTCAATTTTCCTGTGTACGCAATTTACGAAATTTACACTCCACTAGACACGTGCCAGCGTAGAGAGTAGGGGGGGAAAACTGGGCAAATGGGAAGCCGGTCGAATAGTACGACAAATAAAGCACCATACATCGACTCACACACGGCAAATGCTATGAAAATTGAACCTCTCCTGGCGTACTGTGCGGTATGCATGAGTGATGTTTTTGTGTGTCCCCGTGTATGGCCCCGTTTGGCGTATACAATATTATAATGCCAATTGTGCCGTGTGTGTGTGTGTGTCTGTTTCTCCTAGCCTGAGCCTTTCATACTTCAAGGATGCTCGCTCCCTCTCTCTCTCTCTCGGTCTCGTCATTGGGGACACTTGACAAAGGCCCGGGTGCCTACGCATCAAGCGAATGTGTCTAGGCTTTGCTCGAATGAGTTTGATCGAATAGCGCTTTTCTGTACAGTAATAGGGGAGGTCGCGGGAAGGGAAGGGACGGGCCTTTTTTCATCTATTTGAAGCAAAGCTTTTTCGCGATGAATTCGGTTCACTTTTTTCAATTTACCGTCAAAACGGTTAAGTACTCTGCATGAGGCAATAATTTGCTTGCGCGCGGGCTCTCTTCATAAATTTGGCGAGGTCTTCATACATTCAAAAGCACCGTTGCTTGGCAGCCTGGCTATAGAGCCCTGTTGCGACGCTCTGTATAGAACGTCTCTGTGTACGCCAAATTGGATGTGAGCTAAGTGAATTTTGGGGGGTGACGTGAGGTCGAGCGGGGGAAAAATGAAAATCACTTCCAGTCGCTACCTTATTGCCATTTATTGGCAAACCTACTTTCCCGGCAAGCCTCCACGTCGCGTACGTCGCGTTTTGAATCGCGGTGATGAATAGGGAGCCTTTCTTGGGGAGTTAATAATTTGCTACAAATTTAAAAATTGCTTTCAGAATGGAGTTCATCGCGTGAGGATCTAACGCTGTATGAAGTAGCAAATAGAACATTATAACATTCCTAGTGCCTTGCATGTCTGCAATTTTTAGAAGCGTCTTAAAATCTCCTCATTGCACACAACTCTAGCACAGCTATTTAGCACGCAATTTGCAATAAGCTGTAACTGCCAAAAAATCACCCCTATAAAATAAAACCCTCTCTGTCAAAAAAAAAAGAACCTCCACTAAGCCGCCCGGGCTCAGTTTCATTTCCGTCCACAGTGTTATTTATTTTGCATTCCGATTCCTGACTTCCGGTTAGGCTTAGACAGGCTTGGCGAAGCGTAAAAATTACGAATTCTGCCTCTCGAAAACCAAACCAACCGTCTACGCACATGACCGAACGTGCCCGTTTTTCCTGGAGCCGTCATTTACGCATTATCCTTGTTTTTTCGTGCTTTCTTCTCTCTGCTTACGTGTTGTGACCAAAGGCTGCACATGCTGACTGCACGTCGCACAACGTCGTCGTGTTTAAGAGGATTTAAAGGGGCCCTTGCCTGCCCCGTCCCGTCTGCTGCGTGGTTTAAGAACATTCGACAGGCCGTGAAGGGATGGATGATCGATTAAATGCGAGTGACGGCGCGCGAGCGGTTTGAGTTTGAGAAAATCCGTTTTGGGTATTCTTAGCCTTCGGGTTAAGGGACGAGGAGTTTGTTTGTAAAATGTTGGAAAAAAGAAGGCCCACTCGGTTTAGGAAGCAAAAAGAAGAAACAACACTAAGGTATGATGACAATGTTCTAGTATGGCGCCGGACAGTTTTTTTTAACTGCTTCATCTTAAAACCTTATTCCCCAGATCAATCATCCGGTGGGACTATGAGAATGGACTGGCTAGAAAGGGTCGCAAGGGTATTATTTTTTATTTTTGGATTTTTACTGGCGTACTCGAAACATGTCAAAAACATTGATGATTTCTGATACGGATTACACGGATTCGGTTGTCATGAAAATGTTCAGGTTTGTAAAGTACAGGTGAAATGTGTCCAAGAAGACATAGGCCAAAAAGGATGATTTGAGCAGTGGACAGCCAGCGAGATAACATTGTTGCTCAAGAGCTGTCGAATACATTGATCAAACACGTGTTTTTGCTGCATCTTGTCTGTGGTAGGTCTGTTAGCCCTTTTTAAGAGATTTTTATCCCGAGTTTGTTTAGATGATTGCATACATTTAGGGGCTAACAAGTAGTTTTTGCGCAGTTGCTAAGAAATGCGCACCAAATTGAAATAATTGTTCATTATCGCTCAAGCAAAACATATTAATCCCATTCACGCAAACATCCCTAAACGGATAGCTTACTGCTACTGCTTTGCATATCTAATCTATCGCTGATGCAACACCCCGTCCGTCTCATCCTGCCGTCCAGCGCCCCCGTCCTCTCAACTTGCAATTAGGATCAATTAGGTGCAAATATATTATTATTAGCACCCAGCCCCGAGTGTCATCCTGCCGGCGACCTTCCAGCGAGCCGGGTGTTAATAAATCGAACGCCACAAACGATCCTTCCGTGCCGATTCCCGCCACTGCGAGCATTAATGATGGCTAATAGATTCTGCTGCCGCGGCACACTAACGTCGCCGTTGTCGCCGTCGTCCCTCTTCAACGCCCAATCGCTCGTGTCGATCGGTGTTAATCTCTTCGATTATGCGCTGCCATATGGTAGGAATTATGCTGCCGGCACCGTATGCCGTGCTAGTATCCTGCTGCAGTCCGCTTATTTATTGACCAGCATCCGTCACCACCGAAGGCACCAGAAGCTGTTGTGTCCCGGCGGGATGAGTGTGTGCGTCCGTGTGTGTGTGTGTGTGTTTGTTGTCCTTCGTCAAACCGATGTCAAGCGATGCGCTCGTTGTGTGTTGTTGCAACCATTAATGCCATATCCGGCGGTGACACACACAAGTGGCACAAGCTGGAGGGTCTATTGTCCACTCGCGAAGGGGTCACTGTGCGGGACATAAACCTGGAAAATCGATAAATATTTCCAAAACAGGATTAAAATTGACCCGGTAGGACCTTTTTCTACTTGGATTCGCTGCTGCTCTGTCCCTGTCCTGTCTCTTTTTTATGTCTCTCTGTCATCTAGTCCTGTAAGACCCCACTCACACTAAGGTAGGGACAAATCACATTGGTCACCAGCGCTCACTCTTTCTCCTTCTCTCTCTCACACACTGTATAGGACACTCAAACGGTCCCGAAACGTCCTTATTTTCTTACAGTTCCATCGTGTCTTTATCTTTTCATGTGCATCATTAGTTTATTTTTATGTTGTTGTAGGATTTCCCTTTTTCCATGGGGAAACGGTTGCAATCCCCGTCCCAAGGATCGGCCATTGCCAGCGCAGCTTGAGAGCCGGGGCACATATTATTTGGACTAATAATGCAAAAATATCTGGTAATTTATTGTGTCCCGCACATGCACGGGACCATGTTTACGCCCGGCAGTCTGTTTGTGTGCTACCACAAGGGCCGTCCGGAGGTCACCATCGTCATCATCAACATCATCTGCGTCCGTCACTTTTAAATGATACGCAGCTAAACACACACACACACAACACAGCGACAGTTCATGGGACGGATGCAGAGTGGTCGACTCTCATCCTCGGACGGACAACTCGAAGAAGGTTGATTTATTGTACGTGAGCGCTCGTACCAAAACTCGGAAGACCAAAACATCATTTAGCATGCGTCTGTGTCTAGACGGGACGAGTGTGTTGTGGGACTTTTTTATGTTCAGTTTTCTCCTTCACTTATCTCTGGCCGCTGGTTGTGTTTGAAGCTCATTCTTTCTATTCTTTTTCACTAACTTTTCATTTCATTCGCTCGCCTTCTGTCTCTCTGTCTCCGCACATTAGACTACATTATCGTTACAGTAACGGGTTTGATCCTGTTTCATTTGATTTGCATATTGTAGCACTTTGTCATAGCTACCTCCGCCAGGTTGTTTGAACAACCAGCGACCCTATGCAGCTCCTCCAAAAATAAAACAAAAACGTACACCGATAGACGTAAAAAGCAAAACTTCATTAAAATTGCAAGATATGAACGCAACGCTTACCGGAACCAGGGCGAAACCGTAGCAGTAGAACCCAGTGCCCAGATGTCCGTGACTGATGCCACCCGCCAGGGGCATCGGCAAAGTGCCATCCGGCAATGGCACCCGCCGTAGCTAAACAATGTAATTTGTTTGGACAACAGCCCATTGCGCCCCAAAAAGATTAAGCGTAGCACTTTCGAGACAGAAATTGAATTATTTCAAAAGTGAACCATCGGCCATCTTCCAATGGCGTCGGGCGGTGCGTCTCATGCGTGCATGCGTTGCGTAATACTTCCTTCCCGGTAACGGTGTGTTGCTTGCTTGTTTTCTCCCCGATGCCACCAGGAACATATTTCTATTGCGTTATCCCTTTTCCATCCCCCCCATTATCCAACACACTTGCGCTCTTGTGATTGCGAAATCAAAGGTCTTGAGCCAAAGAGCCAAAGAGTCTACAAACAAACACACACACACCCCATTTTCTTGCTTCAATTTATCCCAAATTACTCACAAGAGTATTTTGTCTTACCGCCTGCCAAGGATGGTGCTGCCATCCCGAGAGGTGCCAAAAATCTCGTAAATCTTTGCTCCCTCCTTCTGGTGAGCGCATGGACGAGAAGATGAGACGGACGCAGGGCCGGGCGTGTTTCATCAAATATTAAAAAAAGTCGGCAGAAACTTGGCCGTTACGATTGTTGCCGCCCGGTGCCGGTGCCATTTATCAACCACCTCGGGGTGGCTGGCATGTTTCGTGCTTCGATCATTCTCGGCACTTTGCCGGGGTAAAAGCAAGCGGGACTGGATTGCTTGCTTGCTTGCTTGACGTGCAATACGAGTAACGAATCCTCTCGGGAGCTCTTGCTCCTTTTCCAGCTTCCTTTTTCCAGCCTGTACGGAAATAGTTATCAATGAACTTTCGCTCCCGGTGCCGAAAAGAAGAAGGGACCCTTCCTCGATAGAGCATCTCAGCTACGCTCGTCAACCATTTTGCTTTCTAACCTGCCTTCTTTGCACCGGGGTTTTCCCCCTTTTGCTCGTTCTCGCGCCTGGTACGCTCATCCTGTATGCTTTGCTCGATTTAGGATGATTTTCTACTTAAATGAGTCATAAAATATTTAATAATGCCCCTGCCATGCTGCATTATTCAGCCTAATGAAACAGCTTTCCTGCCGAACAAATGTTACGATTTGTTGCACTTCGAAGCAATTGATGGGTTTTTCGGACGACCGTTTGGATTTGGCTTCCCTGCGGAAACGTGCTGGAGTTTGGCATGAAGCCGCTAGTCAATTAGAACGGCGGAAAACGGTCAAACGTACGAGAGCTGGTTTCAATTTACGACCCTCTCCGACGTTCTGCGCCGGCTACAGCAGCGATCCCATTTTTGGGGACAACGTTCACCACCACCACCACCTGAATTTGTTGCCGATTCGTGGCTCTGACAGGTGGACCTGACCGGACACTCACAGCGGCGCGCGTGTGTTTAACGTGGCAACAGAACAAATAAGTTCGCATGTTCCGCTCAGGCCAAGGGGTTTGACAAAAATAAAACTGGACACGGGCAGCTTTGGATGAACACGGCGAGAAAACAAAACTGGCAGAAGAGCCGGGGGCGAGATCTTGGGAAGGAAAAAAAAATGTTAAAAAGTTGCAACCCGTCAACGCGGCTGGTCAGTGTTGAGCTTTCCTTAAGACGAAACAGGTAGTTGCCGGCGGTTGGTTGAATAATTCATGAATGAATGGAAAATTCCAAATTAGATTAGTTTGCAAGGAAAGTTTGCTTCAAAACCAGGCCCGACATGAATCTCCACAGTTCGGTTGGAGAAGAAGCAAAAAATGATTCTTAAAAAAAAAACATGTCACTCACTCACCTTCACTTTTGACGAGGTAAGATGTGTGGGTTCTCTTTGGGGATTTTTGTTTTTTGCATTGTGTTTTCTGCCATTTTTAAGACACTAGACTTTCTTCAATCTTTTAGCCCATCGGTAACAGCTGAATAATTTTAATATTAAAAGATTTATTACAATAAAAAGTAAGAAAATTCAAGCAAAAGGTAGAGACACCCCCGGTTTGTACGCCAATTATCATAACTCATGCCACACTGTCGGGTTTTGGTTCGATTTTGGCAACGTTTTCCTCTTTCTTTCTTGAGAAACGAAAAACCATTCCCAACGAGCGACACAAGAAATCAGTTCGTTACAGTACAAATCACTGTTGTTGAAAACTTTACACAGACACACACAAGGAAAAAAGCCACCGTCGGCCGTTACGTTGATGTAACGTTATGTTATCAACCGCACCCTTTCACACCTGCCACTTGGGCCGCCTCATTCCTTTCCCTTTTGATGTCAGTTTTTCATGTTTTAAGCCTGTGTTTACACTTCGTTTTTATTTCTTTTTATGATAGTTTACTCTTCCTTTTTCGTGCTGTTCTTTTTATACTTATTTTTTGCTCCTTACCTTACCTGTGTGCGCGGGAACTTTTCACTTTTATTATGTGCCGGTTTAAGCCAGGGAAAAAAGCCCTCCCTTTTTTTGCTTCGCTTGCACACTTGAGTACAACAGATGAAGAAAAGAATTTTGTCTTAGCTTTGCTGTGGAAAAGATAGCTCAGTGTGTGTGTGTGTGTGTGTGTGTGTGTGCTTCTGTACCGTGTGCACTGTGGCGTTCTGGCTGGCGACACAAAAACTTTCGCTGCAAATACGAACTGCGCGATAATAACGTAACGAACGATTTGGCCAAAACTATCCCACTATGCTCGGGCGCGGGTCGGCTCTGGCCATAATAGAAAAGTAATCCAACTTCAAAATGACTTTCTTTCGACCGAGGGCTTTGTGCGGCTCGTACCCAATAGCGTACAATCACGTGCAAATGGTAAAAGTTTGTAACGATAGCAGGTAGGTGGATGGTTGCTTCTTAATACGGTTTATTTTCCAACTGGAACCCACATGAGACAATATGTTTAACTGTAAGAAGCGAACGAACGCACGCACAAAAGCAAAGGCAACAAGGCAACACGAGAAACTGTCTATAAAATCCTTTTAGCGATATCTAATCGCTTGCTATCGATCGCAGTAAATCTTGCTCGCCAAACACCTCCAACCAACAAAAAGTGAAGGTGTTTTTTTCCTGTTAAAGGATTTTCTCTTGCTGATCTCACCAACCGCGCCGTAAATCAAACCACATCAGAAAATGCTTTATTTATCTTCGATTTTGGTGGATTCTCTTTCAGCAGACAAGTTTTAAAGTTCACACATATTTCACAAGCTATCGCTATAAATATTGGCAAAGAGGAGATAATTTAGCAGGCAATAAATCATAAATGTGACACGGCGGTAACAATAACTATTCAAGTCTTTCAAGACCTACATAGTTTATCAATTATTGTGCATACATATGCAGCCTTAATTGTGATAGTGATTATCTTCAAGATAGAATCAGGCGGCTCAATGAGTGTAAATTTCTAATAAGTTTCCTGCTGGTATCTGAGAAAGACACATTTATTTTACTATTGGTTTACTAATTACCTAGGCAAAAGCAAACAAACAATAATATCTGTTTCACCTCCCAAAACGCCAATTGGCTGTCTAAGTGCTTTACGCTCCTAGCGTTTTTTAAGTGAACATTTCACCATTGTGCGGACTAAATGTTTCACCAGCTGGTAGAAGGAAAACAATCAAATGCCCGTGTGGACACACTTTTCATTAAATTCACCAATCAAAGTCTTTGTTTGCCGGTGCAAACAACCAAAAAGAAGATGAAAAAAGCACCCGGGATGAAAGAAACAATTTTCTCCCTAATCCCCCCAGAAAAGTGTGCTTCTGATTTACCGAAATGAACAGCACCTGTGCGCTTAGAAGCGTGGTGGAGACAGAGAGGGGGGAAAAACACATAAAAACTATCTCCTTTGTACGAACATTTTATTCCCATCGGAACGGAGCACTTCACACAAAATTCGAAAATCGTCGAGCAAAAGCAACATCAAGCTGAAGAACTTTTTTTTTCGTTGCTTTCTTGTGCTTTTGCGCCACCTACCCCGAGGGTTCCATCCATTGCATCAAGGCATATAGTTTGCTGCTCGTGAATATCTGCTCTCTATTTTTTTCTTTCGTGTACGTGGTACTGTACCTTCTCTATTTTATTTCACTTGAAAGATCGGCACCTTTTGCCAATCAGCAAACAACACCGTGACAGTTTCTTGTGTCGTCTCGAAACTATTGCTGCTGCTGCTGCTGCTCTTTGAAGGCGCATTTCCGATGCTCGAAGCTGCACCGAATCACGTACCGCCGCTAAGAAGATAATCGAAACCGGAAGCCGGCCGGCTGAGCACATCCTTGCCACGCTGCTCGAAGCATCCAGAGTGGATGCTTTCGTCCTGTCTCTCTCTCTCTCTCTCTCTCTTTCGCTTCTGCTTTTAAACACAATTTTTCCTTCAGGTCTGATTTGTTCAGCGGAAGTTTAAAATGGGCAGTAGAAAATAGTCCAGGCTGGGAAAGGATGTTTAAAATACTTCTTAGAGTTATGAACGTTTGATATTTTTAACAAAATTCTGGACAAATATACACCCTGCTTCGATGTTTATACCACATAGCTTCCACCAACGCTACACAATGGGATAATCTTTCTTCCACGTGAATAGTTTCATCAATTTCCTGGAAAAATCAACAATCCAAAAATACGACTTCCCATTTCCAGCCACAGCATCTCATCCAGAGCTGCTTCTCGAAAAGGATTCAAACGGAAATTTCCAACCCAAAAAAGAGAAGAAAAGAAACAAACCTCCGCATTTGTCGCATCATCGCTTGATGGTAAAGTTTTGCGCCACACATACGGCCCTGGGAAACTGATATCCTGCAAACTTCACGTGTGCGCTTTCGCTCACAGTTGTACATGATCGACGTACACACGCTTCGAATCGAATTATGGTGGTTGAAGTGAGGGGTCGCTTCGAAAGTGATCCCAGCAAGCCCCATTTCCCCTGCCGTGTTGCTCAATGATCCTGGCGTACTTTTTGCTCTTTTTGCTTGCCTTTATTTTGTTCCTCTGCTTCCTTTGCCACAGCTCTCTATGCGCTCCTCTATTGGCCATCGTTTCATCTGCCGCCCGCAGAAAGGACATACACACAGAAAAACTACCCTTCGGGCAGCGGGCAGTGGAGCAGCGGGCAGGTGAATCTCACCAGACGGCAACGACGACGATGACGACAACAAACGGTTCCACGAGGAACCGTTCCTTTGATCTTCCGCTAATTTTCCCGTGGCACAACCCGTCCGAATGGCACCCGACACCGAATAACGATAAGGCGCGCGGCAGCGCGGCTGAAATTGGCCTGTGAGCCGCCGCAGCACAACGTTTGCCGTGGCGTCAACATGCGGGCGGTGGAACTTGTACTTCCACCGCGCTAAAGGATTGTTCGCATGTTCTCGTGTGATCCGATCCGGCAGAGGCAATCGTTCGCTTTGATCAGCTTATTTTAAAGATGTTGTCGACAATTTATCGTACCGTCCCACACACCGTACCGTGCTTGTGGCGGGTGTGGGTGGGCATTGGCCGTGCCGTGGGCACCTGCCCTCGGCATCCACAGTCACTCTCGATAGGCCTGGCCATGTTAATGGAACGACATGATAGAGCCAGCGATACATCAGCCTCGCTATCGAATGAAGTTGTCGTACCGTCCGTCGCGGTGTGTGTGTATGTATGTCCGCCGTTTTCATTTCCTACGTTAAATATTCATAATTTAATGCGCTCTGGCCATTTTCGGCGCAATGACACGGTGACAAAAAGTCATTAGGTCCCCCACCGTGTCCACTGTTTTTGAACGGTATTTTGCTTAATCGCGGCCATCATTCACGCCGGGCAGCGGTGCATGGTAGCAGCCAAGTCGAAGAAAAAAAACATTAACCATCCTTATGTTGTGAATGTTGTGTTTGTTTGTTTTCCTTGTTTCCGCAAAAGGATTGCACGATAAATGTGTTTCAGTGGTTTGATAGCCCGCGCTACACAAACGATGACATATCAATTTAAGAAGCCGACAATGTCACTGTGTTTGATATTGTAGCGGTGCGGTCCTTCAAACCGTGATAAATCATTTCCGAATAGTAGCAGCAGTAGTGCGTTTGGAAATGGAAATCAGAAACTACTCTCAAAACTCAAGCAGCTCACTCACACAAGTGCTACCCGCGCCGAACTTGTGAGACATCTGCATCTTCCTGGAGAAGGCAGTCGTGTTTGCTGGGGCAATGCGGCCGAGTTCCAAAAATTCCAACATGTCATCATTAGGATCGTATGGTGTCGGGTTCTTTCTTTCTCAGATGCAGCAAACAAGGCCCAAACAGGCACCAACACCCCGAACGCCCCGGACGGAAGCAAAGCGTGGCTCACATGTGTGCTGTGCGTCGTTTGCGCGGTCGTCGAAGTCACCACCACCGCAATGTTCCTTCCGCTCGATCACGGGTCAGCCGCCAGTTTGGCAGGCGACGGGCCACGGGCCTGCCTAACGCGAATAGCAGAGTTTTGTAATTTGAGCCAGCTTCACGCCTTCCCTGTCATCGGTGAGCGGACAGAAAAATTACCATAAAATATCATCGTTTCAACACCCGGATAAGCATTTGCTCCGGATAAGCAGTCGGGACGTTCTGGGAAGGGGAACGGCCACGGCCAGAGTGAGCAAGAAGTGAAACGAGACGCCACAGCAACGAGTCCCGTCAGCAACTCCAACATAAAGCCCCTAGTCTGGATGGTAGGAAATCTCGTTCAAAATCCCAAGTGTGCAGGAGACCTTCTTCGGAACAAAGATTAATTACCACCACAAATCACGAACCAATTTCTTGCTGCCTTGTTGGTGGGACGTTTCTTCGCGGGGCGAGACCTTTTTTCTGTTTTGTGCAAGTTAATTTCATGGAATTAGATGGAAAACTTTTTCAAGAAGAAAGAACATAGGAATGTCAATAGCCAATCGTTTGGGTTTGGTTTTCCATGCGCCAAATGTGGGCAACACCTAACGTTTTAGCTAGCTTCTCATTAACCTACTACAAACAAATAAAGTGCAAACCATCTGCTTTTGTTGGAGGAGAAACAGTGCATACAAATACAAACATTTGCTTTGAAGAACTCTCTGAAAGTTTATTTCTGGCTACGGTTAAATTCCTGTTGATGGTAATAAATATCCGTACGACATGTTTGGAAGTTTGTACCATTGTTTCTTCCCATGCTCAGTTCCGCTCTTTAGTCACAGTAATAGGACACAAGCTCCCTATTCGTAGGCTTAAAAACTCTGGCCCGCCTTATGCTTGTCACTGGGACAATGTTTGGTTTAGGAAGTTTAAATTTATGAAGCGTACTTGCGGTAAGATGCCTGTAGAAACTGACTGTCTTTGTTTGTGATTATTAAAAAAAGGGATATTGAAATTATTGTTGAAGGAGGAGGTAGAAGTTCAAACACGAGTAGATCCTATTGTTGACAACACCTTTGTTCCGGAGTCATCGGAATCCTTTACGAAATCCTTGTTCAGGAATGCATCACATCAATTGAATCTATAGAACCGGTCGGTCGGGTAAGGCTATTCAACCGATAGAAATGTTTAATAAGTTCTCTAGTACCATTGTTCCCTATTCCTGTTGGAGTTTAATTATCATCAACAGCAGCAGCAATGCATTACAGAACCCTCTCGGCTAATTCAATCACTAGCATCCCAACCGATGTGGACTCATTAATTAAGCTTCACATTAACTACGCACCACATTCCTCCCATACAAAGAGGAATATGTAAATATGTACCTAACCCACTAGTGGACTGCATACACCTACCGGCCACTCGATAGCAACTGCCCGGTGCCAAACAAAAGCCCAGCGAAACTAAAAGAATTCCTCATGTCTGTGCCCGATTGGATATCTCTCCAACGGCGAAACCATTCATTACGGTTCGCGGTTCGGCCGCTGACGCTCAACAGTAGTAGCCACTCGCGGTGCTATCCATCTTCAAGTGGATGCACCGACAGGAGCTACAAATGATGCCCGGAGCGCGGTACCGACTATTAATTTCGGGTTTTGAGGTGTGCGTGTGTGTGTGTGTGTGTGTTTTGGTGTGCATCTGAGTGTGTTAATTCGCGGGCCACAATCCACCGGGCGGTCGCGCGGGTCCATTGCTGGGGTCGGGTTTAAATCGACCTCAAACCCGGGGACGCCTAACCGCACGATGATAGTGCTAGAAAAGTTGACCAATGTTTTGAGGCTTCCGCGGCCGGTGCCAACCGGTGCGAGGGAGGTCTGCACAACTTTCATCAACACTAGTGTTCGCATTGAGTGTTTCGCACAGGCTGCCGCTCCTAGCTCCAAACAACAACCCCGGGTTCGGAAGCATTAAAGTGCGTTGCAAACTCCGGTGCACATGGCGGGAGGATGCAGCCAATCGAAAACAAACGTACAAATATGACGATCGGTTTGTGGTCGGACGGGAATGGATTATTAAATTTAATTACACACATTTCATTACCCCGCTACACCAACAGCCCGGTAGCCCGCGGAGGTTATTTCAGCCCTCCTTCCTTCCTTACACCAGGACACACACACACCACAGCCACCAGGTAGGCAGTCAGACAGGCAGAGATAATGAAAATGGATGCAAATTTCGCATTTAACCTCAAACCAGACTGCGTTCATTCATGCGCGCCGTCGATCGGGCGGGAGAGATGGAGCAGGTTAAAGGTGATCGTGAAACAATTCTGCCCGTTGTGTAACACGCGTGCAGCGGAGTGGAGTGAAAACGTGAAATTGCTTCCACCCCGGTGCACCGTGCTTTATTGTTTGTTTGTAGGCAGTTTTGCTGTTCATCAGCAGCGTTAGTCAAAGTTTAACTTATTTTGAGTGCGTACCAATTGTATAGGCCTGCATACGGCACACGCAAAAGGGCAAGATCCCGATGTTGTCCTCGATCGTCCAGCGAGCCGCATCTGCGATCAGCCATGTCCCCCATCGCACAGTGCAATTAATCATCTTTAACGACATCTTCGCGACGTTGCTGCGACACACACACACACACACACACCGAAAGATGTCCTCCGCTGTCCTCCGCTGTGTGCTATCAATGGTTGATTTTTTGTTATTTATAGTGCGGTGCATCATAAAACCAAATTGGCTCCGAAAACCCATGCTCCACGCGAGCAGCAGCAATAAAACGACGACGAGCAGGAATCGATCGACATGGACCCTATTGTTTTCCCGGTCGTTTGTTTACTGCCATTACGAACGCAGCATATACACTCCCTCGCTCCCACGAAGATGGTCGAGCTAGGGCGGTAAAGCCGACCGGTAACGTATCGATTCCGGACAGGCACTCGTCCGTCTAGAAATTCGTCACGAAACGTCCCCCGAGCAGGGCATGATTTATGGAGGTGACCTTCACCCCAGGCGACGACAAACCGGGGCCGTATAAGTTTGCTCCAGCAGAAACTGATCACCACTGCACGATCGCTGACGCTTCTCAGCGCACTGCTTGTTGTTCGTGTTTTATAGCGTCGTCCTAATTTCCACGAGCATCGAACCGGCGGCTAATTATTCGGTTTGAGTGGCGTGATTAAAAAAACAAGGACAGCCTTGTCACTCAGCGGGTGCGTGCGGGTGTGTGCGTGTGACCGATCGAAGATCTCATCACGGATTGGACATTTCGAATGTATCCACCCGGCACGCTGGAGATCGTTCAGTTTCCTGGACACTGGAGCTCTTGACCGGTGTACCCGCGAACTGGTGCTGCAATTGTGTAGACTGTAAAAATGGCGTGAAATTTATCGCTGACATGTGTTTCACTAATTGGCCGTAATGAACGGTCGACGGGAGAATCGGAACGCTGAGAAGCTGGGAGTCTGTGAACTTTATTCTCGAAGCCCCGATCGGAAGGACACCAATGACTGGACGGTTTCGAGCCAACACCAAAGTATCGCTTCCTGTTTGTTCGGTTGGCAGTGCGGATGGAAAGAAAGAACCTCTCAACCACAATGTTCCGATCTCGAGCCTTCGTACGCAACCTCACTCTCAGTCGACTCTCAGGAGCCCCATGGAGCAAAGCTCATTTTGTTGCAGTCCCGCTGCGCTGCGGTCAGCTAATTTTGGGCTGGCAGGCTGCAAAAGTGCAACCATACCAACGCTAGTGCGCTCCCTCCTTGCTTGTTCGGTTTTAATCACTCAGCAGGGCGAACCGGGTAAGCACCTCTCCCAATTTGTCCCGAGTGTGTCACCAAGACGCCACCACCACTGCGGATCGCCAGATCCTGCGGCAGTGTCGGTTTTAAATGACTTCTTTTCACGCTGCGTACGAAACGCTCCCCCAAACGTGGACCCACGTTCGTCGAACTCCTCCCGCGTACCGAGGGCCGGGCACGATCGAGTCGTTAATTATCGACCAATTTCACAGTCGTTATGTTTTATGATGCTTTTCGGCCAACGGTGTGCCACGGGGTGCTTCGGGTGTGTGATGGGGAGAAATATTTGCTTTCAGTCAACAATTTATAAATTCCGCTCGCGCATAATGAAAGTGCCCGTTGAGGAGGTATTATGGGCGAGTAAATAAAAAATCTGCAAGCAATAAAAGCAAT
This sequence comes from Anopheles coluzzii, assembly GCF_943734685.1. Classification (NCBI taxonomy): domain Eukaryota; kingdom Metazoa; phylum Arthropoda; class Insecta; order Diptera; family Culicidae; genus Anopheles; species Anopheles coluzzii. The sequence continues at coordinate 23,015,852 of NC_064670.1, read as the reverse complement.
AAAAGCAAACAGCCCCCACGCCCGCGGGGAACTTGTTGCGCAATCAGAGAAACATTCCTTTCTTCCTTTAAAAACAAAGCAACAAAACGGCAAACTTTTCCATGATTCGCGCGTAATTCGCGCGATGCGATACCTTCCCAGCCCGCGCACTCTCGGCAGGAATTGGCCTAAGGGACCTCCAGGACCACAAAAAAACGAGATAAACTCTTCCCAAACTTCCCAAAACTTTCGTCCAATCGAACCGTATGGCTGGGCCTTGCCTTACGCTTTTTTAATTGTACTGTCCGAGGTCTGTTGCTCGGCCGGCCGGACGACCACTGCGAACTGCTTGGATTGGGGGTTTGGGTTGTTAACGATTCCTTCACGTGTAGCGGCGTTGTTTCCGGCGACGACGTGCCAATCGGTTTGAGGAATCTTCGGTTCCGACTGTAGCCAGCGTCCGTCGAAGGCTTGCACAAGGCGTCATGGGCGAGAGGGTTACGTCGTCGGCGGCCTGGCGGGTGAGCCGTAAATCTGTTTATGGTTAGCGTCATTTATTTTTATTTTCTCGTTGGTTTAATTCTGCCTCTTTCCAGGCGCTGCACGAACATGAGTTCGATCGCAGAACGCAGTTTGTGATTGAATTCTTGTTTCGGTAGTTTGGTACGAAACAAGCTCAAAGAGTGAAGAGGCTGGAGAGGCGATAAACGGTGCGGAAGGTTGTGGATTGTAAAATTCAATCGAATGCCGATGGTGGGCAATAGAGCGTATTGGGCGAGTACCCGCCGGTGATTGCTTGCGTGTCATTTACATATGTAATAATTCTAGTTTTTTTTTTGCCTTTCATGTGGGTTTCTGTACACCGGCTTAAGCTTGTCTGATTTGCAATAAAATGAACAGTGAACCAGTCAACCGCAGGCAGGCTTTTCATCGCCAGATTATAATTGAACAGCTATATGTTCGTAATCAAATGTTGTCAAGCGGTATTTATTGATAATGTGGCATTATTGGTCAAATTGAACATGGTGTTAGTACTGTAATGAAAGCGTTCTCTTAAAAAACCGCAGTGCATAATAGGCCTTTTAGGCTTATTATTCACAGATGGCGCTAGCAGCAAAGGGGTGTCGATAGCAGTGTATCGCTATTTCATTTGATTTTTTTATAATACTCTAGCAACTGCTAAAAAAGTAGTGAAAGCACTGCAATCGTGATGCATTTTTATAAATCCCCGTGAGATCAACCAATTCTCATCGTCCCTGCTAGAACAGCCAAAAGAAGTCACCCGAGTCTGGTAAGACCAAATATGCAAATATCATACCCGTGTATGGTTTTGCAAAGCGGTTTCCAAATTTGTGGGTATAAGTTATCCGGAAAGCAAAGCTCCAGCACCGTCTGGCATAGGGTGATATTCCAGGCTTCCCAGGACATGATCACACACTCATTTCACATTCGTCCGGCACCCCCACGGGAAGGTGGAAGATTGGAAAACATTTGTATGGTCTTTTTCTTGAATATTGTATTTCCTCTGCACTTAACTTTTCGGCGGCGGCGCTCGAAACGTCTCAAGAAGACTCCTCCTACCCCTTTTCGGCACTCGTGGCGCTCGGCGAAGATAGCACTAGGGCTGCCATCGGCCGGAGAGGAAAAAAAATAAAGTAGTCTACAGGAACCGCGGGAAACGGAAGGCTCGTAAACTCTGGCAACAAACGAGAACTTCGTGGCCTGGGCCCGGAACTCCCGAAGCGACTTCCGATGCATGAAAACATGATTTTATGTCGTACCGTTTCCGTACGTGAGCATGCCGCCTGAGACGAATAGAGACGAACCCGCTGTTTGTACCCGCTGTCACGAAATAACGTTTGAGGCTGACAAACTCGCACAAACGTGTACATTTATGTATACACATTTGGCAGCCATATCGGCAGTCTCCAGGGGGGACGTGAGCCACACAGTTTAATATGTTTTGCGCACAAACACATTCGATTTGGAGTCTCGGCGGCCTTGGGCCGGGAATGATTGAGTAATGAGCGGTGGGAGTAGGTTCGGTCTCGGTGCGCTGCGAGTGATTTACAATCCAAACAGGATTAGACAAAATAGGATTTTGAGCTGACGGTCCACCGAGGCCACTCGGCACTGTGCGTTTATGTGTGTTGCTTTTTTTTTTATTTCCTGTGAAATCAAAATTGCAATTGTTATGATGTTTCGCGAGCAAAACTTTGCCCAATTGAAGAACCGTAAAGCTAAAAAAAAGCAAAAATGTAAACGATGCTAAATGTCGACTAAAGCACTCCAAAAATGGGTTTAAAAAGAATGTTGTGTATTGCAAATTGCCTAACTTTAGGCGCTTTCCCATGCAACCACATTACGCAAGACATCTTAAAGTCACAATCATAAGTCATCACAACACCGATCAAAACATGCTGCCGTCTGCCCTACTGAGTGCATGTATTCCGTCTGGCACAACAGGTCCGTCAAAACTATTGCCGCATTCCAGTCAATCACACCCGATTGTGCTATCAGCCGCAACTTTGTCCATCACGTGCGCATCGTTCTAGTTTCGCACTGCTCGCGATAAGCTCGCCAACCTCGACCGCGATCGATCTACGCTCTCGCACGGACTCCGCCGACACCAATTGCATATATATTTATATGCAACCCATGCACACGGTCGACATAATTTGCCAGTCAGTTCTAATCGATCGCTGCCCGGGAGAAGTTGAATCTTAGAAAATGTCCCGTCTGCAAGTGCTGCTTGTCGGTGTGCTACTACCCATCGCGACACTCGCCGCCCCAACCGTGGTAAGGCAGCACCAATGCGCGAATGCGCATCAACCAGCGTACCGGTGCATTTGTCATCCATTTTTTTCGTGTCCCCATTCCCGTTCAGCACCTGCAGGACTACTACACCGAGGCAGCTACCACGCCGGGATACGACACGGTTCCATCCGGCACGCAGACACCACCGCTCCAGCAGCCCCGAGCGCACGTGGTCGAACCGACCTGGATCACGGTGACGATGCCACCGGTGAGCTACAACCCTGCCGGGACCGATCCGAAGCCTCACGTGATGGAACCGTACGTTCGATACGTTCCCGTCGCACCGCTGCAGCAGCCGCCGATGGTGGGCCAGTGGCCGGTGCCCTATCCCAGCATGCCGGTCCTGCCGTACCCGTACCACGGCAATCAGTGGTGCAACCAGCCGATGGGCTCGTACCGTCCGTGAGAGAGCTCGAGGTGGAGGAAAACCGAATCCGCGTGTTTACCTTTTCCGCGGGCTACCAACCAAAAAAACCGGACTACGAACCGCTTCCATCCTTCCGGCCTATCGATTACATCGCTTCTGGTTAATTTATTCTGCCCACTGGAATCATTTGTTACTCGTGTCGTGGTGTTTTTTTTTGTTGTTGTTGCTGTTTTGGTTTCCCTTCCTGCCCAGTGATTCTTTATGTGGCATTCACACGTTGGATCCGTTCGGGCTTATTTTGTGTGTGTATCTGTGTGTGAGATATCATATTTTCTTCTTGTAGTCACCCAAACCACCTCCAACACCAGCTACATCGTGGCGTGTTCGGTTGGCAGTGTCAAATAATTTCATCAATGCTATATTTTTGTGTCCCACCCCGCAAGCAGCGTTTGGTTTCTCCAATTCCAATCCCTTGCTGCAACTGGTGCTTTAATGATCATGAAGCCATCGCACACGGCAGGGACACTCCTGGCTGATCAAGCCATTTGTCTGGATTGGGTTTCGGCCCTAAGGAGTGGAGGAAGAAGAAAAAAAAACACCCATTCTCCATGGAGGAACTCTTTCAACGCAATATTGTAGCGTTTGCTGATAAGTTTTGACAGCTTAATATGATACGGGGCTAAACGATGGGGGCAAAAGAAACACATTTTGTTTTATGGGTTATCAAAACATAAGCTGGCATAAGGAGGAAGAATTGCGCATTCACTTGTTGGTCTGTACAGCGCGAGGTAAATTATGCTTTATTATTGAGTGTTTAAATAATGTTAAATATGTATTATTAATAAACTGGAACACTAGTTTTGAATGTTTTAATATAATTTCTTTTACAACTTCTCGACCAAGATCCGATCGCTGTTTGCTATGGTAAATCGCTGCACACTGCAGGCACCAGCAGGCACCAGCAGCACCATCATTTAGCTGGCCAATTTTCGGTTTATTTAAATTAATCCCACGCGTACCGAACAAAATTTATAAACCATCCCTTCGTTCGTCCTCCGTCCTTGCTGACTCCTTCAGCTCCCCCGCGAAAGGAAGCACCACAAACAGCGTGCAGCAATCGTTGCATCGCTGCGGCATGCAAAAAGCAGTCGGATTGGTGGTGCAGCTTCGCGGTCCAGCTTTATTTGCTCATTTTGTTCGGTCGTCTCGTGCGAGACTTGCGATAGCTTCCTTTTGGTCGTATTTTTTATTTCATTTTATTCGTTTGCACCCGCTTTCCTGTATGTAAACAACCCCCGCAAGCCGCTTTGCCAATCTCGAACCGGTGCGCATCGACCCGGCGCTGCTCGCGAAAACTGTAACTTTATTTGTCATAAACACTGCGCCGCGTGCCCACGCTCCGCTTCCGCTACGGCCCGGGCACCAAGTGTTTGCCGCGTACGACCGCGTGCATCGAGTGCCCGTGGCCGGGTGATACGGCGTGGTCGGTCGGGCTACCGCGGTCATCCTTTTTCCTAGGTCATCATGAATGAGCTCAGAGTAAATTAAAGTCGGATTACGCCTGATAATGAGCTCCCTGGGCTGGGACGACTGTGGAAGCGCTGGTTTCCCCGTGTCGCTCGGATGGGCTTGGTCTGTTAAAGAGCCTGTGCGGTCGAGCAGTTACCCCCGGTGCTGGGTATGCCAAACGGAATTTTTATGGTACCTGGTACCAATTTGTTCCTGTAAATACAGCATTCGATTGTGGCAAGAGCATGCAACGCGTACTTCTTCCGACAAATAATTATGCGCTCGTGGATGGGAATGAACGGTGGGATACTTTTCGACTTGCCCCTGCTGTGTACACTACACTACACTACATCGTTTTTCTCCTCGCTTCCGAGCGCTTGCAGCGCAAGACTACAGAATGGAATAAAACTCAAACACAATCTTGGAGCGCTGCTTTTACACCAAATGCAATAAAAATACCACCACCAACCGTGAAAATTGATCGCGAAAATGCGAAACAGGCGATACGGAGAAGCGATATTGCAGTGCCGCTCTTGTTGCCCGGCACAGGCTTTTGGCTTGACATGAACCGATTAATCTGTTGCTTTTATTTGCATTGGTAAGATATTAACGGTGAAGTGTGGGATTAATGCACAGGCGCATTCATTATTGCCAAAACTTCCCGAATGCATCGTAATAAAGCAATGTTTGCTGGTGGCTTCGTTGCATTCGCGAAAATCGTTTTACGATTCGTTTGCACAAGACTTGTGCAATGCGCATTGCATACATTCGGCGCTTTCGATGAAAAGGCCTTTTTGCTCAGAGGTGTCAAATTGATCCAATCAGATTCTCCGATTTGCTTTTCGATTTGTTAGAAAGTTACTCATTTCAAATCTTGTTTTGCTTCAGTTATGCAATACATTGATGATTTTAATGATTGAATGGTCAAATCACTAAAATTATATGGTGAAATTAAACATTAAATCTGCTGAAATGTTTAACCATAAGAATTAAATATTACCATCTGTTGAGAGACAAGAAAATTTTAATTATAGATTATTCTAAAAACTTTACAATCCGCCTAGTGAAAAATCGTTTCAACTAAAAAACATCATACTTTCAAAAATACTTATAAAAAAAAAGTATTTGGATTACTGCTGAAAACCAAGGGAGTCAACAGCATCTCTATAACCACAGAAAAATGTGTGTTGTACATTTTAAGAGCATTTTGGATAGAAAAGCTTATTTATAAAATCAAGTTTCTTTATTTTTGTCATTAAAGCCATCCCACAGGAGGCACGTTTTGTTCCGAGTAAATGTTTCGATCCAGCCCATGTTATATTTTACTCGTTTTTAAACGAAAAGTGTGCTGAAAAACACATTTGAACCAAACAAGTGGTTGACAGACGAAACAAAATGGTCCAATTTAGGTCAATTATTTAATTTTTCCCTTGTTAAAGACTCATTAGCCGTATGGATCGGGTAAATCCCAACACTGTACGATATTAAACATGTCCATTGAATTGTAACGAGGTTAGATGGTGAAGTGATGCGTTCGTGTAAATACGTATGTTTTTGTGCAATAGTGCTTGGATGGCTGCTGTCATTCATAACCGTTAGTGTTGGTGCTGAAATGTTAACATCTGCTGGATATTATTGAACGTTTCTTTCACTATTTCACTATTTGTAGGCCCAATCTGAACCGTTCAACGTTACGGAGCCTATGAACGTTGGAAATGAATCAGTTGGTCATGAAACGGAGACAAACAGTAGCATGTCTCTTTACGAAATACCGGTACCGTACCATAATTCAATCGATCTGGGAATTGACTTAAACGTCACGCAGGAGCTAAATTCCAGCTCATCTACGAATAGCTTTGGGCATGTAAACACTACTACTACTACTACTACTTTTCCCGAGTTTAGTGCGTTTAATGACACACCCAGATTGCGTATCAAACCGGGCCCAGACCCTTCTATCCCCGCTGACTATTACTCATTCAATGAGCTTGACTATCCAAAGCCCTCTCCTCCCACCGATGACTATTATGAGCAGCTGATAGCTGCAGCAAAAAACAGCACTGGTAAGCATAATGATGTGCTGCAGTAACTGTTTGAACTGCTCTGTTTACCTTGCGTTTCAGCATCCAACCCACGCATTCCTCCCATTACGGATCACATCGCTCCCGTCAATTTTTCGTTAATGCAAGGAGCACAGCTTTTTGCATACAGTCCAGTCAACCACAACTTCCCCGTAATACCACTGTCCAATCGATCTCCTGCGAGTAGTGCTCGAACTGAAGAGGGAAATTCAACAAACACAAGCATAAATCGACCCTACGCAGTCTTGCCGAGTGTGGCCAACGGCATACAGCCTAGAATGCGTAGCCCACCACTCATGGGCGTACCAAACACGGAAAGCACTACAACAGTGTCTACAAAGCGAACGACCACGAAACCGAAAGCTACCAAGAAGTCGACAAGCTCCACCAAGAAAAGAACGTTGACTACACGTCGCGGAAAACTGGCAACGGCCACTAGAAGCATCACCACCGCGAGCGGTACGAAGCGGTTCCGGGCGGCAGTACAGCGGCGTCCAATCGGGACGGCGTCTCGCGTTCGCAGCAGTTCTGCTACAACGAAGAAAGGCTTCCGTTCGAAGGTAGTGACACCGAGCCGTAAGCAGTTCCGGCAGTTGCGCCGCACACGGACGACTCGTCGCCGGCGACCAACGAAGCAGCGCCGGTTCCGTAACATGGCCCGTACCAAACCGACAATCAGGCAGCGTCCCATCGCTAGGCCACGGTTTCGTAGTGCCAACCAAAGGCCACGAGTTGTTCAGCCTGGGTTGTTTGAGTATGATTTTATCTACTTCTAAAGCATAACCATCCAGCGGGAGTAGTTATACAATACTGCAGAAATAAAGACTAGGAAGACTAGTTACATCGTATTGCCGTCAGATGGCGGCGCTGTTTGAGTGTATGCAGTAATGACGTAATGACGAATAAAAGGATTAACACTCGATAAAAAGCTGATTGGATGCCTTTTAACTCCAACATTTTAGTCAAATTAGCTCAATGTCTGTTATCTTCATTGCGTAGCAACCAGCCTGTGCATTCAGCCGTCCCAACAATCGACGAACATATCGCACCTTTGTCGCAATGCATATCTTTGACAACAAATCGAAAGCCTTCTTATCATCTTATCATCAACTGCAGCAACTTTCTATTCTTCACTCCGCTTGCTACCGCGTTTGAGTTCTTCGCTAGTGCAAGGGAAAATAGTTGTGTTGTTGAAAATAGACTCCCCCACGGCCCGGGAAGGTCGTACATGCCGTCCCGCAACTACGCCTAAGGTGGCTAATCCACCCGACAAACGCTACTGTTTGCCCGCGTGTCCACCAAGCTGCAAGGCATCCGGCAACACCTGTGTTATTTTTAGGATCATCTGGAGGTTGACGACAATCGCGAGACGCCAGTGTGCGGCTGATTGCACCGATCGTCATCGCCCCGCGTCCCGTCGGTGAGTTGTTAAAAAGCGAGCGCTATGGTGCACTCGTGTCCGAGACGCATAGTGTCATCCGTTACGGTGAGTTGGTGACGTATAGCAAGCAAACGGTGGAACGGAAACCCGGAAACGATGGCCGCTGGTGAAGTGCATACTGGGCGGTACCGGCGGGTACCGCCCGAGGGTGGCTGGGGCCTGCTGGTCGGTGTCGGCATGGCCATGATGTTCGTGGTGACGCTCGGTTCGCTGCCCTCGTTTGGGCTGATGTTTGGCGACTTCCTGACGGACCTGGGCGAGGAAACGAGCGCGATTGCGCTCATCACGAGCTGCTTCTTCAGTGCGCTCAGCTTCGCCGGCCTGTTCACGAACACGCTGATGAAGAAAACGTCCTGCCGGACGGTCGGGCTGATCGGTGCGGTGTCCTACATCATTGGCAGCATGATGACGATCTTTGTGCGCAGCACCAACGAGCTGCTGATTTCGTTCGCCGTCTTTCAAGGTAGGTGGGCAGCGGTGGAGCGGTACTATAGCCCGCCAGGGTTCAATTATACCAGTTCCGGTTTGTTGTTTGTTGTCTTTCGATAGGCGCCGGGTTCGGGCTAATGATTCCGGTGTCGTACACGACGTTCAACGCGTACTTCGTGGAGAAGCGGGTGGTGATGATGAGCGTCGCCCAGACGCTCATCGGGCTCGGCACGATGTTCTATCCCATCTTCATCCAGCGCTCGATGGACGCGTTCGGCTTCCGGGGCTGCATGGCGGTACTGGCGGCAATCAACAGCCACACCCTGCTGGCGATGCTCGTGATGCACCCGGTCCAGTGGCATATGCGGCGGGTGCCCCTGGAGTACGATCCCGTTCCCACCAGCGCACCCGTGGCGGTGGCGGCGTCGGACGAAAAGCCGCCCAAGACGGAGGACGACTTCCAGGAGCTGCCGGCCGGCCAGGGCCTGAGCCAGCGGAACGCCAAACTGCGCGGCTCCCGGCGGGCGTCATCAATACCCGGGCTGGGCAACTGGTCCGGCCCGGTGGTCGTTAGTGACAGCACGGAACGTGACACCAAGCCGGCGACCAAGTGGCAAATTCTGGTCGACTTCCTTGACCTGACGCTGCTGAAGGATCCAATTTACGTCAACATCGTACTCGGCATCTCGTTCGCTCTCTACTCCGATCTGGCCTTCTTCACCTTGCAGCCGATGTACCTCTTCATGCTGGCATTTAGCAAGGTAGGTCACGTCGGCATATTGCAAGCGCACGCTGCCCCTTCGCTGGCGTGTTCCGTGGCGTGGCAGAATGCAATTTAAATTTCCTACCCGAACCGCAGCCGGTGGTTGACGCATGGCCGTGAATACTAATGGCGTTCATTCGTTCATTCGCACCTCTACCATCACTGTTGTCCTTCCAGTATTCCGAGTATTGGCCGCTGATCGGACATTCATTTGGGTGTTTTTGTGTGTGTGTGTGTGTGAGAGAGAGTGTGTTTTGCATCTCGTCCCTAATCTATGTCCTGTTTCTGGGTTGCTTTTCTATTGGGTCATCTTACTCTTGCCGCTCTTATTCTCCTCCTGCAGACGGACGTTTCGCTAATCATCGCCATCGGTGCCGGAGCGGATCTAATATCGCGCATCTTCCTGGCCATTTCGAGCACATGTCTGAACATTAAGGCCCGCTACGTCTATCTGGCCGGGGCGCTCTTTACCATTGTGGCACGTTTCGGTAATTATTTAAAATCCATCCACCATCCGGGGAGGGTGCTGCATCACAAAATCCACCGTAATCCATCCTGGAGGCAAACATGTCCGGGAAATTGGCCTGGCCTTACCCCCCGTAGGCTATGGTGCAACCTGAGCATCTTCCAATTCAGCCAACACCAACGCTAATCGCAATCGCTCTTTCCGAATCGATTTTGCAGCATTTTTGTGCGTGTTCGATTTCTACGGCATGGCCATCGTAACGGCCATTATGGGCTTTCTACGGACCTGGATCCACGTGCCGCTTCCGCTGGTGTTTTCCGAGTATCTGCCCCAAGAAAGGTAAGCAGCCGGGTCGGGAAGGTTCGATTTGCTGCAAGTTCACACTTTATCGTTGCTGGTTTCTTTCCGGTCTCTTTTCCTTCCTCTCCCGTTTCCCGCACGAGCAGGTTTCCTTCCGGCTACGGTTTGTTTATGTTTCTGCAGGGAAACATTACGTTTGCGATCGGCCCGATAGTGGGCTACATCCGTGACGTCACCGGAAGCTACAACGTGTCGTTCCACGTACTAACGCTCGTGATGGCACTGTGCGTGATACCGTGGTTCTTCGAAATCTGCTACATTCGGCTGAAGCGCAAGGCACGCACACCGGAGCTCGGCCACGTGACGATACCGATGATACAGGAAACGAAGGCGTAGAGGAGCAGTAGTGGCTTGGCTTTGTTTCTTACTGTACTGGTCTTCTCGTTTGTGATGCAAAATGTACATGTGTTCTAGTCACTCACAACGATTTAGTGATATTACATTGTACTTTAATACGTCTTTTTAGGACATAAGATATAAACGTACGTTGAACCCATTCCTTGCTTGTTTTTTTCCATGTTTTTGTATGAAATGTGTTGAAAAATATCACATTAACACCCAACCCGGAAAAGCTCACTTTCGCCGCGATTTACGACCAAGCGAAAATAAAAAATTATTCCATTTGTATGGGGCGAACACACACACACACAAATTATGGTGGCTGATTATGGATGGCAAGATTATGGTTCTGACTTCTGTTTCGCTCTTGCTCACAGACGATGGTGTCCCGTCCCATTCTCACCATGTTATAGGCGCAAAGCTGTGGTTGTTGCTGCTCTTTCTCGCACGTGAGGGAGTTTTCTTTCTCCTTGTTATTCCCATGTGTGGCATCGGCTGGGAACGATCATCATCCTCCTGATCCGTTAGTTAATTAAAGGTAAATTGTTAGAAGCAATGGCTGTGGCACACCCAACGCTGCGCAAATTCGTGCAACTTTATGTGCCACACTGTACGGACAACGTTTTGTGACCAGCACAACAACACAATTTAGCAACACAGCCCGGCCTTTGGTCCTGAATTAAAAAAAAACCTAAAGCACATGTATGATGTTGTGTGTAGATTTGGAACATTTTATACGGACGAGCAACAATTAAATGCCACATATGGTATACCCTTTAAAACAAACGGCAGAATGTATTTTAAACGTCATTCTGCTGCTCTATTCGACATGCACACAGGTTCATTGAACGCATGCTGTGATTAAACCGTTTCGTACGAGGCCAGATGAGTTCGATTCTCATCTGGAATATTCCTCAGGTATAAAGAACTGACTATCCGATAACGTGATTTTAGTAAGGTAAAGAAGAAGCCGTTACAGCCCGGTCCACAGTATTGGTCGTTACATCAAAGAAGAAGAAAATTTGTACGGGAGGATGTGGCTTGAATTGCTGCGCTAAGCCTCGGCTCGTAAGGGATGCAAGATCACCTGTACAACAAAGAGATTAGGAAGATGGCAGGGAGCTGTGGGGTCTTATTTGCGTACTGGTAGTGGCGAATCTAACGGTAGGCGGACTAGGCGGTCGCCTGGGGCCCCGCCGGTTTAGGGGCTCCGTAGTTCGCTAGTCTATAGTATGCCTATGGACAGAGTACTAGCGACAATGGCCTCCGGAAGGATGGACGTTGGGGCCCCGAGGCTGGCGAATCATTTGCACAACTCCCTTCCCCCCCCCTCCCAGCATTTTTTTTCAAGTTTACTGTTAAATATCCCTACAGCAAGCAGTGCCGAAAACCACCCCCCCCCCCCTTGAACACCATTTACAGGGGGCCTCAACTCGTCTTATCGCCTAGAGCCCCCCCCCCCCCCCCCCCAATACCCTTTATCCGCCACTGCGTACTGGTTAATCCGCCCTGTCCGTACCTTGTATACTAAACTATGCTAGCCTTATCGAACAGCAACATGAATCAAAAAGGAAAGAAAAGGGAAGGGAGTATGGAAATGGTGGGCAAACAAGAAGGGAAGGAGGAGCGGGAAGGGTGATAGTCGAAGAGGTGAGATGAAAAGATGAAAGCGTGGGTTGTGTGCAGCAGCGCACATTGTTCCGGAGCGACGGCGCGATCATGCCGGCAGCCGGATAGTCAGCCCATACGAGGATTGAACCGAAGACGAGCATGTTGTTAAGTCGTGCGAGTAGACGTTACTAATTGATTTGCCCATAGCGGGATAGCCAGTCCTGAGCTACTAGCACCATACGGGGCTTGAACCTAGGACGGTTATGTTGTGGTATTGTGTTCGGGTATCACGACAACGAGGGACTGCCGAAACCAACCAAGCAATCCATAGAATGCGGGGATGCGTGGAGCACCTTGGCGCGTGAAAGGTCCGGCTGCATCGCCGGCATTTGAGGCTCCCGAGGGCCGGTTCCCTCCTTCCCTCCTTCCCTCCTTCCCTCCTTCCCTCTTTCCCTCTTTCCCTCTTTCCCTCTTTCCCTCTTTCCCTCTTTCCCTCTTTCCCTCTTTCCCTCTTTCCCTCTTTCCCTCTTTCCCTCTTTCCCTCTTTCCCTCTTTCCCTCTTTCCCTCTTTCCCTCTTTCCCTCTTTCCCTCTTTCCCTCTTTCCCTCTTTCCCTCTTTCCCTCTTTCCCTCCTTCCCTCCTTCCCTCTTTCCCTCCTTCCCTCCTTCCCTCCTTCCCTCCTTCCCTCTTTCCCTCTTTCCCTCTTTCCCTCTTTCCCTCTTTCCCTCCTTCCCTCCTTCCCTCTTTCCCTCTTTCCCTCTTTCCCTCTTTCCCTCCTTCCCTCTTTCCCTCTTTCCCTCTTTCCCTCTTTCCCTCCTTCCCTCTTTCCCTCTTTCCCTCCTTCCCTCTTTCCCTCCTTCCCTCTTTCCCTCTTTCCCTCTTTCCCTCTTTCCCTCTTTCCCTCTTTCCCTCCTTCCCTCTTTCCCTCTTTCCCTCTTTCCCTCCTTCCCTCTTTCCCTCTTTCCCTCTTTCCCTCCTTCCCTCTTTCCCTCTTTCCCTCTTTCCCTCCTTCCCTCTTTCCCTCCTTCCCTCCTTCCCTCTTTCCCTCCTTCCCTCCTTCCCTCCTTCCCTCCTTCCCTCTTTCCCTCTTTCCCTCCTTCCCTCTTTCCCTCTTTCCCTCTTTCCCTCTTTCCCTCTTTCCCTCTTTCCCTCTTTCCCTCTTTCCCTCTTTCCCTCTTTCCCTCTTTCCCTCCTTCCCTCCTTCCCTCCTTCCCTCCTTCCCTCCTTCCCTCTTTCCCTCTTTCACTCTTTCCCTCTTTCCCTCTTTCCCTCTTTCCCTCCTTCCCTCCTTCCCTATTTCCCTCTTTCCCTCTTTCCCTCTTTCCCTCTTTCCCTCCTTCCCTCCTTCCCTCCTTCCCTCTTTCCCTCTTTCCCTCTTTCCCTCTTTCCCTCTTTCCCTCCTTCCCTCTTTCCCTCTTTCCCTCTTTCCCTCTTTCCCTCCTTCCCTCTTTCCCTCTTTCCCTCCTTCCCTCTTTCCCTCTTTCCCTCCTTCCCTCTTTCCCTCTTTCCCTCTTTCCCTCTTTCCCTCTTTCCCTCTTTCCCTCCTTCCCTCCTTCCCTCTTTCCCTCCTTCCCTCTTTCCCTCCTTCCCTCCTTCCCTCTTTCCCTCTTTCCCTCCTTCCCTCCTTCCCTCCTTCCCTCTTTCCCTCTTTCCCTCTTTCCCTCTTTCCCTCTTTCCCTCTTTCCCTCTTTCCCTCTTTCCCTCTTTCCCTCTTTCCCTCTTTCCCTCTTTCCCTCTTTCCCTCTTTCCCTCCTTCCCTCCTTCCCTCTTTCCCTCTTTCCCTCTTTCCCTCCTTCCCTCCTTCCCTCTTTCCCTCCTTCCCTCCTTCCCTCTTTCCCTCTTTCCCTCCTTCCCTCTTTCCCTCTTTCCCTCTTTCCCTCTTTCCCTCTTTCCCTCTTTCCCTCTTTCCCTCTTTCCCTCTTTCCCTCTTTCCCTCTTTCCCTCTTTCCCTCCTTCCCTCCTTCCCTCTTTCCCTCTTTCCCTCTTTCCCTCTTTCCCTCTTTCCCTCCTTCCCTCTTTCCCTCTTTCCCTCTTTCCCTCTTTCCCTCCTTCCCTCCTTCCCTCTTTCCCTCTTTCCCTCTTTCCCTCTTTCCCTCCTTCCCTCTTTCCCTCTTTCCCTCCTTCCCTCTTTCCCTCTTTCCCTCTTTCCCTCTTTCCCTCTTTCCCTCTTTCCCTCTTTCCCTCTTTCCCTCCTTCCCTCCTTCCCTCTTTCCCTCTTTCCCTCCTTCCCTCTTTCCCTCCTTCCCTCTTTCCCTCTTTCCCTCTTTCCCTCTTTCCCTCTTTCCCTCTTTCCCTCTTTCCCTCTTTCCCTCTTTCCCTCTTTCCCTCTTTCCCTCTTTCCCTCTTTCCCTCTTTCCCTCTTTCCCTCTTTCCCTCCTTCCCTCCTTCCCTCCTTCCCTCCTTCCCTCCTTCCCTCCTTCCCTCCTTCCCTCCTTCCCTCTTTCCCTCTTTCCCTCTTTCCCTCTTTCCCTCTTTCCCTCTTTCCCTCTTTCCCTCTTTCCCTCTTTCCCTCTTTCCCTCTTTCCCTCTTTCCCTCTTTCCCTCTTTCCCTCCTTCCCTCCTTCCCTCCTTCCCTCCTTCCCTCCTTCCCTCTTTCCCTCTTTCCCTCTTTCCCTCTTTCCCTCTTTCCCTCTTTCCCTCTTTCCCTCTTTCCCTCTTTCCCTCTTTCCCTCCTTCCCTCTTTCCCTCTTTCCCTCTTTCCCTCTTTCCCTCTTTCCCTCTTTCCCTCTTTCCCTCTTTCCCTCTAGAGATCATCGGTGACCGCCTAGTCCGCCTATCGTTAGATCCACCGCTGGTTCATGACGGTGTTTTTTTTTATGGTGGAGGTGCATCCTTCCCCCTGCCTGCTGCGTATGCACCGGGCAGGAGACAGTGTGGCAGTATGCAAGTTGCACACTGGATAGGAGCGGGTCCGCGACACCGCCATCATTCCGCACATCTGCATGCCCGTCGTGGGTTCTAATCGCATATGAACCATCCGCCGTAACAAGGGGTTAGTCACCGGCTCCGGCTACGTGGTACTCAAGTCCTGAAAAGGCCGGCATGATCGCGTTGGCTATTACGCCAATAATAATAAAAAGAACTTAGCATAGCAGTCCACACCCGGGTAAGAGTTTGTCTTGACTTTGTTGCTGCCGGGCTACCGCTGTGACGCGACAAATGCACGGAATGCACTCGACCAAAACATGAACCTACCGATCCGAACCCATTCCAAGGCAGTGCCGGTCGCACGGCGTCATGATACCGACTCAAAACCAACAAGCCACCAGATTCTGGACGGACAGGTGCAGTATCATACGCGCACCGTAATAAACCAAACCAGAATTCTCTTTTGTATGAATTCAATTCAAGTTTTGTTTCCACTTGCGTCCGCTAGCGGAATTAGAAAGAAATGTGTAACATATCACATGCACGTTTGCTTCGATCGTTTGTCTTTTTAATACCCCCAACAGCAGAACCGGTCGCAAAGATGGTGGTGCCAATTAAATGGTTGTATTGTCTCCTAGGTAGCGGTAATCGACCGGGCGGCGTACAGTGCGTTTTCTGAGAATGCATGGAGTGTGTAGACGCAGCCGGTTACAATGCACGCATCAGAATCAAACAGTTTTGGGGTTCCCGCACGCACACACACACGCGCACGCACGCATGCACGCGCGTACGCGAGAACGCACCCCCGAACGCGCGTACACGCACGATCGATTTCCGCTACCTTGCCGGTAGAATTGCTGGCTTAACTTGTAGCGCATCCTCATCCAAAGCACCGGGAGGGGAGGGGGATCGCGGCATGATAGAGTGGACGATCACTTTCCCCGCGCTGTGTGTGTGTCCGTGTGTGTGTGTCGTGGCCAGAAAACTCGAGACAAATTCGGGCACATTGAAAAAAAAAAAAATATATTGCCACTATACACCGTGCTACATGATGTTTAGAAGGTCGTTGAAGCATGAAACATGTTCAAATTAAAAAAAATATTAGATTAGTGTTAGACGTTCTCGTACGCTTGTTTGAAATAGGCTTCTTCACCCTCGATTGGCACGGGCATTAAATGGCCTCATCGACAGCGGCACGAAATAAAATATACCATCAATACGTCGATAACACTTTAAATCCCAAAATGAACCAGGTTCTCCCGCATCTTCAAGGTCACACACAATAAATAAATGCTAACACCCACCAATTACAATACACAACCGCAATGTACATATACACCAACGCATACACACAATCAGCTGACGGCGAAAGGCACGGGCTGAAGCGCAAGTATAAGGCAAGGCTGGGAGGGGAAGGGAGTTAGAGGAAGAGGAGGAAGGAATGGGCGCTAATATTTTTTGAATTTTTCGGTCGTTTTTTTTGCTCCACCGTCTGAAATAGTTCATCCATTCCTTCAACAGATGGCGCTCGTTCCGCACCTAAAAACTGCAATAAATACGCTGGCTATCGTAGTTTTGGCTGAAGTCTAGCGTATTTTTTTTGCGTATTTTTTGACACAAAACGACGCAAAAAACTACGCAGAAAACTGCTGGAATTTGCGCAGCGGGTGTACTGGTTAGAAAAAGCTGAAGAAGTTAATCAAGGTGGTATCTTGCATGCTTTGTCGTCTGGGGTTTCGACTGCATGCAAGATTGTATGCCTGGGTGCACAATGGTAAAGATTTAGAATGGTTTTCGTGCAATGCATGCACTCCTAAAATGTCCAAAATTCCAAATTACTTAGGCAACTGGTAGTCAAAATTTGTATTTTTTTGTACCTGACAGTGCTAAACCATGAATGCCAAACCATCCGATTAAGAGATAAATTATGGAGTGACAATACTTTTATAAAAAGTTTTCTCTATTTCAATACAAACACTTTTATTGTATTTGTAATTTTTAATATTGAAAATCAAAAATGGTATAAAAGTACCTACACTGGAACGATTCTACTTTATACGCTTTTAAATTGATAACTCGAACTGTCAAGAGTCTCCATAGACTGCCTAGCTCTTAAAATGATCTTTTTACATTAATTTATTACTAGAACTATCCTTGGAATTGCTGTCTTAGAATTGTTAATATAACAGTTTAGATATCATTTCACTAAAGTTCCAAAATCACCATTTCGGTGGACCTATTATAACACAAGTTATTATTATTTAACACAATTTTGTTCCTCTAAAACCTTACTCCTACGCACGTTATGTACGCGTATTGCAACCACCTGCCCTAGCCGCAAAATTGAAGATTTCGGACGTCGTGTGGACGTCGTGTGGACGTCCACCCGACGTCCACACGACGTCCGGTTTAAGAGGTTACTCGACCAAGCGAATTTTTTTAGACGATTTTTATGGCAAAAATTGTGGCGGATTTCCCAGGGTTGTTGTATCGAATAGCAGCCACAAAAAATAAATTTTATGGACGGCTAGAAAAAAATGAATCTTGCCCTCCCCCTTACTCCTTCGTGGTCGGTAGTTGCGATCACACCAGCTGTTCATATGATGGTGGTGGGAGTGATATCGCTTATCTTCTGTCTTCTTTATCCGTTCTACCAGATCATACGCGTTTTCAGTGACGTCCTTCCCCACCTCCTTCGTTTTCCCAGTTATTGGCAGTTATTGGCGAATGCTTGACCTTGTATGAGCGCGCTTGACTTGGGGTTATTGTTTTTTTCCTTCCCGTTTTTTTTTGGCTGCTGATGCATTGCGCGTTGGCTAGAGCGCCGTCGTTCGAATCTGGATACGATCAACGCGCAAGTTGTCGTGTGGATGGAATCGATTTACCGTCCGAGCTATTTTCCGGATCGATTGAATGCATGCTTCGTACTGGTTTTATGTTATTTGTTAGTGCAGTTAGTTGCACTTGTGCAAAAAAAAAAAAATAATAATAATTCAAACATTCAATGCACTAGTCCGCTCATGTTAAGCCAACCAATGCTTAGTTAATGTCAACGGAAGGTCAAATATTAAAATGAGGGATTTCATTGAACACATATTGTCTTTCCATTTTTTTTTTCTTCAATAATGTACAAACCCTCCAGTCTTCTCCCACCCCTCCCTCCCTCCCTCTCTCCCTCCCACCGGATTGAAGGTTAGGATTTACCGACCATGGTGTACCCTTTTAATTCTAATTATCGGGGTCTATTGTTCGGAAGAGAAAAAGAAACGTCTCCCCTGCCTCTCGCTCGATGCTGTAAGCGAGGAGCGACCCGCCCCGGCTTGGCTGACGCATGCATCGCTCGCGTTGCCTGGCTTGCTCCTTCTCTCGCCTTTTTTGGAGACGCATCATCGTTGCGGATGGTGCTGCGCGGCCATGTCGCTGCCTGGAGGATGGCATAGAAAGTTATGTTCTAGCCCGTCGCTGTCCTGGCGATTGACGCAGCATGCGTAAGTGGCGTTTATGTTGCATACATAGTCGATAGCGCTGCGGCTGCGCTCGGGGATTGGCTGTGGCGAACGGCCCCCGGGAGCCTCAAATGCCGGTGATGCAGCCGATCCTTTCACGCACAAAGCTGCTCCACGCGTCCCCGCATTTTATGGATGGCTTGGTTAGATTTAGCTGCCCCTCGTTGTCGTACTACCCGAACACAACACAACAACATGACCGTCCTGCGTTCAAGCCCCGTTTGATCCTAGTGGCCCAGGACTGCCTGTCTCGCTATGGGTAAACTAATTAGTAACAGGTCACGTCAACTCGTACGACTTAGCAACATGCTCGCCATGAGTTCAAGCCTCGTATGGACCGTCTCTCGTAGCAACGGCTAACTATCCGGCATGACCGCGTAGGTCGTTGCGCCAAGAAGAAGAAAGGAGTGGCTGAGGGAGACAGAAAAGCAATGGTTGCTGTGTCAAATAAGAAAAATATGAAGAAGCTTTGTACGATCCGCAGCTCATAAGATTGATGTGTACAATTTGGACAATACAGAAGGAAGAACATCGATTTTCAAAAATCTTGATTTTGATTTTGATCAAAATCAAAATTTTGATCCCTTCCTGTGTGTCCTCCCCGTTCCTGTATGCTCCCTCCAGTTCGCTTCGCGCTCGTCCCCCATTGTTTAGAACCCATCGTCGCTTCGGAACAGTAAACGCTACTACACGCAATCCCCGCTTTCATTTTCTCATCTCACCTCTTCGACTATCACCCTTCCTGGTCCTCCGGTTCCTTCCGCTCTTGTTAGCTCCCCATTTATTTACTCGCTTACCCCTTCTTTCCTTCCCATTCCTTTTCTTTCGTATTGCTGTTCAATAATGCTAGCATAGTTTAGAATAACAAATGTAAACTGTATTTGCCGTAAGCCTTAAGGCAAACAATAGTGAAGTGCGGGCGGATTAACCAGTACACAAACTAAGTGGCCGCGTGAGGTCCCGAGGAAGGATCCTTCGTAATCCTTTTTTTGTCGAAACCATCCGTAAACGATCCAGTTCATTTGTTTCGACTCGAACTCGTTGCACCCACGGGTCGAATTGGCGCCTGCCGAACTACCTAGCGCACTCGCTGACCACATACCAGCGCTCCATGGAACCACTTGGTCGATTGCAGCCCGTGGCCGATAAGACCCCACAGCTCCCTGCCATCTCCCTGCTCTCTTTGTTGTACAGGTTATTTCGCCATCCCCCACGTACCGAGGCCGCGTTCAGCATTGCAAGCTCATAGCCTCCCGTACACATTTTCTTCTTCTTCTTTGACGTAACGAACAATGCTGTAGACAGGGCTGAAACGACTTCTTAACCTTACTCAAATCACGCTATCGGATAGTCGGTTCTTGCTATCTGGGGAATGGTCCGGATAAGAATCGATCTCGTCCGGTCTCGTAGCAACCGGTCTCATCACAGCATGCGTTCAATGAGTCGGGGCGCTGGTCGAAGAGAGCACCAGAGTGACGATGAAAAGATTGCAGCAGATTGCCGTTTGGTTTAAAGGGTATACAATATGCGGTATTTAATTGTTGCTCGACTGCAGAAAAAGTTTACCAAAATGTGTCCCAAATCTACAAACATCATAACATCTGTGTTTGTGGTTGTGTTAGTCACAAAACGCATTAGGTGCAGTGCGGCACATAAACGTGCACGAATTGGTACATCATTTGGTGTGCCAGAGCCATTGCATCTAACAATTTACCCTTTAATTAACTTAACTTCCTTTAACGCATCAAGAGGATTCGCAGGCAATGTCACACACGGGAAAAACAAGGACAAAGAAAACTCCCTCACGTGCGAGAAAGAGCAGCAACAACCATAACGTTGAGCCGATACAATGGAGAGAATGCGACGGGACATCATCGTCTGTGCGCGAGAGTGAAACAAAAGACAGAACCATAATCTTCCCATCCATAATCAACAACCATAATTCGTGTGTGTCTGTTCGCCCCATACAAATGGCATAATTTTTATTTTCGCTTGGTCGAAAATCGCGGCGAAAACCCGATTTTGCGGCTGGGGTGAGCTTACCATCGGCCCGCATACCTACAACTTCAGTGTATGCCTCGCTATGGTTCCACATTCTCTTTTATTTTCTCAGCCCTCTCTTGCGCTCTCTTCAAACAGATTTGTTGTTATGTTTTCAGCCAGTTCTTGGCTCTCCTCGGGCATGCCGGCTTTTAAAGGTGACACTGCGCGACCAAACTGTGTGGTCCGCTCGGCACTTCTCTCCGTAGCCGACGCGTGAGATGCACACACTTTCTTTCTCGCGAGCAGGCATGCGTTTTAGGAGGTTCCCATTTCTCCGCCATCGGACCAACGAAAAGCAAGTACAGGGATACCGAACGGGATTTTGAAATAGCTAGTTTACTAGTTGGAAATGAAAAGTTCATACAGCATGATATATTATTTACTTAATAATATTGCTTGAATGTACATTACATATATCTTTTATTAACAGTACTGGGATTGAATAGATTGATGTACATAAATGAAATGAGAATTTATTGGTAAAAAATGTCTTTAAAACATCTCATTTATCCTTCACCATGCTCCCCATAGGTCACATTTTTGATATTAGATTTTCCTATTTTATTTAAATTGACTTATCAACTAATTCGTAATTAAATTGTCCCTTATAATCGAGAGCACGCACTATTCCCAGCACTAGGTAAAAGACCGGCGAATCGTAATGCAATCTGTCCACCCCTGTAATCTCCCTGTTTCTAGAATCACCCGCACTCAACGAGCATCGGTAAAGCAATGTGAGAGACAACAAAACAGTTCCTTCGAGTCGATTGCCGGAGTCGGACGCAATCTCGCGGGTCGGGCCACGCTGATCACCCATCACCTATTATTGCCGCCACCACCGGGAGTGTTCGCGCGCGTGTGAACCGTGTACGTCGTGTCTCTGTGTCAGTGTGTGTGTGTGTGTGTGTGCGTCTGTGTCTGTGTCCATGCATGTGTGCTCGGCAGATCAGTGCCGTGGATTGATTACCTTTCTGTCGTCCCATCAATTGGCTGAACCCGGCCAGTGAGCATAGATAGATTTCTGCGTGTCCCGTGTGTAAGTAATTGGACACCGTAGCCAGTCGCCGGATAATAGGAAACCCGAACCCGGTGTCCAGTGCGTGACCATCTTTGTTCCGTCCCCGTCCCCCCACACCATACCAATCTCCCGAACCTGCGTTCTTCGGGACAAATCATCCCGCTGCTGCCATCTCGCTGCTGTCTGCCGCGGTACCGGTGCCCTAGCCATTGACCTTTATTTGACATTTAAACGGCACGGCTCTCCGCTGGCGGTGCTTTCCGACGGCCAGATCCGTCCCACCGTCGATACAATCCAATCGGGCGCGTACGCTCGGGAGCGGTCTAGTTTGCTCTCTCGCTCGCTCGCTCGCTCGCTCTCCGCTCCTTCGCGCGGTGCTCTATTTCGGATCTATTTACCCAAACGGCGTGATGTTGCCCTCAGCCTCAGCTGTTTCTTAATTACCTGCGGACCCAAACTGCCTGCTTTCCTCTTTTTCCCTTCCGCATCCTGTACCACCTGTGCAGACCGATCGCGAGCTCTAATGTGCCGTGTCTGCCGTGTCGCCTAATGACGTTGGAGTGAAAAACGCAGCTCCAAAAACAGCCCTAACCCTGACCGCCGGGCAGCATCGAGGTCAGCGACGCCGATAAGATACAGCGTTGTGCCTTATCGGCACGCCGAAATAAGGTGCCCCGGCCCCGGTATTGCGCTTGTTACCACACCAACACACACCAACACAACATGTACCAACGGAATCCACGAAAACGAATTGGACGGATCGGTTGAGAAAGTTTCTAGAACCGGCCTGCCGGTTAAAAATCCCGCTTACATACTGAAGTGGTAGAACTGGTTTTTCTGGAGTGGAATGCATCGTTCCAGCCATTTCCACTCTCTTCCCCCCTGAATGTGTGATGCATTGCATAAGGACAGTGGCTATGGGAGTGACCTCTACTTGGCGCTGTTGTGAGATGATCGTGTGCGTGTGTGTGATCGCATCAACAATGAAATGAAGCCTTTGGGAGTAAAGAACAACAATAACAGAGCCACTTAGTTTTGTTTTTTGAAAAGTAAGAATAACAAAAACCCCTTTTTAGTTTATATTATGCTGATCATCGAACCAGTGCAGTTGATAGTGACGGCCGGGGCGTGTTTACATAACCGTGGCGACCGTACCGATGAGCAATGTGGCGCCGTCCGTACGAACGATGCAGTAATAATGATGGAAGAGCAGGCAGGCATCCTTTCCAGCGTTGACATTGTGCCGATGTCAAACGCGCAGTGGTCAAGGTCGTTTGATAACCTTGAAGCCGTTGGTGGCCTCAAGACGCGCTTGGCGTTGGCGCGAACGCATGTTAGATACGGCCCGACAGCCCTGGTTAGAATGAGCGGCGAAATTCGCCAATGTCTCTGTCGCCACTATTAATAGACGGTTTGTGTGTGTGTGTGTTTGTGTACTACTTGCTAGATGTTATGGCCGCCTCATGACGCAAAAAGAGAGGGCGTCTGTTTCACTGTAGAGTAAAGCATGATGTTGATTTTGGTTCGTCTTGCATTTGCTATCCTTGCAGCAACACTTAATACAACATGAGCCGCCGATATTCGCGCGTCGAGTCCAGCTCGGACCTGATGCAGTTCCTGGACCGTGGCCACTCGGCAAACACGGAAAACCGATGGACGTTCGAGATAGCGTGGGAGGTGGCCAACAAAGGTAATGGAAGTGGAGCAAAAGCTCCGGTACACTTTCTCAGTTTTATTAATCCTGTTCCGGTTACTTCGTTACTTACAGTCGGTGGCATATACACCGTGATCCGATCAAAAGCGTTCGTGTCGACCGAGGAGCTGGGCGACCAGTACTGTCTGATCGGCCCGTACAAGGAAGCGTCCGCCCGTACCGAGGTTGAGGCGTGCGAGTTTCCCAGCAATGGGCCGTTCTACCGCGCGGTCACGGCCATGCGCAACCAGGGCTTCAAGGTGCACTGTGGCCGCTGGCTGGTTGATGGCAATCCACAGATCATACTGTTCGACATCGGGTCGGCGGCGTGGAAGATGGACGGCTACAAACAGGAGCTCTGGGACTCGTCCAATGTCGGCATTCCGCATCTGGACATTGAGTGTAACGATGCCATCATTCTCGGCTACACGGTGGCGACCTTCATCGATGAGGTAAGTCTCCCCAAAACGGGGTTGTCAACAGTTGTCGCGCAGATTCGATTTAAGCTACCATTTTGCAACTACCCAATCGTTTCCAGTTCAAGCGCTGCGCTGAGGTGTACTCGCACGAGAACGAATACGGTCCGCCACGGATTGTGGCTCACTTTCACGAGTGGCAGGCGGGCGTCGGGCTGATTGCGCTCCGGACGCGCCAGGTCGATGTGGCGACCGTCTTCACCACGCACGCCACCCTGCTCGGGCGGTACCTGTGCGCGGGCAACACCGATTTCTACAACAACCTCGACAAGTTCCCGGTGGACGAGGAGGCGGGCAAGCGGCAAATCTACCACCGGTACTGTTTGGAGCGGGCGGCCACCCACCTGTCGCACGTGTTTACCACCGTGTCCGAGATTACCGGGTACGAGGCGGAGCATCTGCTGAAGCGCAAGCCGGACATTATCACCCCGAACGGGCTGAACGTGAAGAAGTTCGCGGCGATCCACGAGTTCCAGAACATGCACGCGATGGCGAAGGAGAAGATACACGAGTTTACGCGCGGCCACTTTTACGGTCACTTTAACTTTAACATCGAGAAGACGCTGTACATGTTCATTGCCGGGCGGTACGAGTTCAGCAACAAGGGGGCGGACATCTTTATTGAGGCACTGGCCCGCCTCAACCACATGCTGAAGTCGAGCAACTCGGACGTGACGGTGGTGGCATTTTTGATCTTCCCGGCCAAGACGAACAACTTCAACGTGGAGTCGCTGCGGGGCCATGCCGTCACCAAGCAGCTGCGCGATACGATCAACAGCATCCAGCAGGACATCGGGAAGCGGATGTACGAGACGTGCCTGCAGGGCCAGCTGCCCGAGGGCGCGGAGATACTGACGAAGGAGGACATTGTGAAGATTAAGCGCTGTCTGTACGCGCTGCAGCGCGATGGCAATCCGCCCGTAACGACGCACAACGTGGTAGACGATTGGAACGATCCGGTGCTAGAGTCGATCCGCCGGTGCCATCTCTTCAACACGAAGTACGATCGCGTGAAGGTGGTGTTTCATCCGGAGTTCCTGAACTCTACCAATCCGCTGTTCGGGCTGGACTACGAGGAGTTTGTGCGCGGCTGCCATCTCGGTGTGTTCCCGTCGTACTACGAACCGTGGGGCTACACGCCGGCCGAGTGTACGGTGATGGGTATACCGAGCATCACGACGAACCTGTCCGGGTTTGGGTGCTTCATGCACGAGCACGTGGCCGATCCGAAGTCGTACGGTATCTACATCGTCGACCGGCGGCACGTTGCGGTGGAGGAGAGCGTCCAGCAGCTGTCCAAGTATATGTTCGAGTTTTCGAAGCTCAACCGCCGCCAGCGCATCATTCAGCGTAATCGAACGGAGCGGTTGAGCGATCTGCTCGACTGGAGAAATCTGGGAATTGTAAGTCCGGAGCGGCTCGGAACGTACTTGTTGACAGCAATCTTACTGGTAATTTTGATTTGTTTCGCCCGATAGTACTACCGCCAGGCGAGGGTTAAGGCACTGCAGCGTGTGTATCCGGATTATGTGGACGAGTCTACGGAATACCTGAAGCGAGCGACAGACTTCACATATCCACGCCCGATCAGTGCCCCACCAAGTCCTAGTTCGTCCAGTAAGTGCAAAACAATGGTTCTTTATATAGTCTTTCTTTCCCAACCACTAACTCTCTGCTCAAACTTCTTGTAGGACATACAACGCCGGCACCGTCCCTGCACGGTTCAGACGATGAACAGGATTCCGTCGACTCTGAGGAGGAGCTACAGGAGCTAAACTCACACCATTAGATCGCACAAACTGGGCCAGCTAACCAATCCTCCTAATCCCCTGAAGCAGGATCCTGTAGATGTATAGAGCGGGAGAAAAAAGAGAGAGAGAGCGTGCGGGACTCTTGCAAGCTGCATCACTCACTATGAAGGATGATATTTTATCCGATGTTGACCAGAAAGATTCTACCGGAAATATTCGCTGTCCAGTCTTGCCTGCCTGTCGTTTCAGTGTTTGTATATGAGTGTGTATTTGTTGTCCTCGGGTAACTCAACACTACCTACTACGTACCGCGTCGGCTGCACTAGCCAAACAAGAGATTGTGTTCACTCACCAACTCCCCTAAGTCCTAAGCTGTATTTAAGAAAGGAAACATCCAGCGGAACCGTTGTGTTGCAAACGTGTTTGCACTTTTAGCAATAAAACCACCCCCTCTACGAAATGTTCCGCTAACTTAGTTGATGCTTTGTTGAATCCTACATCCAGTACCGTACATCTTATTACAAGCAATACCAAACAGACCTATGCGCGTTCAAGTAACACTAAACCGTTTTGCTCGGGATATGGGGAACTTAGTTAAGGCTGTTGTGTCATACATCGATTCCATCAAGAGAAGGATTCTGAACATCAATAGAGACTGATCGGAAATGAAACTGATCCTAAACTCATACCTATTTTGGCCGTGATTACGAAACTGAACCCAAATCCACAACGATCCTGGAACTTATCCTTTCCCCAAATCGATTTTTGAACCTGATCTTGAACCAAAATGGGTCCTTAGATCTAATTCAGCATTCATATTGTCCCTGTAAATGATCCTGAACCCATGCCTGTCCTGTTCCCGAGTGCCTCGCATGTCGGATCTTTCATCTTTGATCCGTACCATTGCTGGAACTGATGCCCCAACCCATACTGATATTAGATCTGATCCTGAACACAAACTGATACCTTGATACTGATATTGATCCCATACCGGTCCTGGAATCATTTTTGAACGCATATCAGTCTTGTAACTCCAGACCAGATCCAGATCCAGACCCCATACGCATCCTAAAACTACCGCTGAAGTTACACCGTTTTTGGAATTGAATCTCACACTGATAACATTCCAGGGACTTATGCACACTTGCCCTGGGGCTAATCACCAACACATACCGATCCTTAAACTGATCCCGAACTCACACTCATGCTGGAAATGATTGTG
Organism: Anopheles coluzzii; assembly: GCF_943734685.1. NCBI lineage: Eukaryota > Metazoa > Arthropoda > Insecta > Diptera > Culicidae > Anopheles > Anopheles coluzzii. The sequence goes on along the minus strand of NC_064670.1, from coordinate 22,989,113 downwards.
AATCCTGACTGCTTCTGGAAGTTGTCCTCTATCCTCCCTCAGACGTTCCAATCAGAAATAGAATTCGGTTTTCTCAACATTGCTTGGGGAGACTAAAAAATGTTGCTGTGGACGGTGGAGTCGTTAGATGCCGCAATATATCCTTAGTTTTAGTGGACACCATTCTAGACATTCTTCCAGAAAGTACATAACAAACAAAAAATAACTATTGCCATCTACATTTGATTACATGTATCATTTTATTTGCCTACCCGGCTATTGTGGAACATGGAACATTAGGTTAGTTTTGCTATTATGAATAACATCGGATGCAGATGAGGTGGTGGTGGTGTGTGTGTGGCTCATGCATCTATTTTTAAGTATTCACACACCCGCGACAGTGCCTGTTCGCTACCAGCCGCTCTGTACGATAGGGTTTCGCAGAAGCTACTCAGCTCGATCGTGCTGCAACTGGTGCACTCCTCGTACGTGTAGCACTTCTTCACACAGCTGTAGCTCTGATCGGCACAATCACCACAATCCATGGCAGCTGTATCGAAGAGAGAGAGAGAGATAAAGAGAAAAATTATAAGTTACATACACACTCAAATTTTCCAGCTTCGACCACTACCTTCTTCATCATCCGCGTCTTCCTCCTCGTAGCCGTATCCTTCCTCCTCCTGTTCCGGCGGTGCCATCACGATGAACGTCTCGTTGTACGACAAATGCTGTCCCACGGTCAGCTGCACGGTCGTGCTTTCGCTTTCACAGAAGCTGGACGCAATGTTGCGATAGTGCGTCTGCTCGCACGACCACTGTTCCTCCTCGTCCCGCACGCAAACCCGCGGCCCAACCACGGTGCAGCGCTTCACACGCGCCACGCTCGCATCGGTCGCTTCGGCCTCGACCGCGACGCTCGACGCCGGCCCGGACTCCCTCAGCTCGTAGTCCGAGCCCGGCGGCACGTACGTGTCCCCACTCGAGTAGCTCGGGAAGTCATCGAAGCTTCCTCCAGCGACGCTCGACGCCGAGCTGGGCTCCCTCGTGTCTTCCAGTGTACTGCCGCTCGAGTAGCTCGGGAAGTCCTCGAAGCCGCCTCCAGCCTGCTCCCCGGTGAAGTAGTCATCGAAGCTGCTGCTGTCACTGGGCCGTGCCGACCCAAAGTCGGTAGTGTAGTTGCTCTGCACTTCTGGGACCACCACGGAACCGACGTACGACGGGTAGGACGCTTGCTGGATGATGGTCGGTGCGCTGGACAGGATGCTACCGCTGCTGATGATGCTGCTGCTGCTGGCGACACTGACGCTCGGCGTGTACGGTACGGCCGGCGCCGAGGTCGTGCAGGTGCGCTGCGCATAGAGCGTTCGCACGCACGACGAACCCTGCAGCATGTAGCCCGCCGAACAGGTCGCCTTCGAGCTGGTCACCTTCGTCACGCACATACCGTCCCGCAGTACAGCGCCATTGCGACACTGGGCCGCCACCTTGACCAGCTTCGTGCAGGTGCCGTGCGCGTACCGGTACCCCTCCGCGCACTGAGGCCGATCGATGACGCAGTAGTTCTGCTGCAGGGTCGCACCGGACGGACAGGTCGGTTCCCGCGTTTCGCGCCGCACACAGCCCTCCCGGCGCAGCTCGTACTCGGGCGGACAGTTCGGTCCGGGCGCCACGCACCGCCCATCCATCATCGAGCCTCTCGCGCACGCCAGCTTCACCACGCGCTGCCTCACGCACTGTCCGCCGCGGAGCTGGTAGCCCGGCGCGCACGTAGCACTGCGCACGCACCGCCCCTCGGTAATGACCGTGCCGGGCGGGCACTCGGGCGAGCCGTAGCTCGTGCGGACGCACTCGCCCCGCACCATGCTGTAGTCCGGCTCGCAGGTCGGCCCATCGCCGATGCACAGATTGTCCCGCAGCATGCTGCCGTGCGGGCAGCGGACCGTTTCGCGTACCTCGCGCACACACTCGCGCCCCTTCAGCTCGAACCCGGCCGGGCAGAGCAGCCGCTGGGAGACGCACCGGTTGCCCACGATCTGGAACTCGTACGGGCAGTTGATCGGCCGCCGGTCCAGCATCGTGCACTGGCCGGCCGAGAACGTGTAGCCCGTCTCGCACTGCGGTGGTCGCACCAGCACGCACACCCCATTGCTTAGCCGCGTGCCGGGCGGACAGATCGGGCTGCGGTACTCCACCTTCACGCACCGGTCGCCCACGTAGTCGTACCCGTGCTCGCAGCTCGGTATGCCCACCACGCACATGTCGCGCACGAGCCGGGCCGCCATCGGGCACGAAACCGTGCGCTGCTCCGTCCGCACGCACATGTTGCCCTCGAGGCGGAAGCCCGCCGAGCAGCTGAAGTGCGCAATGCACTCCCCGTCCGCGTACACGAACCCGGGCGGGCAGGTGATGGCCGTATGCTCCTCGCGCTGGCACGTCCCACGGTGCAGGTAGTACCCGGGCGGGCAGCTGAGCGTGCCGACGCAGAACCCGTTGCGCTTGGTGCTGCCGGGCGGGCAGGTTGCCGGCCGCTCGGTCAGCGTCACGCACGCGCCCTCCATGTTGCGGTAGCCGGGCGGGCAGGTAGGCCGCGTGTGGATGCACCGGTCGCCCGCCTGCTGGTAGCCGTCCCGGCACACGGCCGGCCGGGTCTGCAGCCGCACGCACCGGTCCCCTTGCAGGAAGCTGCCCGCCGCGCACGTCATCGTGTGGTAGACGATGCACTGCCCGCCGTCCATCGTGTAGCCGGGCGGACACTCCATCGCGAGGAGCGACCGGCGCGAGCAGACGCCATTCTGCATGGTGAAGCCGGCCGGGCAGGCCGCCGCCTGGACCGAGGCCGTCATTTGCGTTTGCGTTTGGGTCTGGGCCGCCGCCGCACAGCCGGTAGCGCACGGGATGCCGCACGCGCCCGTCATGCACGGATTGGCGCATATGCCGTACGCGCACGGGCTCGGGGCCACGGCCGGGCTGGCGACGGCAGTGACGGTCGTGCCGTGGCACTGGCCCGCCGAGTACTGGTAGCCGGCCGGGCAGCTCGGGTAGGCCGTCTCCTGCGTCTCGCACACCCCGTTCACTGGCACCGTGCCGACGCGGCACTGGGCCGCGACGCTGCTCTGGCACCGGCTCCCCCGGAGCGTCGTGCCGGGCGGACAGACCGGCGCCGTCGTCATGCGCATCACGCACTGTCCCTCCTGCAGCGTGTACCCGTCCATGCAGATCATGTCGCGCGTAACGCACCGCTCGCCCTCCAGCACGGTGCCGGCCGGGCAGGTCATTGTCGTGCGCGACATGCGCACGCACATCGCCTCCTTCGCGTTGTAGTTGTAGCCGTACTCGCACTGCACCTTCGCCAGGCAGCGCTCGCGCACGTACGCAAACCCGGCCTCGCAGCTCGGCGACACCTGCTCGCCCCGCACACAGTCCCCGTCGCGGCGCGTTGCCCCAGCCGGACAGTCGTCCACGCGCAGCACACACTTCCCGTTGCGGTACTGCGCGCCGGCCGGGCAGCGTGGCTCCTCCCGGAGGTGCTGCACGCAGACGCCATCGCGCAGCGCGAATCCGGTCTCGCAGCGCGGCTCCCCCACCACACACTGGTCGTCGCGCATCACGCTGCCCGGCGGGCAGGTCCGGCGGGCGGTCAGCTCCCGCACGCACTCACCATTGCGCAGCGTAAAGCCCGTCTCGCAGCTGACCGACGAGGAGACGCACTCGCCCGCCTGCATGCGCATCTCGCGCGGGCAGGTGGCGGGCCGCTGGCTGTACCGGACGCACTGCATGTACTCGAGCTTGTAGTCGCGGGGGCACACGTCCTGCTCGGACTCGCACACTTCCCCCACCAGCCGGGCACCGGACGGGCAGGTCGCGGGTCGGTTCTCCTTCTTCACGCAAACGCCCCCGGGGCGGGTCTGGAAGCCGGGCGGACAGTTCAGCTCCTGCACCACGCACACGCCGTTCTGGGGGCGCGTGCCCGGCGGGCAGCGGGGCGTTGTGCGGCGCTCCAGCACACACTGGCCCCCGGACAGCCGGTACTCGGGCGGACATTCCGGGCTGGACACGACGCACAGCCCGCCCTGGAGCGAGCCGCCCTCCTCGCAGCTGATCGGGACCTGTTCGCGCTGGACGCAGATGCCGCCCTCCTGCCGGTAGCCGGCCGGACACTGGGGCGTACTGTACAGGCAGACGCCGCCGGCGAGCCGGGTGTCGGGCGGGCAGCTGGCCGGTGCACTCATGTTCCGCACGCACCGCCCGTACTCGTCGATCGCGTACGGGTAGCGGCATTCGGCCGGCACGACGCACACGTCGTCGCGCCGCATTCCCCGCGTACAGCGTGCCTCCTGGTTGCTGTGCTGGATGCACTCCTCGTAGTTCAGCTCGTACCCGGCCGGGCAGGTCAGTGCCTCCAGCTGGCTGCCTTCCTCCGTCTGCATGTCGACCTGTTTCGTCTCGTACTTGACGCACTGGTCGCCCACCTGCGTGTAGCCGGACTCGCACGTACACGTCACGACCGGGGGCGGTGGTGGCGGTAGCGGAGGTTGTACCACTGTCGGCGGTGGCTGATGGATAATGACAGGCGGTGGAACCGCCACCTGTCCGCAGGTTGCCGTAGCGCAAGGGGCCTGCAGATGGCACTGGCCGTTCAGGAGCGTGTAGCCGGCCTGGCAGGTCGCTTGGCCGACGCACGTGTTGCCGACGAGATTGTAGCCCGCGCCGCAGTACGATACGCGCTGCACGCACTGCCCATTCTGTAGCTGGGTGCCGGCGGGACAGTTGATGGTGGAGCCGACACCAGTCGTCATGATGCCGCCGATCGGCATTATGCCACCGGTTTGCAGCAGGCCGCCACCACCGTACGGGTACACGATCTGGCGGTTCGTTCGCGTTCGATTTCCAACCGTCCCGTTGCGGACGTGCGGCACCGGGTATGTTTCATTCGTAACCGTGACGTTCCCGACAGCCGGAACGGTACTGTTTGTGGCCGCGCTAGCGACGAACGCTGCGTGAAGCAGCCCGGCTAGCAGCAGGCAGCATATTACACTCTGCAAAGAAGGAGCAAAGAACGCCGAGAAGAGCGGTCGGTGAGCGAACATGCTTTTTCGTCATTATCAGTGTATTTCGACAGAGGAATAGCCACACATCGGGAATCGACTGATAATGCAATGGAAATTTGAGTGAGATTGAGTGTTGCAAATTTTTCGACAAAAAAAACACCCGAAAACCGATGATAGAGTAAACAGTTAAATATTAGTCCTCAATGCTTAGAAACAATTTAGCCAAACCCAATTTTGTGTAGGGACACTTGTATTAAAGATGAAAATTTTGCAGGATTCTTTGTGAAAAATCGCTTCGAAAATCGTTCCTTCTGACGATTTTACACAAATCGTTCACAAGATGTTATAAGCTCCAGTATAAAAAGATTCATATTTATATTTGAAGGCCTTCAGTTACAATTACATTAAGTTTCATAAGATTATTTTAATTTTAAGCCAGGGTAACCGTGAACGTGAAAATAAAGATTTAGATGCTCAGTTATCGAAAGCATGCGAAGACATTACAAATTCTATACCAAGTTAAACGAAACCGAATTTCCCGACTGATAGTTATCAATTTTATACATTTTGAATGCCTTCGTCATTGAAATATCTTAATAATTGCACTCAAACAACTTTAGAAAAATGGCAGAATAATGATGAAATAGTTTACTTCGACTAGAATGATGTGTATTCGTTGAAGAGTTCGAATACTCCATCTTCAATACATCAAACATCATATTTTAGCTTGTTTTTTAGTAGATACAGTCAAGACTCGTGAAGCTAAATCTTCAAGGAATCTTAAGCTTAGAAAGATTTCCAAGGTATCAAGTATCCGGAGTATCCAAAATGTCAAAGCGTAAAAATTTCTCCTCATTTCACAGCTAAATAAAACATTTTTGTGTACTACGAAATTCAGCTGAGAGAGTGTAGGTAACGAAGTCATAAATGAGACATTAAGAAATATGTATAAGGGGTTCAAAACTGTGACGGAATACATCAGTAAGACGATATTCATCTTCAAGTGACTACACCACAGCGAGATTCCACTGTATATCAAAAACTGTCATTTTCATTTTCACTTTCACGGTACCTGTCTAGTGATTAGTCCTCCTTTGTTCTGATCTCTTCTCATTTCACATGATCTACTTCGTTTGTATAGTAGCAATGTACGTCGTGATCATTTACTGGCACTTCCAATGAATAGACCACCGATACGAACTTATTGGAGCGATTTATCTCATTTCAACGAGTGAAAAAATTCAATGAACTCCACTTGTTTCCTGGCACTTATCCCATTATTCTAGCATGAACTCATTCCAAATCTGCTTCACAGCTATATTTGTTATAATTGTTGCACTTTAGCTCAAACGGAAAAAGATGTAAATCTATAATCGATTCCAAATATACTTGGACACACTGTAAGCACGTTAGACTTCAGAGACCGTAGAGAAATAGTACAGACTTATATGTTAACCACTTTGCACATTTGCCCCACAGCACCGGATTACCTTTGTTTCACGTAATTCCATCGCGTACACTTGTAACTTCACTCCAATCCGGCGATACTCGCCGTATGGCAATCGGATTAACACTGGATGTGTGGTGTGGCCTTGCTGTTGATTTAAATATTATTCTACCATCCGCCCAATTATCTCACCTCGAAGGTCAAACCCAGATTATAGGAAGAAGTTTGTGCTCCCCAATCGCGTCAGCATTTCCAGCTAAATTCTTCCCACATGGGAGTTCATTGCAACAATTTGACAACTTCTTATCAGTGAGGTAACCGCCAGTGGCACCCTGCATCCTCTAGAACATCGAGAGGATGGGGTCTTTTTTTGTGTACGCCAACAATGTTGGCCCAACCTCTCCATTCATGTTTGGGTTCTGTTTTAATCAATTTCGGTGGAATTCTAATTCCAGCACCGGCCCGTATATTTAATTCGTAGAATCAACCAGGAGTACCAAAGAATTGTTTTGCATGTTCTATGCTCTAAGCCGAAACTCGGAATGTGAAGGTTAACCCAATGGGGTTATCAACCACGGTGGGTCGTTAGCTGGAATCCGGGAAATGATATTTTCAGTTCCAACTAAGCCTGACTTTCGGGCAGACGTTTAAACCATAGGAGGGTAATGTTTCGCGGATCCTGTAGACTGTGGTGTTTTGCCACCGCGTTGGCCCTGCTCCCGTTAGCCTTCCCGGCCGAAACTGTGCCGAAGAGTGTATCAATTCCGCCTATCTGCTTAAACGGAGCGAAGGTGGCGGGCAAATGTGTGTGCAATCCCGGCTACAGTGAGTACAAAGGCAACTGTTACCTTACCAACCCATCGGCCAGCTGCCCAGCGGGATCCGTTCTGTGGAATGGAAGTTGCCACCCACAAGTCTTGCCCCCGATACTGGAAGTCGTTCCAGCAAAGGAAAGCTTCATAGTTGTGCCACCGTTGCATATCAAGCTCCCGGTGCCGGATCCGCTCGATCCGAACAATGTGGAGGAAGAGCAGGCGGAGGATGAGGATGATGATGACGCGGAACAGGTCGGTATGGTTCCGACGCGTGATCACCATCTCACCGTAAGCTACGAGAAGATCGTTAACAACCATAATGTGATCTATAACGAAACCACATTCAACACGAACACGGTCAACAACGTCATAGTGCAGATCATGCGCCGGAAAGCGAACGGAGCTTTGCGAATGGTCGTGATAAGAAACAACGAAACCACCGTGCACGAGGAAGGCCCAAACGAGACCAAGCCGCCGAGTAAAACGGAAACTCCGCCGGCAGACGACAGCACGGACGAACCTGCGACGACGAAAGCACCGGACTCGGATCCTCCCTGCTGTATGATCGTGTCGCCAAGGGTGTGCCGTAAGCAGGAGGACGAATGGGTTTGCTTCCATCGGAAGCAGTACGTGTGTGCCCGGGTTTGCACGGCAAAGGTGATGTACCTGCGACCGAGGAAGCCTCGCTATCAGCATCCATGGTTGATTATGCCACCGATGACGACCTACCCGGCGTACAATGCTCACTGTCGTATGGGACAGTGCCCAAGACCAGGTATAAGCTAGCGGCTGCGTTGAGGAGACAGTTGTCCAGCAGTGTAAGCCTTGTACTTTCTATCGTTCCAGATTGTTCTGGGTGCCTCCGGGGAAGAAGCCGATGCCACCCGATGTGCTACACGTACGACTGTGCGAAGAATGCGAGCTGTCACTTTGTCGATCAGGACGCGTTCTGCAAGGATTCCCCTGGACAGGTGTGCGTGATGACCGAGGAAAAAATTATAGACCTACTGGAGCAACCGAAAGCAAATCGAACTTTAGTTGGGTGAGACCCCAACCTTACATGCTACCTATTAAATAATATTTCGTTAAAGATATGCTACCACCCAAATAAACTAGCACGTACAAGAAGTAGGTTAAACTATGGACGCACAATAAACTGGTCGAGCTTCTTCTCGCGTGCGTGACTTTTATTGCAATTTACTTCCTATTTTGAACAACATTCCTTGCTGGCTTTACGCTCGCTACACTACGCAGGAGGCGTTTAAAGATTTTCCTCCTCATCGTACTCCTCCACGAAGTACACCTCATTGTTCATGGCACCAGCACCCGAACCGTCCTCCTCGTCCTGGTCCTCCTCGTCCACACCGGGCCCACTGGCAGGGAGTTTGGTCGTTTCTTCTCCTTTCTTTTCCTGCCACTTCTGCCCGTACTGCGGATGGGTAGCCGGTGCGGCCATGTAAGGATTATCCACACCCTGCGTACAGTTCTTAACCGTGATGGTTGAACCATCCGTGACGACGGCACACTTGGCCGTCGGTACGCCCCAATCATCCGACACCTCGTTCGACACCGCGAAATCGTCCCCATCGTAGTAGATCACGTTCGATTGATCCAGGGCGGGATCGAACGTTTCGACCGCCGACGGTGCTGCACCCCAGGCCGGATCAATACGATCATGCCCGTAGCAACCGTAGCCACAGTCGCCGTACCCCTCCGGACAGTTGCCGGTGAGGAAGCAGGGTGCCTGATGGTAGTAGAACGGACGAAGCACCGGACCGCGCCTATACCGTGGACCAACGTCAAACGCATCGTCATAGCAACCACGGCAGTGGTCCTGTACCCGTGCGTGCCCATTGAACGCCTCGTACCCGTGCCCGTAATGGTCGTAGCAGCCCGCACATATCACAGTCATGTTGGCCGGCTTGCCGCACACCACGTACGGCCACTCGTCGACGTACACGCAGGTTGGCTTTTCCGGCTGCGGCACGTAAGCGATCTTTTCCTTACATTCGCCCGTGGTTCGGTTGCAGCGCTTGCGCTGCTGAACGTGTATTACGTCGGCCGTACACTGTGGGCCGCAGGTTTGGAACTTGTGATGCTTGCAGCGCACTCCCTGCGTCGACGTGTGGCAACTCTTGGGGCGCACCGCCGTACAGCAGCGCTCCGGTTCCGACCCACTGCTACCATCGTCCAGGGCCAGCTCCGTTAGATTCGTGTACACGTGGATGTTGTTCACGTTGGTGTTGTTCAGCGTGGTCGGCATGTGGATGTGGTTGGTGTTGTTCACTATGTTCGTGAGGCGTATAACGGTGGTCACATTGACCGGTACGCGATAGTGCACACTGTTCTCGCCGTCCTCATCGTCTGCTGCACCGCCATCGTCGATCTGGTTCGTGTCGGGACGTACGATCACCGTGCGATCTAGGCTCTTCAACACCGGCCGCTGAAGAACGGGCAGCGGTTTGACGGGCACGAATGCTACGAATGGTTTCGCCGTTTGAATCACGGGCTCCACGACCACCGGTGGACAGGGTAGCGTCTGTCGCTTCTGACGAGCTGCCTTTAGCTCTTCGACGCAGTCACGATAGGCTTCATATTCGGTTTGTTCACACACGGTATCCTCCAGGGTTGAGGTTTCGCACGGTGTGGGTGCAGCGTGCAAGCAGCTTGCTAGACATGCCAACACTGCCACTATTGCTATAAGATTCATCTGCAATGAAATGAAAAAAAAACGGTGAGACAATACCCATGCGGTGTGGGAAAGAGTGTCAGTTTTCTTTGCCGCCTATTACTTTGAATTCAATTTTTCAATCACAATTAATCATTCAGTCTCGTGCGATCAATTACGCCATGGTTGCCGATTACCGGCAGTCAATACATCATATGGCTTTGACACACGCGTCTATTCACCGGTCAAAAATGTCACCTTACTGATATCACTAACGATGGTCTTTCGCACTTTCTTATCTTTCTAAGCAAACGGGCGTCTGCAGAGAACGGTGATGCCCAACTTTTGCTGGACAGGTGGAACTAAAAAGCTTTCTAAGCTAATAGGACACATCCTGAATAGACAGATCTGTTGTCTATTGAGCCATTGTAAATTTATGTATCTGAAAACATATAGAGCAGCTACAGTTATAACAGCCCTACCTACCTTTGAGAAGTTTAGCAACAGGTGACCAACATAGAAGCCAACCTGCAGTGGACCTACGAGATGATACACGTCTGGTGGAGAACTGACTTCTACTTCAATAATGGGTAACAGCTCCGCGCTGGTTAGATTGTTGTTATCGGTTTTCGGCTTGGCAGGGTGGACGAGGGGCAGACTTATACTAGAAGATATCGTTTCTTTATCTTGCGAGCTAGCTGATACGTGTACAGCAGCAAAATTTGGCAAATTTTCCGCATGGCTTCGGTGTCAGTCTTTCTTATGCTTTAGCCCAGCACATATTTAGCAGAATGTGATGCTTTAAGAATAGATTTTGTTTCTTTTTTTTCTGCCAAAGAGTTTCAACCTCAGTCAACGACGAATTGATTGTTCAGAGATATTTTTTCAGTAATTGTCACATGGATCCCTTGCTATCAGTATAGTGTTTTGCTTGTGTGTAGTTGCGCTTGTCAAGGTAAAGTTCCAGTTCGGCGGATTAGGTCCACTACTTACGTCTAGCCTCTGCGTTTTAGGATACTGCGTTGGCTTAAGCTTAAGCCGTTTATCGGTGAAAACATGTCAGAATAAAAAAAAAAGATATCGGACGCATGATGTTGCAAAACATCATCCAAACACTTTATTCAACGTCTTTCTAACGGTAGGCAGAAGATAAAGTTAAACCAGTTCTCCGAACGACAATCAGCAATTGTAGCAAACTTCTGGGAACGGTACTTCGTCGATGACCGCTTTCAGCAAGTTTTGAAAGTTCCAATTCCGGAACGAAGCTATCATGTAATCGCGAAAATCGAAGTTTGTCATTATCTGCAAGGACAGGAAGATTGCATAAGCAGTATGAGTACAGCTTAAAATTGAAGACTAATGCTAAGGCATTCTTACCGCACGTGAAATTAGCTGCACGTATTTGTTGTTTGGATAGCCCACCGTGACGATCTTGTTCGAATTGTCTATCGACATGAACTGGAGCGAGCCGGTCGGTTCGGTGGAATTGAAAGGTTTCGTCACCTTTAGCGGGAAATCGAACTGATTGTACGTGACGTACAGTGTGCCCGTCCCGTTGTACTCCTCCAGATTGGCGGCAAAGTCCAGCACCACGCCAATGCCGTGCCACTTCAGTGCTCCTTGTACGGTTACCTCCGTGTTGAGAAAGATTTCCGAAAACTTTTGTGCGTCGAACTCGATCGAATCGATCTTGGCGAGAAAGGCCGAATGAAACGATACATTGCCAGTAATGGAAAGGCCTTTGTCGGTTAGTCTGTGGAGTAATGAGAGAAGGCAAAACGTCTGCAGAATCTGAACAGATTTTTTTTGTAAACAGCTCCATCTAATCAACCTTGATAGTGTTAACAGCGACCATAGGGGAAGTAGTTTTACGGTACACTAATTAGTGTTATCACCCCAATAGCTACCAATAGTGATAAACAGGGACTGATTCATCGGCTCACCTTGCTCCTTCATCACTATTCGTGCGCTTTTAGCAAGCTGTTACTACCGGTACACTTACTGTATAGGAGCTACGTAGTCTGCAATTGGCAGCGAGTTTCCAGAAATGTATCTCCCTTCCAATATTTCCACCACGCGTTTTGCAACTCGTTCCAGGTACGGACGTGCACCAATCACTATCATAGCATAGAGAGCAGTAAATTCGTACTGTCCATAAGATACATTTTTAAATAGCTTACCAACTACGGCACTGTGAACGGGAGCCGGCCAAACGAGAAGCGTGCCTATCACGGCGAAACAGGTACAGTATCGTAGAAACACTTTACATTTTAACTCCATCTTACCGTTCCGTAGTCGTAAAAGGCATCAGACCTTAACCCTGGGGGAAATAAATTGATTGTTGAAGTGGATTAAACAGCGCAGATTTTGGGTGATATTCCGCTTTGACCAAAGTCGCGTTATCTTATCAACGGTCGATTTTTAAAATAGCACAGCAATACCAATACCAATAATACGGATTATTCCTTTGTGTGCACAGTGCACGTTTATGTGTGTGTGTTTGAGTGTGAGTGTGTGATTGAGGCGAATCTCTTCACATTTGCTCTCATCGCTCACAAAGCAGGCGGTGTGTTTTTGTAGTTGTTGGCATACTTCGGTCGTTGTAGATGGCGTTTGTAACGACTCGTTACCATGGACGAATGGGATCTGTTTGGAACAACACCGTGTGATTGGGAATTTGGTGATGGTGCAGAATTTGCCAGCAACTTTCAGGATGAACAATACCCATCACAAACTAGTGCACTGTTTGACGAATTCGGAATCGATAGTCGAAGTTGTTCGGACGCATTGGATCGCATCGGTTGGCAGCTTTACTTTCCGAACAAAGGTAAGTGAACTGTGAGCGGTTTAATGGAAGTCACTCATACTATTCGCTCTCTCCTAGATGTACAAACCTGCCGAACAACAAACAAACACATTCGCTGTTTGGTGAAACACTACCACGATTATCGGTGTGAATATTCACTATTAGAAGCGGAAAGCTCCGGCAGCTTTGAATTCAAGCTGAATCTTGCCCGCACTGATATTTGCCTTAAAGATGCATGGCCAACTTTGCAAGCTGATATTGAAGCATTCCCTGAGTACACTATAGCCTGTATGGGACTTGCCATGTATCGCACCGTTGCAGCAACCCATCAAGCTGATCCCTTTTCACCAGAAACACTCGAAATACCAAAGATCACTGCACGCTTGCACCTATTTGGACCCGAACAATCGATCAGTACAATTGATGCTAGCTACACAGACAAATTGGTAACGATTGGTGGGCCGATCGTACATGATAGCGAACCGATTGTTACCAGCACCTTGAGGGCGTACAAATGCAGATACTGCCACGATACGATCGTTTTAGAGCGGCACCATAACCGTCACACTACGCGCCAGTGGATCTGTGAGCAATGCAATGCTGGCGGAGGAATTGAGTATTGTAGTGCGTCCGTGTTGAATCGGGATGAAGCACATCAACTCATTATGGTTCAAGATGCTAGAGTATCTAAAACCCGTTGCCAAACCATTGAAGTGAAGGTGCCTTGCGCTCTGGTAGATGGTTTGCAAGCAGGAGATAATGTTACCATAACTGGTGTGTTGAAAATCGATTCGAGCAAGTTCGTTGCAGCAATCTGCATAAGAAAGGATCTCGACAATGGTACGATTGAAAGGAATGTAAATTCCACGGACGTAGAAGTGATCAATGCAATTCGATCTGAGGCGTGCCTATTTAAGCTGCTGGTACAATCTCTCTGCCCAGCAGTTGCTGGATTGGAAACGGTCAAAGCTGGTTTACTGCTTGCTTTATTCAGTACTACAGGCGATGTGCACGTCCTGCTGGCTGACATAGATAGCGGTAGATCGCAAAAGCTACTGGACAGCTGTATGGCAGCATCGCCGAAAGGATTTGTTGAAAACGATCCATACCGAGATGAGGTTCGTCTGCAATATTTGATGGCAAAATCACCAGCACTACTAGGGTTGGGAGTATGTTGTATCGAACGAATCGATAAAATGGATAAGCTAGAAATGTTGGAAAAGATGCTGACCGACACACCACCTCACACTACCTTGCTGGTAACTGTAATGCCTAACAGGGGCGTACTTGATACCAGGAAACCGTTCCTCGATAATTTCATTCTACCAAGGAATTTGATGGAAAAGTTTGCGTTGGTATTTCTAATGGAAGATGTAATCATTCCGCCAGAGGAACTCGTTTGCTCCGACGGCGTTCGGTTGCATCCCGAAACCCCTTCCGCAAGTAAATGTAGCGTTGAAATACCTTTAGTACGACAGCTTAGGCTAAAGCCTGGCGAACATTGCGATCGTTTGCCGATTGAGTTGTTGCAGAAGTACATAGGTGGGCTAATTTGAATTTGGTTTTGTGCATGTACATCAAATTGTAATGTATGTTTCTCCCTTTTTGTAGATTATGCACGTTCGCACTGTAATCCCGAGTTTACTGAGGAGTCAATGGCATTGCTGGAGCGCTTCTTCTCAGAAATGTATTCCATGCCCCACTGGCTAAACATAACGAATGGGGTGAAAATGGCTCAAATCAAGAGCATGGCTCTCGCCAGGGCACGGATCGATCTTTCACCGGCTATTACAACAGAGCATGTGATGGACACCGTCAGGATTGTAAGTCGCAGCTGGTACGATAGGTACGATACGGACGATCGTGCCCCGACGGTGCAATTGCCCGCTAAAAAGGGAGGAGTGAAGGCAGCCAGTATTCGCCAGTTTTTGGAAGTGTTAAGAGCCCGATCGGTGGAGCACAAAACAAAATCATTTAGCCTGAAAGAGCTTCGCGCATTGATTGAAGAAGAGGGAATGCCGGGCTTTGAAGATGAAATTATCGAAAAGCTTAACATTCAGGGTTATTTGTTGAAGAAAAGTGCAGGATGCTACCGATTGCTCGTTTGAAAATGGTTGATTCGACTGTTCTAGTTTTATAGTCGTTTAGGTTACACTTACATGACAATCTCACAAAACAATAACCCGAATAAAGAACTTTTTTTGTTATGAATTTTAAACTCCAACGGTCATAATGTTGCAATTCAAATTCAGCTGTCAAAGCATCATTTTCCCAACAGGTGGCGCTGACGCTGAAATTGACAGATACGTGCAGAGTGACCAGAAATACCGATTTATCTGTATTCCTACCGATTTTTGATAAGCCTACCGATTAGCAGATGACCACCCTAAAACTATCGATTTTTCATTTATCCTACCGAAAAACACAGATTTTTTCAGAATACTGACCGAAAAGTCTTAAAACCATTTCCTAAATGATTTAATGCAGTGAAATCCATATGAAATGTGGAAATTACTAGAGACCAGAACCAGAGGAACAAGAACTGCCACTGCGGCAGGTCCGAAGCGGTCGCGTGGAACCCCGAGAAAAGGGAATCACCACCGCTCAAAAGGAAATGTGCATCTCAATCCTTCGTTGGCTGAGAATCCCTAGTACAGTTTTCAGATCGACAATTCAGAAATGCTTCATTCGTGTGACCGATATGGACCTCATCTGATGCATCTTCTTTAAATAAAAAATGATGTATTTTCTCGCGCAGATAAGCTATTCCCCCCCCCTCCTCCGCTTAACACATCAAATATACCGAAAACTTTCGATACAAATTGAAACTCCTACCGAAAACTACCGATAAAATATTGACGCTCCTACCGAAAACCGCCAGAAAAATCTGGCCACACTGTATACGTGTTGACGGCCGTTTGTTGTTGTTGTTGTTTGGTCGCGTTTGAAACAAATCGCGCGCTCTCCGATGGCGGAAAATCCGACCGGTGGTAATCCGACACAAAATACAACGAACAATGCAGGCTCATCGAATCGTCGCGGTGGCTCTTCTCGCGGTGCTCGAGGAGGCTGGCGTGGCAATTGGAGAGGCAACTATCGCGGCTACCGGCACCAGGCCTATGTGCCCAGAGAAAAGCCGGTAGGTTTTGCACTGCCATCGTCGTCGGCCGATTGTTCTTCCGGATCGGGACCACCCACCCAAGTCACCTGCTTTTCGACGAGCTTACGAAACAGCGGCTGTGAATACGTTGCATGGAAGATATACTTTCCCAATGAAGGTACGTGAGAGGGGGAATGGCTATGCGTTCCTTTCCCGGCAACGTACGGTGCTCACCTTCCTTTCCCCGTTTTTGTTACAGATTATTCATCCAGTTCCAAGACGGCCCATCGTGTGCGCGCCATGCAGAAGCATTACAGCGACTTTGCCGACCTGTACGATCTTCCGCAGGTCAAAGCAACCTGCTGGTTCGAGCTAAAGCTAGATGCATGCGACAACGATCAGCAGCTCCGCACGCAATGGTCCACGCTGCGACAGGATCTGACGGACAGCCCGGAGCACACGCTTGCATGCATCGGGCTGGCAATGCACCACACGCTTATGTGCCAGCAGCCGACCGGCAGTACGCAGAGCGACGCAAAGCTCTGCCTGCAAACGATTCGGCCCCGCATCGTCGGTTACGGCCCGGAGGTATCCATTTCATCGATCAAAGTGAGCAGCATGGGCAAGCTGGTATCCGTGCGCGGTACGATCATTCGTGCCGGCGCGACCCAAATCATGAACACCTGGTGTGCCTTCCGCTGTGCGCAGTGTGGCAGCGAGCAGGCGGTTCAGCAGAAGGATGGAATCTACACCACGCCCACCTCGTGCCACAGTGGGTGCAAAGCGCGCAGCCATTTCGTGCTGCTGCAGCAGTCCGCCTTCACCCGCATGGAGGCGTACCAGACGCTGCGGCTGCAGGAAACGACCCAGGGCTCGCGGACCGTGGCGGGCAGCGCGGCCAAGAACATCGAGATCGAGCTCACGCACGAACTGGTGGACAGTGTGTGCCCGGGGGACGATGTCACCGTGACCGGCATACTGAAGGCCCGGTCGCAGGACGGATCGGACGGCGCGGGAAAGGCCAGCATGTTCAAAGCGTACCTGCAGGCGGTGTACGTGCGCAGCAACAAGAACGTGCTGGCCAACTGGAACCGGCTGGCGGAGTTTACCGAGCTGGACATGGAAGCGATACGGCTGATCATGGCGGAACCGTCGCCCTTCCGGCTGCTGGTCCAATCGCTCTGTCCCACGATCTATGGGCATGAGATCGTGAAGGCGGGTCTGCTGCTCGGGCTGTTCGGTGGGATGGCCAACACTGCGCGCACCCGTGCCGAGATACACGTGCTCGTGGTGGGCGATCCGGGCATTGGGAAAAGTCAAATACTGCAAAGCTGTGCCAATGTGTCACCGCGCGGGATTTTCGTGTGCGGCACGAACTCCTCCAACGTGGGCCTCACCGTGACGGTGCGCACGGAGAAGGGTGTCGGGGCGTCGCTCGAGGCGGGTGCGCTGGTGCTGGCCGACCAGGGCGTCTGCTGCATCGACGAGTTCGACAAGATGTCCGGCCACAGCGGGCTGCTGGAGGTGATGGAGCAGCGGTCGGTCAGCGTGGCCAAGGCGGGCGTCATCTGCACCGTGCCAGCCCGGACGACGGTACTGGCCGCGGCCAACCCGGCCGGTGGCCACTACAACAAGGCGAAAACGGTGTCGGAAAACTTGAAGCTACATCCGGCCCTGCTTTCGCGGTTCGATCTGGTGTTCATTCTGCTCGATCGGTCGAACGAGCGGACGGACAATCTGCTTACCGCCCACATCCAGAAGGTGCACGGTTTGGCCAAGGCCGGCTCGTCCCACCTGCAACCGCAGCCGTCCCATCCGTTCTTTGACGCGTCGGGCCACTGCTCGTACGAGGAGGAAGGGGAGCCGCCGCTGGAAGAGCGGTTACGGTTAGCGCCGGGCGAACAGATGGACCTGTTGCCACCGGAAATCGTTCAAAAGTACATCGGTGAGATAAATCATCTTTAAATTTATGTTTATGAGAGAAATAATTTAATTTCTTTCCCCCTTTTGCACAGGATACGCCCGCAAAAACGTGCAACCGAAGCTGACGGCTAAGGCGGCCGAGGAGCTGCGCGAGTTCTTCGTCGAGCTGCGGCGGGCCCACAACCATATGGACATGATACCGGTCACCACCCGGCAGCTGGAGGGTTTGATACGGCTAACGCAGGCCCGCGCGAAGATTGACCTCTCGCCGGAAGCAACGGTGGCCCACGTGCGCGATGTGTTGGCCATCCTGCGGCAGAGCATGCTGGACGTGTTCAGCACGGACGAGGGTGATCTACAGTTTACCCGCCTGACGAACGGTAGCGGCACCAGCAAAACGTCGATGGTGCGCAAGTTTGCCCGTGTGCTTGCGTCCCGCTCGGCCGTGACCGGCACGACGCTGTACACGATGGCCGAGCTGCGGCAAGCGATGGCGGCCGGTGGCATTGTGGCCAACTGTAACGAGCTGATCGACACGATGAACATTCAGGGCTTTCTGCTAAAGAAGGGACGCGATTGTTACAAGTTTATCATCGAATGAGGAGCAACCAGTGCTTTTGTTAAAATGACGAGTAAACTTTATTTCTGTACAGAGTACACTCCCCCCCAGTTGCGCTTGGAGAGCATAGTTGATTGTTCCTCACACAGTCGTAGGTGTGATCGATTCGAGGGGGCTACAGATGGACCCGGTTCGATTAACATCTCTATTTACAATCTTTCGCGTTCGAACGATTCTTCTTCATTGCGGGATACGTTTTCATCGGTTTCATTACACACTACACGATACTTATCTCTATACAGGCTATGGCTACACAAAGTAGGAGGAAGGTGAAGGCGATGGGATCGTAACTGTGCTAAAGGCGGAAGGCGTTTCGTGAGACAGTTGTTGTTCCCGCAGCTGAGCTTGAGGGACGGATTATCTTTCTACTATGTACACACGGGACGATCGGGGCTGCGGAAGCGGGAAAGCGGATAATTTCGTCGTTTGTCTCACATCGATGGACAGTGTAATAAATAAAGAAACCCGATTCGCGATAGCGCTTGGCAGCAGTTCGCTGGTACGGATGTGGTTTAACGGACAGCCTCTTCCGGGGTGGCAGCCGGCTGCTAGAGTGACCATCAAAGCAAGACACGTTCGAATCATAGATCTGCAGGGGAGAGAGATAGGGAGAGAGAAAGCCCATTAGAACGATTGAAAGTTCAGCCTCAACCCGGCAAAGGTGCACTTACTCATCGTTTCCTGTTGAATTTCGACCTTGTAGCTGGGATTGTCGTACGCCGCATCGTTCTTCCTCGGTGGCGTTATCGTAGCACTCTGCACCCGACGCCTCGTCAGTATCAGCAGCAGTATTAGCGTGGACATAACGGCCAGCGCTGCAATGACGGCGACGACCACCAGTGGCCCGTAGTAGTCTCCATTCACGGCACCGGCCGCACCGGCAGCTGCCAGTTTATCTGCGAAATACGGGAAGAATTCGTTGCAGTGAGCGTCGGTCCTGGGATACAGTGGTGGGAGCTCGGAATCGGATCGATCCGGAGCCGATTCCGTGATCGGAATTAATTCCGGGGCTGATTCCGGAACCAATTTCGGAACCGATTCCGATTCTGAAGTCGATTTCGGAAACTGATTCCGGAATCGATACCAGAAAACTTTGGAGCTAGCTGGAATCGATTCCGACGAAAACTTCACTGTGCGAACCTACGAACCTGTCTTTCCGGGCACGGCAGGACCGCCGGGTTTGGTGATGAAGTTGACTACGTTGCTCTTCTTAATGCTACCGTTCGTGAGGTACATCTCAAGCCACAGCCGATACCGGGTGCCCGGCTTCAGGTCCGCAATGAGCGTCCCCGTCGTGGAGTCGTGTTTGGCGACCTTAAATACACTGCCAAATGGAACGGGGAAAGAAGTGTGAGCAACTCCGCCAGTTCCAAAAAAGTAAAAGTTCAAACTCTCTGCCCCCTCTCTCTCCATACCTTGAATCTTCCTTCCCACTGTCACTCTGGTAGATCGCTCGGTAGATGTTGATGTACTTGTCCTCCGGGTAGGGCACACCGGACCAGCTAACCTCCACGCTGGTCGCCTTTATCTTGCTCGCGTTCACCACCACCTCGAACCCGTACACGTCCACCCGCTCGGCCGTCGTGATCGGTAGCATCTCTCCGGCCCGCACCTCCTCCCCATGCCCCGGGAAGGGAATGAAGAAGATGCCCACCTCGTAGCGCGTCTGCGGCTGCAAACCCTCCACCGTGTACTCGCTCAGCGCCCGATGGATGAGCGGAGTCGCGTGGTACACGATACTGTCGATCTCCCGGTACCGCAGCTGTATCCCGTCCACGTAGTCCAGCTCTTCGTCGTCCAGCTTGCGCCAGGCGATCTTCGCCCAGGTCGAGTTCACCTCCGCCGCCCGCAGCTCCGGATCCTGTATGATCTCCTTCAGGAAGTTGGTCGGATGGCTCATTTGCGGGAAGTGGCCGGTACCGATACCGATCGACGGTGGCGTAATGACACGATCCGACGGTGTCCGCACCGTGTACACCTGACTAGACGGTTGCGAGTTGACGTCGCGCAGGATGAGCGTGATCTTGACGCGATACTCCGTGTTGGCGTTCAGGCCGGGCAGCTCGAACTCGAGCTGGGGCGTCGCGATGAGATCGTCCGGCGGGGCGAACACCTGCGACTGCCAGGTGCTGGTGTCGTTGTTGCGGGTGCGCGTGTACCGCAGCTCGACCCGCCCGTGCAGCCCGACGTACACCTGCGGCACGAGAAAGATGACGCGCACCGTGTTGGGATCGATCGCGTCCAGCGCGAGCACCTTCAGGTCAACCTGCAGCCCGGAGAATGCTAACCCACCGGCGTGTCCACCCGGACCTGCATGAGAAGGAAACGAATCGGTTGGTGTGAATTAGTGTGCCACGGAAAAGGGGTGCCTGAAGTAGGAACAAGAGTTGGGAAGAAGAGCGTCCCAAAAACCCGAAAAAGCGCAGTTAGTAGGAGGAAGTGATAAAACGGGCGGGTTAGCGACAGAACGGGTGCGTTGGATGGGTAAAGTAAACATGCGTATGAACCTGGTGCCGGTGCCGATGGTGGTAGTGATGGTGGTGAGTGTTCGTGCGGTGCAATACCAAGCTCCACGTGCGGTGGTGCGTGCGGATCCGTACCGTACTGGTTGTAGTTGATGCCATTGCCGGTGGTGGCGGGCGGTGCCGGAAGCTGTGGCTGGTACGGTGGCACGTTCTGGCCGTGCAGTAGACCATGCCCGGGCGGTGCCGCCAGCTGGTTCGGATCTTGCGAGTGTATGTGCTGCAGCAGCTGCTCGATGCGTATGTTCGGCGGAAGGCTGCCGGGACCGTTCGGGCCGAGCACGCTTAGCAGCTGCTTATCGAGCTGCGGGCCCTGGGGTGGTTGTCCGCCCGGCTGCGGTACGTTGCCACTAGCGCCGGCCAGTGCAGGGTGCAGGTACGGGTTAAACTCACCGCCGTAGTGGGGCTTTAGCTCGGGGCCGTAGTAACCGGGCGGTCCGGGCCGCTGTACGCCGAGCGTGGCCGGCTTCATGCCCTCCTCGTAGCTGCCGTAATCGTACTTCCCGTCGTCCGCCGGCTCGTCGACCGGGCGCGTGCCGGCAAAGATGTTGTTAAAGTGGTCCTTCTTGCTGGCCGTGGTGGTGGTGGCGGGACCGTCCTCTTTGGTGTACTTTTTGTGCGGTTTCTCCTGCGGCACCTTGGGCGGTTTGCCGTCGAGCGTCGGGTAGAACGGTGCGGCCGCCGGCTGCTCCTTGTCCTTGGGCGGTTTCGTCGGCAGGAACTGATTGATGATCGTTCCCGGCATCAGCAATGGCTTCAGCACGTCGTTCCCTGCAAATGCAAACGATGATGTCGGTTGATGGGTTGGCGAATGAATGCAAAGAATGGCGCAAAGGGTGCAGTGGTACAATGAGCGAAATGGTGCGGTGTGTGGCATGATCACAATCGTGTCGGGAGGGAGTGACAGTGTGTAGAGAGGACACAAACACACACACACAGACACACGTACACACATTCCGGGGTGTAAAGATAGAGGAATAGAGAACAGAAGCACTCGACAAACAAAACGTTTGACCTTTTTGTCGTGTTTACTTACCGCTTGCGATGCCATTATTGTCCGCGTTCGGGGTGCAGGCCCAGTGCTTGCAGCACTCTTCGCCCGGGATCGGCATCAGCCGGGCGTTCCGCGAGCCACAGGGCAGATGGGAGGGTGGGGCGGCCGGTACGGGCGGGCAGGCCGGCCGGCACTCGACGATACCCGTGTCGCAGTAGCAGTGCTGCTCGCACCCCGTCAGATTGCTCGGTATGTCCGACCAGTTGTCGAAGAACTGGCCCTTGTACTCGCACGTCCCGTTGTCGATGCAGCGCATCCGCTCCGGGCAGCAGCGGGGTGCGATCGCGCGGAAGGTGGCCGGTTCCGGGCCCCACTTGAGGCAGTGCGGATCGAGCACGTCCAGCCCGAACTCGGACGGGCACTCGATCTTGGCACAGTGGACGCCGGCCTCGGTGCACAGGCAGAGCGCGTTACATTCGTCGTGGAACTGGTCGTGCAGCCGGTACGGGCGTCCCTTGAACTCGCAGCCCGCCGGTTGGGCCGAGGTGTCGGCCTGCTCCGCCGGACCGGCGGCCGTCGTGGACGGCGAGGAGGAGGAGGAGGCCGGTGCCATCATCATCATGACGCCACTGTTCTGCTCGTGATCGTCCAGCGTGACGTCGCAGAACTCGCGCTTGCAGCACGGATCGTGCGGATCCGGCAGCACCACGCACTGTTCCGAGCGGGTCGCATTGAGCGGGGCGCACCGTGGCGCACATTCCATCTCGCCGTCGCTGGTGCAGGTGCAGATCTGCTCGCAGCCCACCTCCATCCGCTCGTTGATGCCGTACGAACGGTTCTTGTAGATGCAGCTCGTCACGATCGCCCGAGCCGTGGTGGTGGTGGTGGTGGGGATGGTTGTGGTCGGTTCCTCCGATACGGGCGTTGGTTCTTTGTGGGTGTGGTGAGGAAAAGAGGGAAAAAGAGAAGATGTAAGTTACGGGGTGAGTTTGACATTAGAGATGAGTTCGTTCGGAACCGTCGGTATCGTCGGAATCGTCCAAAACCGCTTGAAACCGTTCGGAATCATCCGAAACCAACGGTATTTTTAGTATTAGTGAGAATCGTTCGGAATCGTTGGGACCGGCCGGAACCGTCTGGAATCGTCCGGAACCGTGGAAATCGTCTGGAATCGTTCGAAACCGTTGGAACCGTTCGAAATCGTCTGCAATCGTCCGGAACCGAAGGAATCGTTTGGATTCGTGGGAATCATCTGAAACCGTGTAAATCGTTCGAATTTTCTGAGATCGTCTGGATCCAATCGGAACTGTCCGGAACTGTGAGAAACCGCCCAGAACCATCTGGAACTGTCTGGAACCGTGGGAATTATTCGTATTGTTAGGGATCATACGGAACCATCCGCAACCGTGGGTGTCATCTGAAACCGTAGGAATCGTCCGGAACCGTCCAAAGTCGTCGATGGTCGAGAACCATCCGAATCTTCCGGAATCATCTGGAAATTCTGGATGGTACCAAGTCGCAATGTTTAGATAAATTCTGGTTGTTTAATTTCTACTCGATGATTTCGGGTATTCTGGACGATTCCAGACGATTCTGGTTGATCCAACCCACTGGAACAGGTTCCAAAATGTACAGTAACCGTTCGGACCCAGTTTCGCTTTGCTATCAATTTTGTCCAACTTCAGTCCGAATGGGAGTCCGAACCAACGTGCGTGTGGAATCGTGCAATCGCGCAATATGCAAAACGTTCGCCAGCGAAGACCCAGTTTCGCGCCCAGCTTGCTTGACCAGGAAGTGCGGGAAAGCCACACCGGCGCCCGAGTGACGTAAACTCGCATTTCGCTTTTTGCGTGCTGCAAAACCACCATCTCCGTCGGTCGCATAATGGCAGCACGCGCGACTCGATCGGATCGCATCTGATCTTCGATTTCCGTGTACGTGGCCAACACCTTTGAGACCGGTTGCGCCATCTTACCTGGGGTGGCTTCTTTCGCTCTCTCTCTCTCGCTTGCTACATGAACTACAATTCAAGCCGATGTAATTACATCGATGCGCCCAACGATAACTTACCGACACGTCCATCGGTGAGCCGCTCGGACGGGCAGATCAGCGTGGCGCAGCAGTCGTCCGTCTTGGACGGATTCTCGTAGCAGCCGGCGGCGAGTGCCGTCTTGCCCCGCTTGATGAATGGCCGGCCGCAGCGCGGCTCGCAGCGCCATTTGCCGTCCTCCTCGCAGTGGCACCGCTCGTCACAATCCTTGTCCACGGTGGCGTTCGTCTGTGAAGTGAAAGAAACGTAGCAAGATCTTACAACCGCTCTCGGGTGAAACCCACCAAACCATGGAGCGATCGCGTTCGATCGCCGACCAGAAAGTGATAGTTGTTTGTGGAGTTTTCGAACATTTAGAGTCTTTAGGCGAGAAGAGAGCGAGATCGCCCGCTGTGGGGGGAGCGGATTGGACAACGTTGGGACAGTTGGGACAAACAAAGATGGGGAGGACGTTTCAGCTGGGAGCGATCGGCAAAAGGGGGCACACCGAAAGCCAAGTAGTCCCACGCGTTGACAAAAAGCGATCACCATTAAGCGCGATCGACAAACAAAAAAAGCGACGGCGAAAAGCGATCGAATGTAGGTTAAGTGCTTCTTCATGCTTGGTCGTGCCGTGGTTTGCAGGTGAGCGTTTGTGTGCAGCCGCACTGAACTGAACGAACCAGTGCCAGTGTATAGAACGGCAACCAATTGGTTGGGTTTTTTGAAAAAAAAGCCCTGGCGCATCTAATGGTTGCCTCGGGGGGCCAACTTTGAATATTTGTTCTGCGATCTTGCGGTCGCTGGAGTTCCCATTGCCCTCAAACTCGAGCTGGAATGATGACATCAAACCCGTTTAAAGTCCGCTCGGCATGGGAACGTGGTGCAATACTAATCTAATGACGGAGAGGTAAGTCCCCCAGTCAAAAAGGTAATGAAAAATCGATCCATTTGCATTCTCACGGTATGTACCTCAGCGTGGCGGTGGTGGACAGCGTAAGGTTAAGGGTACAGCCAGCCAGACGAAGCATGACGAAATTGAGCAACATTTGCAGACTCTTGGAGAAGCGCACGAAATTCCTGGCTCTCCAGGGCATGGTCTAAGGTTAAAAGTGATGTTTTGAAAGCAAGATTTGTGTAGCAAAGACTCATCCGTTGGGACTTTGTGTGCACGATGTTTAAGCGTTATTTCCTGTCATTCCTATAGCCATTGCGAACTTCCAACTCGTTTGCTTTACATAACACCCTGAACTTCTCTAGCCGGTTTTGTTCCTAGCTGTGCTAAGCTTTTTTATGCCCTTGTTGGGGAATGAAGCTACGCTGAAATTGATAGCTCCCTGGCCCGAGGTTAGAACAGGCAACTAATCTACCCAACACCTGGCTGCTAAATCAGGTTGTGTTTCGAATTTCGATTGTTTCGGCGCACCGTTCCATGACGAAAGTTGACGTCCGAAGCGATATTAACTAAAACCCAAAACCCTCGGGTCTACCTTCTACAAACCGTTGCTGAACTACGACTCTTGCCCATGTGCTTCGCGGGTCTTGTTAGTTCAAGACAGCAACAGACGCCTCTACGGCGCACACTACGATTAGACGAGTTCAAGGACAGCCACCTGCGCACACATTCATCGCGTACTCATCGCGCCTTCTGGTGCTCTGGTTTGTGGCGGCGAAGGTACGCGCACCAGTAGGCCATAGATTATGCCCCGGCGCTAATGTGACCCACTTTGGGTGTGTGTAAGCGCACAATTGCTCCAATGTACCCCCGCCTTGGGATCGCCGCGTTTGCGTTCCATTTATTCGCAAGATTGTTCGCGGATGTGCGCACCCTCAAACCATCGTCTCTAGCGTTGCGTAAGGTAGCGCCTACCGTGCAGCTTCAGATGCAATGGCAAGCGTATGCGTGGCGAAGCAGTAAACTAAAGCACGGCAAGCACGCACGCCACAACACCGTAACTATGCTGGCAGCTTATGTTGGTGCAGCTTAGCCGAGCAGGCCGGATAGGGCTGACACTGATTGCGTGCATTCCTTCAAATATGTGTCACCGCGCGAATGGGTGAAGGTTTCGCGCACCTACGTACGCAGCTGCAGCAGTGCTTCAAGGTGCTCCCGTTTTATTTGAGGTCAAAGGGTGCATTGGAGTGCCTTGCAGTGTTGCAATGCGTGTCTGAGCACTTTATTTAAATCGGCGTGTTAAGCAATCGATTTGAAATGCCACGCGCATTGCCAGAACGGAACTCATTAAATCTGGTTGTTGCTGTCAAACTTTCATAACATCCGTCCTCTGCACTGCGTCACCGCTGGTTGTGCGTGTGTGTGTGTGTGGTTGGTTCTATCCAAACAACGATCACCAGCCCCTCCCCGGTGAGCCACTTTCAACGCTTAGTTAAGCATCGGGGCATTACACCTATACCCGAGCAAACAAACGATCAAACTGGCTGGCCATTAGAAAGCCACCCAGCCGTGATCGCCTCCATCTAGCACTTCCCTTCCCTTCTTACCTTGTACTCGATGCCATTGAATATACACTCTCCCGGTGTCATCATCGCCATTTCCATCGACTTTCCGTCGGCCGGCTCCAGCCCCGGTTCCGTCCCATCCGTCGACTCCATGCTCACATCGCTGAGGTCATCGAACGCGGGCGGTTTCGTGCTCTGGTCGGCTGCCGGTGCCCGTCCCGGCGGCGGCGGCACCGTGGTGACCAGATTCGGTGCGGTAACGAAATTGATCGGTTCGGCCGGCCCGAAGCTGATCGCCCGGCCGCGCACCTCCGCCGACGCGCGGACATCGCTCATCTTGAGCAGCTCCTCGGAGGAGCTTTCGCCGCTCGGTAGGAAGTGGTTCAGTATCGAGGGCGGCCGGTCGCCCGCCCGATCGTTCGCCTCCTCCTCGGGCGATTTCACGTGCAGAATAACCGGTTTCGGGGCGGCCACTGTCGGTGGTGCGGTGGAAACATCTGACACCGTCGTGGGTGCGATTGTTGTGGTGGTCCTATCCGCGTCTTCCTGCACGGTCTTGACCTCGGGCGATGTGCTCGTGTCCGGCTGCGCCGTTGTACCTTCGGTAGACGGGGCTGACGTGTCGATCGGAGCTTGCTGCGTGGTTGTTGTGCCATCCACTGGTGCCGGTTGATCGGTCGCGATGGATTCGCCACTATCGGCAGTCGGCGGGTTCGTCGCTAGTGGCAGTACCTCGAGCGGCGATCCGGCCGTCGTCGGTTCGGAGGGCTCTATCGTGTTGGCGATCGTGCTGGTAGCAGCCGGGGCGGGCTCGTCACTGCCTGCTGACGTCGTGGTTGGAGCTGTGGAAAGCGAAACACACAAAACCCTTCATTAGACACGGGAATGATCGGCACGGAAGATGTGCTGGTGTGCTGTCCTACATTTCCGTTTGCACACACACGCTGGTGGCAGGTTTCGATACAGTTTACCTAATCTGTCATTGCAGGCTTAGCGTCCGGTGCAGCAAGGGTATCGCCTACATTAACGCTAAGTCGTTGTGCGAGAAGAATGCAGTATGATGGTACGTCACCAGCGCCTCTCCCTAACCTGCAGCCCGAACCATATTCGATAGGCTGGACTTTCCCTTTGATATTGGCCCGCTTTCTAGTGGCTGTCGGTGCATGATGGCTTCATTAAAGCATGCAACAACTACTGGAGTTGCTTCCAATTTAGGCTTGCAAGCCTAACCAACAACACCAACCTAAGCGTTTGTTTACTTCGCGTGTTTGATCTTGAGCTGCTTCACTTGTTTACCAGCCGAAAGATTGAAGGACGTTCGTGGTGGCTTGGAAGCAAACAACAAGAAACTTATTTACAAAAATCACCAATAAAAAAGGGCAACATATTTACACAACCATACATCCGTCCAGATGAGTCAACAGCGATCTTCAATCGTTTCATACCAATTTTGCCCCTCGAATCACGAACTGGAATGGTAATTAGCTGCTTCTTCTTCTACTGCTTTATAGGCAACAAAAGGGTGAAAAGGAAAAGAGACATCATTTCCCAGGGTTACCTGGGTACTGTGACTGTCCGCTGTGTGTGTGCCCTGCAATGCCGCAATTCGGTTTGAATTTGGATCACACACAAACACAAATCAAGACAAACGAAAATGTTTGGCCGCGTGGCAAGGGATTCTTGGTGGGGTTTGTTGCCCCATGCGTGAACGATGGAGCGCGAAAAGAGGCAAAGGAGTAACAGGGTAGGATGTGTATTGAAGAAGATGAAGAGAAAAAACAAACGCACAAACACATCGATGAGAGATGTAATTTGATGTGATTGATCATTAGATTGAACCGTACCCTGCCTCCCCGAAACCGTTAAAGGGAAAGGGAAGGGGCCCTGGGTTTGCTGTTGTTGTTTTGTTTCTTCTGTTCGTTAATTTCCCGCAGTGTTAATGATTTGAATGTGTCGTTATGTTTGCGTTCCATCCCCTGTTTGATTGAGTTTTGAAGCTTGTTCGTTGTTTAATGTGCGTTCCCTGATGAATGGTTTGCGGGGACGTAGAACTTCCTTACTATCCTCCATCAACACCTACCTTCCGCGTCCTGTGCCAGGGCTGGCCAGCAGAACATCAAGCATACTGCTGCTGCTGCTAGTAGCACCAGTCGACCGTTGGCTGTGTCCATTTTGGACGTCTTCTTTCGAACCATTTTAAGCTCGGCGCCTTGCACCACTAACCAATGCACACTTTGTCACGACTTTACACGGTTTGAATAATCACTGCTATTGAGGCTTCTTCGCACTAGCATTGAAGGGAACGAGAGGGGGAAGGGGAGAATATTTCTAGTTCACTGATCACACACACTTCAAACACTGTTGTAACGATCCACGATAACGAATCACTGGTTCACGGGTTCGATCATTCGATCGATTGCGCTACCCGACTGGACGGCGCCTTGAGCGGTCACACACACACACACTCAGGCCACACACCTGGGCCACTAATTTCCCTTTTCTCACGCACTCGCCGGCCACTCGACGCACCCGATTTTCTCACACCTCCACCGCCACTCACGCTGATTAATTTTTCACAGGCTACCGTTGGGACACACGATTGTCATTTCTTCCATTGTGGATGAGCTCACTGGATGAGTCGCCCTTCGGGTTAAACACACTTTCAACTGCTGCAGTGCTCGTCAGCTTTTGTGGTCCTGTGGGTGATCATAAAAAAAGAAAGAAAGAAAGAAAAATTTTAAATTAAGAAAAGTGTTTTTCCCCGACAGCTTCATGAAACATAAAAGCACACTTTGCTTCGGAATAGGAAAAAAAACAACAACCGGCGCGTAATGAATGCTGTCGTAATGACTTGCGGGCCATTATTCTTCTACTGCTGCTGCTGCTGCTGGGATATTGTTTTCCCTTTCAAAGCTCTCTCATAAGTTGATTGTTTTCATTTTTGTGTTTTTTTGTTGGTGAACGCCAATTTAAATTTTTGGTTTCAAATTGCCTTCAAATCCGTTCGGTTGACAGAAATTTACGTGATCGAAAGGCTCGCTTTGGCTCGCGGCGATAAACATTGGAGCACGGGAAAACGGAAGTAAACTTAAACCTCAAATCCCCCACTGACTCAACGCAGCGTCATAAAGTTCGCAGTTTCACTTTCACGCTCAAGGTAAGATGATTTTGCACGTTTCCGGAAGGGGCATTGCAAGCAAAGTCGTAAAAAAAACAACCAAAAAACCGTCTGCCACGTCACACTACAATTTGCACGGCACAACAAAAAAAACAAACCTCGAGCCTACCTTTTGGGCTCGAACCGAACCGAGTCTCGTGTTGTGTTGTGCGTCTCGTCGATGAACCATAACTGACACAGCGTGGAGAAGGTGTAAAAATTAAAAGCAATACCTCATCCCTCCCCCTTAACGGTGTAGCGCAGGATATAAGTGTCGATGCGTCACTGGGGCCGGCTCCTGCGCCAGGGTCATCATCGTCAACACGCACGCGTCACACGGCACGGCAAGGCTGGGGAAACCCCGGGTGAGGTACAGTGCGGAAATAAAAACACACACGGCCGATGAGGCAACTGTTGTGGCAAATCTTGCTTGGACGACGAAGCTCCAATAGTGCGAAGTGCGAGATTTATGAGAGAATTCGATGAGTAATGCACTATCAATCACTGTGCTCATGTGTGTACGTGTTTCTGTGTGTTTGTATGCGATCGGTTACGCGGTAGACGGCGCCTAGCCGCGATCGGTGGTTGCGCAATCGGTGTTCGGTTGCAATTATTTGCATGCCATTTGCGCGCTACTTGGCTGGGTGGTGTTTCGGGTGTTTTTTTACCCTTCTCTTCTTCGTCTACAAAGGGAAAGAAGGGGGAGTGTGAGGGGAGCTGGACGCCCACGCAATACGGTAAACAATGTATTCAGGTCAGGCGGATGGATGATGCGCCTAGCCGGAGGAGAGCAAAAGGAAATAGCAAAACGGCAAAGCAATCCTATCCCCCCGCTTGCGCGGGCGCTGATTGAAGCGTCATTGATTTATCGCTCATTTGCACATAATACCCCTTACTCTTGGGCCTGGGCAAGAAGAAGAAGAACCGGTACAGTGGACAGGGAGGGGGGGGGGGAATAGACAAGAATACAGAAGACTGCGGTAAGTGGTGAAGAAATCATGTTTAGCTATGCACTGGCATTGCCTTTTACCAGACGGGGCCTGGTTCGTCTCATTCTTGCGCATTGAAGTCTTTTGTTACGGTGCCGAAGGTCGGGCGAAGTGTTTTGCTGTGTTTGGTTTAATTTGGTTCCATTTCCATATCATTTTCACCGCGCACCGTTTTATCGCAATTTGCAAAGAGATAATGTGGCCATTTGGGGGGGGGGGGGGGGGGGGGGGGGGCGAAACAACTGCACAAGAAAGAAAATGCATCTAGTTGGGACCTTTTTTTGTTTGCTATTTGTTGGCCACCCTCGACAGAAACACACACACACATACACTCATTATCGCACTCTCGTTGACATTATAAAGGGCAATCGTCAATCGGCTGACAATGACCCAATAACTCGACTGCTACGGCTTAGAAGCAACCCACGGCGGCACGTGAAGGCTTCAGCATCAGAACGATCGATATGTCTCGAAAGTATTTCTACCCTTGAAGCATAATAGCGCACAAACGGCGCAAAGTGCATCGCTGACATTTAGCGCGGTTGCAAATGTCGACCAAAGCCATCCGGAACATGCTGGCACTGGCGTCATCGGTACTGCACACCGAGGGATAGATTGTCGTGCAAAACCGGGGATGAGCAAAACCGGACAGGGAAATTAGTGTCTCTGGTCGGCCATCATTACTTGGTGGTTGTGCTGGAACGGGTTTTTTTTCCTGCTTTCGATGACAAGCATGCGGTGACGGGCATCAGCGTCGCCGAAGGTTAGCCAGGACCGTTAGAATCATAAATTACCAAGCCCGCTTCACTGTTATGGATGTCGATTTTCCAAAACGCAGCGGAGCGTCGATGGGAAAACTCACGATCAGCGATCGGTCGCGATCGTTTCCCAGGGGACGTTGTTAACGATGGCACAAAAGCGTAAACAGCATCGTGCGATTTTTTTTGTTTTGCTTTTCGGTTTGTCCGCTTTAGGCATCATTGTTTTCGGGGGAATTTCGAGCCCGGGGAAATGATCGTTTCCTTCCAAGTGTTTCCGCTATAATTAGTGCACTTTTCAGCCCGTGGTGTCAGCATGGGGGAGGGATCAACAAAAAAAAACCCCGTAACCGTTCATTAAAGGAAGGTGGGAAAAAACATTACACATTTATCAACTGTGCGCTTCCCTTTCGGGTCGGGGGAAAGCAAAATGTCCGCGCAAACCAATTGAAAGGTGCAGCTGGAATGAAATTTAGCTCCCATTTGCCTGCCGTGATTGAAATCGATCACAATAAAAAACGATTTTGTGCCGTGATTGTGAGAGATCTTGAGTGTTTTCTCTCAAATGTAACCACGCACTCTTGAGGGTTCGAAACATGATCTCGGGCTCCCGGTACTGCGGTATCAATGCGAGCGCAGTGCGATTGCCGGCAAAAGGAAAGGCGAACATGTTACCACACAGCAATGGAAAGTGGATTAACGACGGCGGGGCAGGCAGGCAAAAATTGGTCCACAAAACCCACCCGAACGGGGTTGGCGAGTCGTTACGAAAGCTGCCCCCGGAATTGGACACTCTCCGACACTCACACGTTCGTACACCGAGAGTGAGAGAGGCGAGAAAAAGAAAAGTGAAAAGTGAACCATGTTCCAGCCTTGTGACTTGCGTGTGTTAGTTGTTTTTTTTTCGGTAGCAGCAAATGTTCCGCCGACTTTTTCGCCTCTTGGAGAAAAAGGGTCGAAAAGGGAAGAATGGCTTTTCCAGCCACCCGCGGGTATACTTTGCATCGAATGGAGCCGATGGCGATGCATGTCGTTATCTAACGCAACACCGCAACGGTTGCACCGGTTGCACGGACAGTCTTGTGGCTCATGGTGCGATCCGGTTCATGTAAGTCGCATGTAATGTGTGGCGGCAGTGTGTTGCAGAGGGCATTATGTGTTATTTTTTGTTTCGTTTTTTGGTCAATTGAGGTGGGATGTAGATTTTTACCCGGTCGAGTTGGCCAACGGTGTAATAGGAGAACGTTTTGGCGTGCGCTGCTAATGGCGTGCTAATGGGGAACATTGTTACGTACAGAAATGGGCTTTGAAGTCTTCTTTAACTCGTTTTGTAAGCTGATTCATAAAAAGAGTGTATTTTTGAGTAAATTATTCTTAATTGAAGGCTCACTAGGGGTTCGTTTCTTGTACCATCATCTCTTCTCTTAATTAGTGAATATTCTACATAATTCAAAGCTGTAGACATTAATATATTCCCGACATTACAGTCTATTTTTGATCGCTTTATAACATCCTATTTTTTTAATTGCCCGCCTAATCTGCATCAATCACAACGGACGAGCGTAATTGATTTATGGCCAGCCGCACGCTCACGTACCTATCTATATATCCTGCCCGTGCAATTATCCACATCCAAGCTCTACATATGACGGAATGGTTATGACTGGCCTCGGACTAAACCTTCATGTGCCCATCCCCGCCGGAAAAGGTTGAATCATCAATGCTGTTCGCTTTATTTGGCCCGCGCCAGCACCCAAATCCAGCTCCCGAGGGCCGTTTGCCTCAACATCCGTATTTGTCCGGGACGAGTTCTGTGTCTGTGTGTGTGTGTGTGTGTGTGTGTGTGTGTGTGTGTGTGTGTGTGTGTGAGTGAACAAATCACTTCAAATGTGGTGCCAGCCTTGAGCTGCTTCTGCGCCTCTTGCTTGTTTGTATGCAAATTAACATCGCACACAATCTTACTCAGCCTGTATTGCTTCACCACAGACAACAGGGTACTGTTGGACAGTTGGTCAAATGTTTGGGCTGACGCAGCCTGCTCGCAAGGTGGCGAAAGAGAAAGTGAGTCTTCTCTGTCACAGTGTGTGTGTGTGTGTGTGTGCGTTTACCTTCCGTTTCCGGCACCAGGGGTTGGGCCTTTTGGAATTTCTCCCTCCGGTGTACTTTCGCGCGTATAAAAATGATGGTATTACCTCTGTCTCTGTTGTCCTTTCTCTCGCTCCCTCTCTCCATGTCTCTTTTTCTCATCGAAAGTTCCGGTCTGGGTGAGCAAACGAATGACATTATCGTTTCATCTTACACAAAAAAAAACTAGCCGGCGCAACAGATTTGATTTATGCTTTCGCAAACAGATGTCTTTCGCTTGGGGCTGCCACGCTGGGAGGTGCAAATTTCATTAACATTCCTACACATTCCTACGCAGACGCACACAAACACTCGACTCAAGTGCGGTGTGTTGGGATTTTCCCCCTTCTTAGAGTGGCCAACAGTGACATCACTTCCACATTGTATTCCACGCGGGCGCATTCTTAACTCGAACGAAGATGATGCATAATGCATCACGGCCGCCGGTGTGTATGTGTGTGTGCGTCCACCCTATGCCCGTGACAAATGGGGATGTGATGGAAGGTACCCCTGTCCTGGCGGGATGGTCACTCAAACACACACACACACATTCCTTCCCGTGCCGTTGGCGATTGGGGTGTTTCTTTTTGAAAATTTAACGTTCGCACCTTCCCGTCGTTTCACCCACTCCCAGCACCGATTCGGCCCTTGGTCCCTAGGGTTTACATTCTCGCACCCAGGCAGGTGAAGGCACCAAGAAAATCTCACCCTCCTCGCTGCCCGCTCCCCCCTCTCCCGGATTCTTCCACCGCTGGGACGCTGAATGGCCGCCAGACGAGCCGAAAGCACGCGAGCGTCAGGCGTCAGAAAGAGCAGGAAAGCACGAGAATGAAGCAACAGCAGCAACAGCAGGGTCACTTGCCCAAAAGGGATGAACCGAACGCGAAAAGGAACACGTAAAAAAACATCACGCAATCGAAAAAGAGGAGGATAGAAAGCGCACTAAAAGAAGGAAAGAAAGCACAGATTCTGGTCTCCGGTCTCTGACAAACAAAAACACACAGCACACGCTGGAAATTAAAGCGAAATGCCGCTCCCCTTCCCCTGCTTCTGCCGCAGCATCCCTTTTTGCCTCCCCTTTTCCAGGCTCGTTTGCTTGCTCGCGACGCGCAAAACCGGTTTTGAAACCGGGCAAAAGGTCCGGGCATCTGAGCCTTTGGGCATGGGCAT
This sequence comes from Anopheles coluzzii, assembly GCF_943734685.1. Taxonomy (NCBI): domain Eukaryota; kingdom Metazoa; phylum Arthropoda; class Insecta; order Diptera; family Culicidae; genus Anopheles; species Anopheles coluzzii. The sequence goes on along the minus strand of NC_064670.1, from coordinate 22,954,505 downwards.
TTTATGACCGAGCGCTGGAGCGATCTTGAGGCTTCTTGAGGGCCGAAGGAAATCGGTCAACACAGTCGGGTTGGTTCGGGTGGTTCTAAGCGCAGCCGCCGCGTTGCTCCGTGCGAGAGACTTGAGCGTGCGGCAGGCCACGAAAAGGGAAGGCCCTTTTTCTAGCTGCACGTTTTCAACGCTCGCTGGCCAAGGTGTCTGGGGCTGACTGGCTGGCTGCATGTCTGTTTTGTTTGCTCACCCCGTTGCTCATTCCTCCGTTGGTGAACGAGCTGAATCATATATTTTCTATCATATGATTATCTCCGTGGCAAAGCATTATTAAGCAGCGTGGGGTAACAAATGATCCACGGAGTTGTGTTAACAAACGCCTCTACATGGGAACGATGGAATGTTGATGATGAGTTGCCCTTTCCACCAGCTCTGTGAGGAGCAGGTCTAGAATTTCACTTCCTCAAAAAAAAACAAAAAAATCCATTCAATCTTCCCGGGACGGATTTTGAGTTTCTCTCAGGTTCAGTTGGCATGTTTCATTCGAATCTTTTGCGAGCTGAGGTCACAAAGCCGATGGTGCGTCATCATCCACCGAAACTAAACCCTGACCCCCATAAGGAAGCCGGACTGACCGGGTTGCGTCCGTGATCGCGCCCTTTGTCCCTCTGCACGCACACACTAAAAAAATCAGCAAATGCGGAAGTGCCGGCATACAAAGCACGGTGACCAAAGCGGAACCGCCATTTTCCATCACTTCCGAAGCAGCCCGAACGCGAAAAGCGCATCAATTAATTAATTTAGGCAATTGTTTATCGCCCATCTGCCCCGATCTTCAGCATCCGCATCACTTGACCACTTTAAACAAAACGACCGCCACTCAACGAACGGAGAGATAAAGAGAGGTAGTATGGGAGAGAGAGAGAGAAATGTCACACGTTTTGTTCTGCGGTGGCGCGCAGTCTTAAATAATTTTATTCAATTTGATGCCCCGGCCCGTGACGCGCAGCTGACGTGACGCGGATTTTGTATTCGCTGTCGCTGCCCAGTCGGGTCCGGGCTGCTTAGAAACGCGCCCGAGCCAAATCCCCCGTTGACGCGTTTCCGGCGTTGATTTGTCGCGTTCTGTGAGTGTGTGTATTTTTTTATTATTATTAGCGTGCTTGTGACCGGCTCCACTCCGGTACTGGCTCGGTCTGACTCACATCCGGGCAGCGCTAAGAAGCGCGTTGGATCATCTCAATCCTCGTTCAGAAGTGGAGTGCATTTTGTGCTTCAATAGGACCGTATTATCATGACCGTTGCAGCACGGCCGAGAGAGTGCTTCAGCTCGGCAAACACTGTCTGACCGTCTGTGCCCTCACGGCTGGCAGGAGGGGGGTTGAGGCCCGCAAAACGGCTAATCAATTGGTCTACCAAACATTTGCGGGACCGCCGAACAAATCCAAGCCACAGCCAAGCCGCTCGTCGGCGTAACTCATGCGTACCAAACGCCGTGCCAAAAGCAGCAAATTAGTAGTAGGCGCGTAACTGCCCCGACAACACGACAACGGACGGTCCGGTTACATGAATTGCGCCGTTCATTAGCCGGCAACCATTACCGGCCCCGTCTTTGCTTTCGATTTGCTGGCACGTGTCGGGCGGAGCGGGCCCAAACGGTTCCTTTTGGTGCAACAACAAAAAATGCAGTTTTCCTTTGTTAGTGTGTAGCGGGATAAGCTTTGTGTTAAACAATATAAGATAAGAAGTCTGTTGGAGGGAAAAATGGTTTCGAATTAAAATGTTCATTTTTCAAAAAAAAACAGACTTCACAACGGTGAAAATCGATGGGGGAAAGTGTCGTGCTGTGCGCGTCTCATTAAGTGGCACACTGTTGCTCGCTGAGGGGGGGGGGGTTTCTATTGGGCGGCGATGAAAACATTAAAACCATCAATAAATATGCGCTCCACTGGTCGGCAGCCCGTGTGACCAGTTTATGAGGGGGGAGAAAAGTGATCGCTACCGTCGCCCCGTGGCCTTGTCAAGCGTGCCGAAGGGAAAACCGCTCCCAGGTGTTTTTCTTACATTGGCTTTTTTTTCCTCTCTCAACCACGGAGCTTAAGCTCATCTTCACACACACACACACACAGACTGTTGGCATGGGCAAACAAAAAGGGAAGAAGGGTGTTAAACTGGTACCGCTCTTGGCCGTGATCGTGATAAGAGAAAACGCGCTGCCAATGAGAAAACCGATCGGTCTAATGGTCAAGCAAGTGAAACCCGCTGCCCCGTTTGGGAGGGAAAACACTCAGCCCGGACAGCGAGAAAACGGACAACGAGTGGGAGAGGAGAGGAGATAGGTGGAAAAAACGTTTTCAAAATGGCTTGTCGCTGTCGGGGGTTTCGAGTGAAATTGAACACTGTACCGCGGTTGATCGGCCGGGTGGAAGAAAGTGAATAGACGCGCCGCCACCACCACCAGCACTCACCACATCGATGGTGCTTTTGGAGTGTTTTTTTTTTTATTTCGCTTTGCCTGCTACCTCAGAGTGCAGGTTTGCGACCTTCCCTGGCTTAACAAGACGATGATTTAATGTCCAATTTCTCACACTCATTCAATGCCGTTTTTATGCTGCTGGTTGACGCTTGCCTCCAAGCATAAAGAGGAAGACTATCTATGCACAAAACACGTACCACGAGCACGAGCAATGGCTCCCAAAGAAAGCACCGGCAGGCTGTAAACCGTTCCGATCTTACCGACTCACCCCACTGTGTTTACCTTCGAAAAGGTTACGACAAATCGACGCTGGGGATGCAAAAAGCTCGTCGCTCGTAACGTTTGAGCGGCTTTGGCATTAATCCCCGTGCCATTTTTTAACTAACACATACACACAACACACACAGACTTACACACGCAAGCTCCAAACCGAACCGGTAAAGGCATTGGCGCTTTCTTCGCACACAAAAGCTTGGTGTGGCAACAGTCGGTCCTTACCTTTTTTGTTTCTTTCCTTTTTTTTACACCGATGCTGGGCCTGGTCGCTTAACTGGCGTGTGGCCGCTTTCGCTCCGTTCTAATGCTTTCTTTCTGGTTTCTCTTTCTTTCGTCGTGGCACGAAGGGCTGCGGCAGCATACGGAAGAAGGAGCAGTAGGGAGGAAACATCCACCCCTTAAGACACGTGGTGCATTGGGGCAGAAAATTGCAGACGGTTCAGTTAAGGATCTACACTGAGCACACGCACGCACACACACACACAGACACTCAGTGACTCACGCACACACACACACACTCTCTCTTTATTGTATGCTAGACAGAGAGACACGAAGCACCAATTAGCGGCAGTATTCAACAGACGAAGAAGAAAAAAACACACACACAGATCGTCTCTAACGCACACAGCACGGCTTAAAGACCACGAGGTACGCGCGCAACGATCGTCACACGTCCGACGCGAACGGCGAACAAATCTCATCTGGCGAGCTTTTTCCACCGCGGCGGCGGCGGCTTGCCACACGGTCCCAAAACGCTTCAAGCGGTTCGCGTTTAATGCGTGTGACGGGGGTTGTTGTGTTGTTGCGTCAAATGCTGGTGCGGTGCGGGTGGGGTGGCTCGTGCCGGAACCGGTTTTGATTCCATTTGGCGTGGTGCGAGCGAGACGGGCAATGGTGGGCTATTATTTGCGGGATGGGTTGTATGGCGGAAGGGAATGAAACCGTAGCGAGAAAGAGGGAGAAAGAGAGCGGACAGAAAGCGAAATAGAGTGTATAGGGAGGGAAGAAAAAAAAAGAGCATAAATATGTTGCACATTGCAGCACGGGACCTGCTGCATCGTTTGCTGAGAGTGCGAGCATAAAACAAAGCTTTGGGCGTGATAGTTCCGTCAAATCTCATAGATGGCGCTGTCGGTCGATTGCAGAATTCCTAACAACAGTGCGTAACAATATTATAGTGACGTGTTTTCCGATTTGAAATTTTTAATTAGAAATTAGAATTAGAATTTACAACGTTATACTGGTGGCTGACCTGCATGTCGGAATATATGTTCTTTTTATTTTAATCTTAATTTTTTGCAGTGCTTCATGTGACCATTTCATAGCTGGTAACATAACTCGATAACTGCTTTTAACAAATTTTACTACACGATTTATTTTACATGATTGCAAACCCTCATGCCAACTTTCTTAATTTCCTCTAACGAACTAGAACATTCCGCCGAGTGAGCACAACATTTCATGATTGCATTTGAAATCCTGTACTCCAAATTCGTAAAAAATGTTAATTAATCATCACATTGCATACATTTAGGTGCAAAGTACTTTGACAAAGGTACAAGTTACTGTTAGGTGGTAACCAGCATACAGGTCGATGCATAGCTGTTTTTTGCATTAATACGCATACAAGCGCAATGTGAGTGGGTTGTTAATTAAGCTAATATTTTTAGTTATTTTGGTAATTTTCTCGTTTTTTTTTTAATTTAATTTTTTGTGTCAAATGTGTTCTCCCAGAGAAAATTCGCACCAAACACACTGAACCACGCACCAATTGGATCTGGACGAGGTAACTGTGAAACCTCGAATGCTTCTACTTCAACCTTCATTTGGCAATACATTAGACATGCATCGAACTGTATCCTGTATGGACTTTGGAGGTAACGGAGATTCAAAATGCTGTTGTTTGGAAAACAAATTTCTACAAAGGAATATGTCGCCTGAATGTATGCAAGCTGTTTTACAGGAGAGTCACGCTTTTTGCGTATATTTAGGCGTTTCCGAACGAAAGTCAGACTTCAGTTTGAAATAAACGATGGAAGATTACAATTCTGCTTTATATTCTTTCTGAACTTCACAGCAACCACTTGCACTTGCTTTGCTTGGCAAAAAATTTAAAGGCTATATTTTTACCTTTGTATTCTTCTTGTGACGCTGCCTACATTCGATGCGTTTTGTCAGAAGCCCCTAAAGCTTTAAAATTAAATTACATTAACGCAGCCGGTGTCCAGCTTTCATTCTGGAATAGATGGAATAAAAGAGTAATGTTTTGTTTCACTTTTATGTTTCACTGTTTTGCTGAAATAAAACAATGAAGCGAACTATTTACAACAACCATCAACCTACTAGTCCATTCGTTGCTTCAACATCAAAACAATTACCTTTTACTTCATGAAAAAGCGTTAATGTGTTTGTTACATTCCCTCTCCCACCGGCACCGGCGTCGTAAGTTATGGTGCAAGTTGTGGCTAATTTGTTGCCGCCAGGTAACTTTCACGAGCTTTTCCGTAACAAATTAACTTCCTCGCCGAGGCCCGGACCGGAAGGAGCCTGAGCTGCGGTTTATAATCGGCCCGCCAACTCCGAACCGGGCGTCATGACCGGGTTGTGGCACCTTGTGTACGCCTTTAACCGACAGCCTGTTTGGAGTGGTTGAGCTACCACTTTGGTTAAAGTTGTGCCCTTCCCGTCGCTCGTGCCAGCAACGACCACCAGCCGGTTTGTGGTGTGCATCGGTGCAATGTATGGTACAAAGTTTGAGCAAGAATTATTTGCTCTCGCCACTGCCTGTTAGAAAGGCTTGCGGTGGTTTTTCTGTACAAAAAAAAAGAAAGATAAATGTTGGAGTATGTTTGTGTGGTGTCGTTCCTTGTACTGCACATGTACCGGCCTTTAATATCCTTTTCCGAGATGGTACAGCAGCCTGTTGGTGTAACAAGTTGAAGTAAACAGAGACTAAAAGTAGAAAAAAAGTCAAAAACACCCGGCAGCATGTGTGTTACAACGGCCAGCGTTCCTTCTGTAGTACTACAGGCCGGAAAGAGAAGCCACTTAAGATTTAATAAATTGCATTTTGCTTTCCTACCAGCCTCTACCACAGCGGGGTGGAATTGTTGCGCCAAAGTTAGCGCGGGAGGTTTTTGTTACATCATCGCCTAGCTGTTAGTAGCGCGTCCTGGAACGTACATGAGCGCACGTAAGAACGTCGTCCGCGACTGGGGTGAAGCTTTCACTCGTTCCGGTACAGCCCTACACAGGTCCCAGTGCGTCAGCTGTCCGACATGCATCGTCTGCTGCTCACGAGAACGACCGCACAAAGACGGGGATCCGTAAGGGATCATGTTGGATGGGTTTTGTGTGTTTGGGTTATCTCAAACAATACGCCACCGCTGGGCATCGTGCAAGATCGCAACATTGACGTGTTGGACGGTTATTAGCCGGCTAATAAGTGTAACATAATAACCCTTTTGTCAGCACCGCTGCTGGGTGGACTGAAGGCAGGAGAAGGCAGGCAAGACTGGTGAAATGAATGGCGGAACCAATGAGTGGTGTCGTGGGTTGTTAGGAAATGGAGAGTGATTGAGGCGATATGTGTGACTAATGCGCCATATAGGTGATATTAATTATGAGACGAAAGTAGGATACGTCTGCCGTCGTGCTTTTGTATCTAACAGCACAATAAATGCACTTAACTATCATGGTATGAGGATAGAGATAGCATGAAATTCGAGCGTACTCAGGCAGGCGATTTTGTTTAATTTCAATACCGACTGTTGGGGTGTTTGAAGCTTCTTGGAAGTAATTAATTGAAGGTAATCTTGCTATTCATAAAAGTCCGTCATGATTTGTGGACCTTCATTAGCAAGCGAAACCTGTACATGTCTGGATGGGATTGCTTAATTCGCTTCTAAGAGGATTGTAAAATTCATTTGAAATCTAATGTTGTGTGGTGAATGCGCATGTAAGATTCAATAAGGATTCCATTTATTCACAACAGTAAAAAAAGCAATTCTAGTTAGTTTAATAAGCTTCCAGCACCAATAGTATGTTCGAGATAACTATGCTCAAGAAACAAGACAACAAAAACATGCTCCCTGCTCTATATAAACACTTCTCAGAAACATCGCTCCCATTGTCCGCTCGAATGTTGCGAATACAGTACAGCGAATGCACTTGCAGCCCCCACAGTCGTTGCATCTGACATGGGCGCTTTCTGGTTCCTGCTAGATGCACTGTATGCAAATGCAAACGCCAAACCCGATGGCAATCGCCCACTTGGTCTTCCAGCGAAACAGTATCGAACAAAGAAGCTTTCCTTTTGTTTGGCAACGCACTTAAGCTTAAACTCTTCGCCCATTCGCACGCTTCCCGAACGGGGGCTGTAGGAAAGGGGAGGTATCTCATTTCCTTAAAGCACAAGCATCGCCGTGGATACGTGGGTGCATGATGGCGATACGTGGGTAGGTATTGCGATATCTTCGGTAGCAAGAAGCAGCTGCATATGATGCTGGCTTAACAATAGGGTTGAATGAATAGCAAGAATCAGAACCACTCTTCCTAGCGCTGCTTCTCGTGCATCGGTGCTGGATTGGCTCTAATGGGTACCATGTAACCATGGTGGGTTCAGTAGAAAAATATTTTCCTGATAGCAGGTCACTGTTGTTTGTCAGAAGAGGTAAAACTGCTGTTTTAAAATACGAAGTACGCCAGTGTTGGTGAATCAACATCTGAAAGTAGCAGAGAAAGGGAGAAATGCATTCCACTTATACATTTCATAGCCTAAAGGATCTGCATAAGAAATTGTATTATCTTATTCTGGAAGTGTAATCTTAATTTACAAAGCATTTTCAGACATGTTTCCCGCCAGCGCATAAATCTACGCAACCGGATCATTTAAAGTGCGTTCCAAACAAAAGTTCCATTCACTTCCCGGGCAAACTGTCACGAACGACAGTTGATGACTGAACCGATCCCTTGATGAGGGACGCAAGAAGTTGTTAAAGTTCATCCACCGTCCGTGAAATTGCCCACGGGACAGAGTTAATACCACCTTCACTTGAAGCTAACCTCCCTTCCGCCTCTTGGCTGTTCGCCCCGTGGCAAGAAAGTGCAACCACGTAACGTTTCACTTCACCGTGCTGACCTTTGGGCATACACTGTAGAAAACTTTTCCAATAAACGCATTGTACAGCTGCCGTACTCAGGTCGTCCTCAGGGGGGGTGGTGTGCATGGTTTGCAGAAGAAAAAAAACAACAAACACAAACAGAACCTCACCCGAGGGACAAATAAATGCGTCACGATTCATCTTGAAAAGTGGAAGAAAAATATGGGACGGCAAATGTGTTGTAACCTCCCCTGCAGGAAATCGCTTCCGTGTGAGGTGCGTGTAGGAGGTGGAATAAAGGATTGTACTCTATCTTTTGCCTGTAAGACCCATATCCATTGGTAAATAATTGTCATTGGTAGCAAAGGCAAACCTCTGCATGTTTGCGTGTCGGTGGTAGAGTGTGATATTGGAGAGGGGGTTATACCGGGCTATGATTGCAACACCGATGACAGATGTAGGCTAGGACTGGTAACTTTACACCTGTGCTATCCAAACACATTTCATAAAGTGTAAATTGGTTTTAGAGCATACAGATATTGCATTTCTGAGCAGTTTGATTGCATTTTTTTCCTTGCCCACTGTATTTATTATGTCGCCTAAAGGTATGCAATCGTACCAAAAGGATTAGCTTGTTGAACAGTAATTTTCTCTCATACATTGATTCATTGAATTAATACATAGTGCCTTAAAGTGTTTAAATTAAAGTTTTAACTAACTTTATTAGAACCAAAATTCATCCGCTTGTGCGTCTAAAAGGAACTAATAAAAACTAAAGCCATTGGGAAACAGGAAAAAGCGGGTATAGTGTACATTGAAGCATTAAATTGCCTACCTGTAGGCGGAAGCTAGAGTTCGTAGAGTAAAACATGTGTAGCTAGGTGGAATAAATATTTTTCCAAAAGCTCATCAACGGTATTGTTCACCCATACCCATACTACATGGCGCAATAGTTTCTCTTTGTTATTTTCGAGTTCTTCGAGTAAATTACCATGCATTCCTATTTGACGTGGTTTCATTTGAATAGATCCATCTGTAGGCAGATTGACTCATGTTAAGGTAACATTAAATACAACCCTTCCACAAGTCATGACAGCCCATCGAGCTGCAGCTCATTACGTTGAAGCCAATTTCAAATAACATGTGCAAGCACGCCATCAAACAATGCGAAACATGCCTGTAGGCAAAGGCATCTTGCAAATCGACCCTTGCACGAATCTTGCACGCGTCATGTTTCGAGGTTGTCCGGGCTGATTCATTTCTTGGAATTTTTCATACCCATTTCCAACGGTAAATACAACCTGTTGCAAATCTCACGTTCACCCTTATCCGTGTGCTTATGCAAAAAGCTCGTCTGCCCGTCGATTGCCGAATAAAAGGTGGGAAACCGTTTACGAGGCATTTGTGGTTGCCTACAAGCTCCGTCTAGGATGATTTACCTCAGCCAGATTCTGCAACATTGAACCGAGAAGTACGTTTCGCCATACGGTGGGAGGAAAAAACAAAAAAAAAAAACGCACAGCAGAGGAAGTAAATTTACTATGTCGTGCGTTGGTGTTTGCTTTCGGTAGAGGCATAACTCACGTCGCGCTTCGGTCCGCGATTAAGCAAGCTGGGTGGTGCGGGTAAACGGTGCAGGCTGTTAAGAGTATTTACTCTTCATCTTGCCTTATCTTCCGCGGAAAAGGAAAGCATAAGATCTGGCGATGCTTCCAGGGAACAGACACACAAACACACAGCTCCATGCGCTTAGTGTAGACGACCGTCCTGCTGGTACAATTTCGGGCACCGGAGTAATCTTCTTCCGAATGTCTCCTCGAGGGAAAATGAGAAAAAAAAGAAAAAAAACGAGCAAAAAAAAAGCAACCGATGAGGGAATTTTCTATATATTTTTACCCCCTCCAACCAGCACGGATCTACTGTCTCGAGCGTGTGCCACCGCCACCAGTTGGAAAGCTTACCAGGGTGGAAGAAAAGCGACCAACGGGGGCCCAGGCGCGCACGATTGTATCGCAGCAACCTGTTGAGCCGGCTTAGTGCTTGGTGGAAAACAAACGTGCCACACCATTGTCTCCATGGGGAAAAGCAAATGTATGTGCGTGTGTGTGTGTGTGTGCTTATACGTGTTACGCATCCCCAGCATCTGGCGTACGGTTGATACGACCAAACAGCGGGTTAAACGTAGCAAAACGGATGACAAATTGCCCTGGCCCCCGGGCACCGACCGTACGTGTGGTCGACGTTGCTTGCGTATGTGGTAAAGGTGTGTTTCAGGTGTGTTGTAGCGTTTTTTTTTTATTCGGTGGGAAGCAACCCAATTGCCAGGCGTGTCAAACGAACGCCATCGCAACACGGAACAGCGCAGCCAACCGCAGCTGAAAAGCAGACTCGTCATAATTGATAGCTTGTGCGTGTGATTCGAAGCGACAGGGCCGGTAATGAAGCAGCATTCTGACATTTGAAGCCAATTTGGCAACAAATCACATGAACGCGCAAATGCACAGCGGAAGAAACACTTCCCCATTTTGCACATATCGCACGCACGGTTACAACAATCGAAATGAAGTGTGCTCCAGGCAAGTAGCTTATGATGCTGTTCAAGGTGCGAGAGCATTTAGGGAGGCCTCCTTGAAGCAGTACACAGGTCTTCACAGGTCCGGGACACACATTATCGATTCTTTGCAACAAGAACGGAGGGGTGTGCGTGCTTGGAAATCTCGTACAAAATCAAGTCGATTTAATTTTCCAAAACATGTACGGTGTGAAGCGTCCCCCGAACGTTTGGCAGACGCCACTCCCGTTCAGCAAAGGCTGCAGCCGACATGGTGTCTATTTTTAGCCATACCTTATCGACATCGGCACGGCCCGCTCGCAATTGCTCTACGCAGCGGGCAAACCGGGACAGTCGGTGTTGGGTCGGTTGATTCAACAAACGAATCTAATACACCGGGGTGCACCCATCCACCCGCCGGGGGCCGGGAACCTCATCAACCGGCCATTGCTTGCTCGCACTGCCCGAGGGGGCTCGTTCGCAATATTAAATCTCACACGCAATGCCATCCCAGCGTGCCAGTATGCCTGATGCCGAAACGGGACGAACCTGTGCTGCCTCTCTCTCTCTCTCTCTCTCTCTCTCTCTCTCTCTCTCTCGCTCGCGTTCCTGTTTGATTTGGGGCTTTAAGGATACGCGTGTCCTATAAATCCGGATTCATCGATTGCGTGCGAATCGACCAACGGTGTGCATCTTCCCTCGCGCTCGCACGCTGTATCGCTCTGCCTCTCTCATTCGCCCTCTTTTTTTAAATCCATCCATTTTGTAGCGTATCGTTTTCATGGTTACGCCAAAAAGCTTTCCCCCACCGGCGGAAGCTTTCGCCTGGATGCAACAGGCTGGGGTTTTTTTCCCCTTCGTTGTTGTTGAATCCCCACAGCCGAAGCTCCGGACCCAGTTCGGCGTCTTATCAGGCCATCGGACGCGGGCTCGGTCTCGCCCGCTTCGGGCAGCTCGCAGATGGACCGAAGGCTCACCGAAGCACGCTGCATTCAGTCGTGCCAGTCGTGCGTTTACCGTCGTGCCGGAAGCGCGCGTGTTAGTCGTGTGTTGCGTGCGCCGTGTACAGACCAAAGTTGCAGGTGGGCAAAAGCAGCAGCAGCACCGTTACAGATCTGCAACCGTTACGGCGTCCTTCCGGAAGGGGGCTGTTGCATCCTAGTTCCGCGTGTTGCAACCGGTGGTCGTGGCTGTTAGTACGGCGCGCGCTGCAAGCCATCGATCGGCGACGTTTCCCGCGACACAGGGTCAGGTCGGTAGGGGTCCAAAAATAGTTTGTTAGCGAAACGTAAACGCTCCCGGACCAACGGTTTCCCCGGCGACCTGTGGGTGCTGGGCCGAATGCCTGAAGGCCGTACTCGTGGTGGAGCAGTGTGGCAAACGACATTTTCGTACGCTGGTTGTTCGGGAAAAGCGGGAAATATTTTCCTATCGAGCTGCAGGGGTCCACTTTTTCAGTCGAAACGCTTACTCCGAGAGCTTCGGCATCGCAGGGGCAGTGTGCATTCAGTTGCTCGCTGTCGAAGATGATGTGCAAGTGCATTCAAAGTGGGCCAAGATTGCAGTTTGATAACGTGCCAGTAGTGATTGGTGTATGTGTGTGTGTGTGTGCTTGTGCTAATGGTGCTGTGTGTTAGGCAAGAAGTTTTCCGATGCAATGTTCGCTGTGGCATCGTTGCATCTGTGCGGTTCGTCGTCTAAAATAAGCATACTTGTGTTCTATTAGTAAATTGTGTGTGTGTGTGTGTGTGTGTGTGTGTGCTTGATGTAAATGTGTGATTGTATCTCAATGTGATAAAGGAAGCTTTTGCGTGTTTATGAAAAGTGTTTCAGTGAGGGTTCGAATCCTACTTCTTCAACCTTGTGTGCGAGCCTCGAATTTCGCACTCGGTGGAACTCTGAATGTCTGTGATAAATCCTCTTTTATTTCTACATTCATGTGTAAATGTGTGTGTGTTTGTGTGAAGGAGAGCATTGCTACATCCGCGTATGAAAAGCTTATGCGCTACTGGTTCCCTTTTTTGTAACAAATATACACAAACTAACGCTCGTCTTTAAGGAGGGAGAACAAGTGGCATTAAGGGATCGTCTTCTATCCTCCTGTTGAATGTCTAGATTATCGAGTAATTGAACGCGTGTGCTGCGCTACCTTTGCTACGAGTAAATAGAGCGGGAGGAAAACCTTCCTGTCCCTACGCCCCATAAATCAACTCGCTGTACGTGACACGAACTATAAATAAAGTGTGCGAGTGTGTGTGCCCAAAAACGTAACGCCAATCAAGGAACGGGTTTTCTTATGAGCTTTTCCCTCCAACAACGCCAACAGAAATTGAATGTTGCTACTACTGCTGCTGCGGCTGCTGCCGCCGTCCGTTTGATGACGGTTGAACCACAAACTCGTGTCGAGAAAGAAGTGAAACAAAAAAAAACTCTAAAAGAAAGGATCCCTTTTCGATTGACAAATTGCAAAACCTAGATCGTGTACCGTGTTCAAGGGAAAAAAGAGAGAGAGAAAGGAAAGTGAGCTCACGGGACTTACGGGAACCGTTTGATAATTTGCATTTTTTGGACATTGGAGGTGGAAGAATTTTTCGGCAAAACTCTATTCCACGGGGTTTTGGCTTTCACTGGTCCGAGCTTGTGTGTGTGTGTGAGAAAGAGTTTTTTCTTCATCCGGTGATTGCCAGTGAAGCGTGCACGATCGGATCGAAGGCGGATTATTCGAACATTATGGATGCAAACCGGGCCGGGTGGAAAATATTATCAGTGCCGTGATTTATCCCGGGTCGTGCGTGCCGGTCCCGTGCGGGAAATTCTTCGATCTAGAAAGGGGGACCAAGTTTTGGCACAACCCCAATCCCACCCTCTTGCGGGTCTTGCGTTGCCATAATTGGAAAGGCCCGGCTGGCTCCATGTGGAAAGGCGTTCGAGATGGAAAGTGAAAAACGTGGAAGTGATCGATAGACGAAAGAAAAAAATGAAAGAAAAGTGTAAAATCGAAAGAGCCTAGAATCTGGTCGAATATTCGAACGCCGTCAGTGAGTGGATAGGATTGCAAGCACCACACGCCAAACACTTCAGAAAGAGTCCAGGTGCAAAGGAGCAATCACGAACGCTACCCTGTTTCCCCCCTCTCTAGTAAATCCTGCTTGAAAGGTGTGAAGAAGCGAACCGTGTCCCAGGAAGAAAAATAAAAGCGAAGAGTGAAAGGATTCGCAAATTTAACCTTTTTGCACCACGTAAAGCCACGTTCATTTTTAGCACACACTCACACGTGGACACGTGAGCAAACGTATCTTCGCAAACGGCGGGCCCGCTCGTGGCTGGAAGGAAGCTGGCCTCGGCGCAGATGGATTACCGGGCTGCCGGTGTAGCGACGCACCGACCCGGACATGGATTGTTGCTAGCGGGTAGGTAGCAGTGGGGTTGCATTTACCACTGAAGAGATTCCCAAATTATTTATACATCTGTTAAGCATTTCGGGACGGAGTTGTGGGGGTGAAATACGAGCAAATGGTACCGCCGAATCCGGTTTGATTGATGGACAATCAGTCAGTGACGGGTTTCGGTGCTCAAAACTCGCCCGCCAAACAATTTCAAAGTAACAATGTCAATGAGGCCCTGCAGTGAGTGGGGTGGGATGCGTCTTACACGCAGTTTTTCAGTCGCGTGCCTTCAAAATTAGCTTTTAAACTAATGAAATGTTTCTGCACGTTGCTCGCTGCGACGGCGAGTGTGGTGAGTTTTGCAGCTTACGCCGGTTTTGTTCTGAGTGCTGTACGGTGAGGCTTTTATGTTTTCCCGTCTAACCGGAAATATGATCCTTCCTATCCAGCAGCCAATCAAAAAGGTGAATTGATGGTGGACAGGGAGAAGAAAAGCACCATCGTGCGTTCGCGATAAAACATGGACAATGTAGCACAGCGAGGAAGTAAAATACACAATAAAAAGACGCTCGATTTCGAGCTATCGAGCTATCAGCAGATCTTTAGCGTCGTTATGGAAACGGTACAAAATTTAGGGAAATGGAGGAAAATAGCACCACAGTTGCTGCCATTTTTGACTGTGTGGCGGTGAAGCATACAAAAGACAAATAGGACAGGACGGACGGATACGGACAGACGCGAATGGTTTTCCGACTCCGAGAAGTCGTTCGGGTGAGAACAAAAAAAAAGGGTTCGGTTGAGTTGATTTGACTGAATTTTCGCGATTTGGTGAAGCAAACTGCTTAACCGAAGGATGGCGCTGTGATTAGCAGGAATTGTTTTGCTGCTTTATGGCTCAATGAATGCAGAAGGTAATACAATTACGATTAACAATTCTAGGGGCAGATTTCGGGACGGAATCACGAATAGCACGACGGTTGCCGGGCGATTGCGCTGTTACGGTTTTGACACATTTCGTGGAGATTTTTGTTTTGAGCATTCCGAGTGTTCTTACGCGGTAAGGATGTATTTGGAATGAAGTTGTGTCATTCCAGTTAAATGTTTTTCGTTGCTTTTGTTGCTTGAGAAAAGGAAATTTTAGGAGGAAAGGTTCAGTATAACTTTTGGAATTGTAAAGGAATGGTTGAATTTGTAAGATTCTTGAAAAGAAATGAGCAGATTTACAGGAAACTCTATTTTTAAATACGTTTTATAGGCCTGAAACAACCTTTAAGCTATATGTTCTTGTTTTCGAGAATACGAATAAAATAGGATTAAATAAGAGCTGGTGTCAAGCCAATAGCATACATTTCGGCGTATTTGTTCATATTGCATACATTAAGGCAAAAAGCCACATTAAGGGAAAGCAATTTGTTTTATTTACATTTCCCAACGTCGTGTCCATTTTCTAGCCTGTTTGCTGTGGGAAATTCTCGCCATAAGCATCAACTTGCGTTAATTGCATCACGTCCCGTATTCGCCACTCCTTTTGTCCCCTATGATCTCTCATATACCTTTAATCACTTTTCAAAGAACGATCCTATCATGAGCAAAACGGGAAGTTAACAAAAAATGCATCCCCTCCATGCCCAAGCTTCACCCCGTCCGAAGGGAAAAATGGGGTGAAAGGATATTAAATTTTCACTGAACCGGAAACTAGTCGGCTATGACTGCGTTAGACGGATTCCTGTTTGCGCTTTGTGACCATCCACCCGGGCTAAATCCTTCGCTCCGTGCAGCCATACTGTGTTGACCTCCTCAACCGTAGACACGAAGAAATATCAAACGAATGACGGGCGGGTAAAGCGCAAGTTTTTTTCACCGCTGGGATCGTAAAGCGAGTAGTAGTTCTTTCTACTTCTCCGTCGATCTTCGCTCCCTCGCACGCCCCTACTCCCTGCCTATGTCTATTCATCTCAATTCACGCGACACCGCCCGGATGGAAAGCGCCCTCGCTTTGACATATGGCGTTCGGTGTATGAAACGCCGGCTCAGTCACAATGCTGTTATTGATTGTAAAGTCGCTTTATTATTTAGCACACTTTTCGAGCGGTGCGAAGCAGTTTCTCATCGCTGGGGGTGTGGGGGTAGGGCGTCGCTCGCCTGCTTGAAGGGTTCGCAGTGTGATTATTAAAGTTGATCGAAAAGTTTTCCCGAGCAGGCAGCAGTAAGAAAGGCTGGCAAGATTGTGCCGGTTAATCCCCATCCCGGTAGATGGTAGGAATTTTAAGGCTGCTGCTGCTGCTGCTGCTGGTTTTCCAATGCAGGTAGAGAAGTATGAAGCTCAGCCAGCTGTACGGTCGAAGAAGCCGACCGTGTGCAAACAGAATCTAATGGCCACAGCGAATGGCTCTTCAGTTTGCACAGTGCGGTCGTGTGTTGGATACACATGTGTGTTTTGTGCTTTGTTTCTAACCCTTCCTTAAGTATTCATCGAATGCATTCAGCGTGAATGCCATGCTCGTGCAGCATGCGCAGGGATGCGGGAGCATCCAAAACGATGGCAGTCAGTCTCAGGCAATTGCCTCAAGCACCGGAAACGGAAAAGAACTTCAGCCGTCGCTGGGTCGACGCTGCGACCGATGGACGGGACGCTGGCACGCCGGGATGATTATTTCTACCCATCATTCAAGCTGTAGTTTGTATGACGAGCAGTAGCACGAGCCAAGCGGGTGTGCGCTGTGGTGTTTATGTGGAATTGAACGAGATTATGGGCAAGGTAAAAAAAATGGCCGACAAAAAAAGATTGCCCGCAGAGCTTTAGCGCATGGCTTGCGTGAACGTAATTAAATTTTTTCTCAAAATCAAACAGCGCTTTCGGACGCGTAACAGCAATCGAAACAGCAAGGAAAGCACGACGATGGTTTAGTTTTATGTTACAGAAGAATTATACCAGGACAAAAAAGTGTTGTCGTCGGGTACGAGTAGGGTGGCACCGAAGCCCCAACCGCGTCTGTTAGCTTTGATGAAAAGTGCAGTGCAAAGAGTGTACCATCGCACAGCAAATATCAGGTTTCTGATTGGATAGTATACGGTGCACTGTTTTTTTTTTTGGGTTGCACTCGCCCGTGTCTCGATATGCAATTTCATCAGAACAGCGGTAGAGAGTGAAAGAGAACAAAGCAGCTGCCGGTGTGCCAGTCGGGGTTACACGGCAATGTAATGTAAAAATTGGTTCAGATTTGTGATCATTTATCTTGTCTGCGGGGCTATAACAGCGTCCATTCCGATGCGAGTTAGCAATGATTGGTTTTTGTTTCATACCGTAGTGTACCGAACATGTACAGGGAGAGAACAAAACGTAGGAATTGCCCGTACATGGAGTCCGAATATTTTTTTCATGTGTTTTTTTTCTGTAAATGCATTGCTGCACTGTGTAGGTTTTTAGTTTTTCACCTAACAACTATGATTTTCTACGAAAATTTTTGAGTTTATATTTTGATTTGGGCTTTGTTTTATGGTCTCTCGTCATGGCAATGGATGTATGCGAATTTGTATCCGCTTAGGCAAAACTATTAGAGCAAGCAAACAAGTTTTCACTGCGTGGAAATTCGCCTGAACTTTTAATGTGAAAAGAAGTAATCTTTATTTATTTTTATAGTGCTTTTAATTTCTGGGAATTAATTTTTGCGATGTTCTATGAAGCGTTGTCCATCTCATACGAATATTGAAATTGCATCATTAACGGCCTTTCTAGATAAAAGTGAAGATGCGCATGACGTATTTTGTTAATTAATATGAATAGAGTGCTACAACCAGCGCATACATTTAGGCGTTTCATTAAGCGTTTGTAAGTGGCGAGACTGACGAGACTCTAACGATTGGAGGTACGTCAATTACAAATGCAAATAAAAACGAATCATAATATGCGATATTTTGAGTGCTTCTGTAACTTGCCCTATACAAACATAAAAAAAATCGTGATAGCTCAAAACATTTCCATCCGCAAGCTGTAAACATCGATTCGATATAAGAAAAACTATCAAGCAGTGCCGTATCATGTTGCCACATTTCACCATGCATTCAGGCGGACCCATCCATTAAGTACGTGTCGCGCACCCATCAGCAAGTAATATTTCATTATCATAACACGCGTGCAAGAGAATCGATCGATAGCGATAACGAGCTGTGCACCCTGGAACGGTGTCGAACGTACGCGGCTTGAACCTGATTCATTAAAAGCAATGACCAGCCCACCGGGTTTGCTTCACCTCAGTGCGCTGACAATTACATTTACTGCTGGTTCGATCGTTTCGTAACGATGCACGCACACGGGTTACTAACGGTCGGAATCGGAATCGGATGTATCCCTCGGCTAATACTGCGCCCTAGATTGCGGCAGATTGACGCAATATCTATCGATGACGATGGTAGTGAGGCTAATAACTTATCCCTCGTACAGAATGCGTTTCCATCGCCACAGATTGGTGCCGTTCCTATCGATACCGAAACGCGCAGTGTGGAAAGTGCACATTGCGCACCATTGCAACACGCACCCGGTTTCTCCAATACGAACGTGTGTCTTTGTGTGTGAGTTATGAAAACGGACGAAAAATTGCGCACAAAAAAACAAACATTTCCTTTGAACTTTTCATTTCCGATTTCCAGTGAGCCGCAATCAACATGGAGTTGCTATTCTGGCTAGACTTCAATTACTGAAACATGGTTTCGGGTTGAAATTGTGGGATTTGTGCTGAGCTTGTGCAGTACCGGACGTTGAGTTCTGTATCAATATTCAAAGGGGTGTGCAAAAACAGTCACTGGTAGGAAGAGGCAAATACAAAAAACGATGTATAAGCTGTGTTGGAAAAATGGTACTTTGGAATATGAGCAAGAGAAAATAAGAGCAAAGAATTTAAATACTAGCTCCAATGGGAAAACAATCATCCACAAACAAAAGCTTACCCTCCGGTTGATTAATACTGGCTGCAATCGCTCAATTGATCACCTAAATGTGCCGATAACCGATGGCATTTTGAATCGTCCGTTTTGTTTGTTCGTATTTGCCCACTAATATTTGCCATTAAAACTACCCTCCTGATTAAAGTACAAATCAATCATCCCTCACCTGCTTGCCTAATCGTCCATTGTTTAGCATGGTAAATGATTAAGCTGAATGCTGCTTATTGCTTCGCTGCTAATGGGAAAAAGTGCCATTTATAAAACCATAATCCTGTCCAATGAAGCATTCGCAATCCCTGTGGTATTATCGGGACCAATCGCGCTAGCAATCGATTGCGTGCAAACGTTTTAAAGTGATGGAGTCTGGTTGTTGTCAAAGCATTCCCAATGGTATGAGGCACGAGCTGGGGCAAAACTGAAATGACAGGTTTCGCTACAGAGTGCCGGAACCGGAATGTGATGGAAGGCACTGTAAAGCGAAAACTTTCAGCTGCTGCGAAGCTGAAACTCACAAGGGAAAGAAAAACTTTGGCGCAGTAGAATAGGTTACACTAAATATAATTTAACTATTGTTTTGATAAATATTCACAACCAAAAACAAAAAACAAAAAGCTTGTACATCAACACACATTGCCAAATAAACAATTTATTAAATCTGATCGAAAAAACCCCCGAAAGGTATGCAATACCAAATCAAAATTAACTTTTTAGACAAACAACCGGATAAATTGGGTTTCAACCACAGCAAAACATGATTGACAAGATTGTAATAAAAAAATCTCTCCTTCCCTTTCTTCCCAACAAAAAAAGAGAATGAAAAGACATCAGCAAATCAAGAGCGCATGCTGACATGCTGCCAGGATGTTGTTCTGTATTTAATTACTTAATTTTTGGTTTGCAGTGTGTGTTTTTTTACCGTCCCTTTCAGGGCAATTCAATCGAGTCAAAACATGGACGAAGCAACCGCCGAGAGTTTGCTCTATTCAGTTCATTGAAAAACACTCAGTGCATCGATTTCACCATCAAAGCACTAAATTCAATGGGGGGGATTAAATTTCTCGTTCTCGTACCCACCGTACCGTTCGCCTTCGGCATCGTTCCCGGGTGACGTTTAATCAGATGGATTTGTTTGCTTGTCACGGTGTTGTTGTCGCAGTGGACGACGGGATGTGCCTTTTTGTTGTGGTTGTGATGTTTTGTTTTCAGTCACTTTGCAATTCCTTTCCACCCAACAGTGAGGTTCGAAATTCCTTTTCATGCAGTGGTACCGTTGATTTGGTTGACGAAAATGTTTGTTTTATTCGGTTCGGTACAATAAATACCGCCAGCAGGCTGCAGCAAATGTTTGGCAATTTTTCCTAGAAGGCACCGTAAGTGGTTTACATTTTTGTGAATAATGGACAATATATGTAAGCACACACACACACACACACATACACACACTCAAACTCACAGAACTGAGCAGTCTCCTAATGTGGGGAAAATTGCAAGCTTATTATAGCGCACGCACGCGGGCAAATGAACACAAAAGGGCGCCGCCATCGCATAGCTAACTAGATCGTATTGTCGGGCGTACCGATTCCGACCGCCCGCTTCCACCGACCGTTTTCCGGTACTGGCACGTCCCAAGGAATGCGATCTCTGTTTGTACAAAGGAATGTGGCTTGAATGATGAAGAAAATTTGGATTTCAGCGCAAGAAATGTGCTGCTATGAGCGGTAGGTACCTCGCTGGCGGAGCTTCCGTTTCCGATTCTGTTCGTTTCGTTCACGACGTGCTGGAAGTGATTGGTGTGAGTGTGTGTGTGTGTGTTTTTTTTTTCGAACACAAAATTGCTGCTTTGCTGTGGGATTTGGATGTATCGAGTCTCCGAGCTATCGACAGCCAGCTTGGATAGGAGAGCGACCGGTAATCAATGTTGCTCCCAGCGGTGAAGTAATGTGCACAAACATTGATTAGCACGTATTGGGGATGTTTGGAGAAATGTTGCAGTAAAGGTTATGTTATGCAGGAAAATAGAGCGGACGAGTCCGGAGCGTAGAGAAGTATTAGCAATGCTGGCATAATGATTAGTCCAAAGAAAAGAATAGCAAAATGTTTACTAATTTTGCTCTTGACTTATCGCGTTAACAAATTTGAATTGCACTCAACATGTTATAGTTTTTTTTTTGTAAAATAACTTTAAATTGAAATCAAAATAGCAAGTAAAATATTATCTTTAACCGTTTTGAATTAATTTGTATATGAATACTGTTTTCTTCCCATATTTATTATTTTTTTTTATCAATGTGCATCAACTCTAATTTGACCTGCAGCCTAGTAGCTGCTTCTAATTACCCACGGGAGCATAACTAGTCCTGCGTTTAGTTTAAATCTGTCTTATTACAGTCAGCTATTATTATTTTTTAAATTTCCCATAATCCTCACCAATTCAATAAATTTGTACAAATGGTACTAAAAGGCATACAATAAGTGAGATCTTTACATAAACAGATCGCAGATATACGAAAATACCATAACTGTGCATACCTTTAGGCGTTTTAGCATATGAAATCTTCGAACAGCGAAAGCAGAGTTAATCCCGTTTTTAAAGCTAACAACAGCGGACGCCCCCTTCACATCGGCAGCAAATAGATGGCTTAAGATTTCGCTCGAATGATTATATGTGCACCATGATAAGTGACCATTAATTGACAGCATTTTTCATTTGCCTCGTTCCAAACGCCGACCAGCACCGACCGGCACCCAACGTAGCAGCGTCGCCCGCAAGCTCAGGGTGTTGCTGATCGTACTTTCAGCAACAAGTTCAGTCGCTCGCAAGCTAACCTCCCTTTTTGCCCTTTAACATTCGACCTGTTTTGGAAACCTTGCCACACGACGGCGGCCCGAACGATCGAAGATGCGTTACATTAGGCAATGCCGAAGTGGTCGCAATTAGTTTCCGCTCGCACGTAAGCGTAAAAGGTGAACCTTCCGGGGGCAGCTTCCGTCCGTTCGTCGGCGGCAGGTGACAGAGCTGCCTCGAAATGTAACACAAGGAGGGGAAAAAAGGAAGCACCGGAGACATAAATTACCGTCGTAAATTTTCCTCGGCTGTTCCGGGTGTCCGGGAATGTGCGACCGATGGTTACATGGAGGTGTGCGGAAACCCACGGCACCTCGATACAGCTGACAATTGTGTGTGTGTGTCAGAGAGTGTATGTGTCTGAAATTAGAATCAATTTATCCCTCCTTTTATCGGTGTTCGGCACCTGGAACTGGGCTAGGTGAGTGCGTATGCTGGAGAGTGAGTGTGAGTGTTTTATGTTATCGCTACAACGCTACAAGTGAAGTGGAAGTAGTCATCGATGTCGGCTGTCGGAGTTGAAGTGCTTCGTTACTGGTGGGATGACTACAAGAAGGGCCAATTCATACAATTACAATACACAGTCACAGTCACGAAAAGATGCATTGTGTTGTCGCAAGTGGTTAACAACGGTGCGTACGTAGGCAACGCAAACACCTGTCCTGTGTGCGCGGAAGCCTTTTGCTCAGCACGCAGAACTTCGTGGTGGCTTTCAGTTTCGCCGCATAATTTATACGGCTGTACAAAACAACTTTTCAACCGCTTGGTGCGGAAACATGCAAACCACCATTTCATTCACAATCGACAGAGAGTGGCGTGTTGGCTCGGGGAAAAAAAGCCTACAAAAGAATTACTCTGTAGCATTGTGCAAAGTTTAATGCTATTACCATAAAACGAAGCACCCGTTACGGTACGGCTTGAAACTTTTGCCCGCCCAATGCCCTCCCCAAACGGCGAATGCATAATGAGATTTGGTAAAATTCTAATAACTCTTCCACCGAAACGTTTTCAAACGCGCGTTGGAAAGACTGGATCGAAATTCATTGAAACATAAGCTTCACCGTAGCCGATTACGTTCGTCAGTAATCGATTGCGGAAAACTTTCGCACAGACCCGTTTCGAGCCAATGTTTGACCAATCGGCGTTCGGGGTTGGAGGGGTGAGCTTCGTG
Source organism: Anopheles coluzzii (assembly GCF_943734685.1). Classification (NCBI taxonomy): domain Eukaryota; kingdom Metazoa; phylum Arthropoda; class Insecta; order Diptera; family Culicidae; genus Anopheles; species Anopheles coluzzii. Next base: position 22,931,766 of record NC_064670.1, on the reverse strand, counting down.
ACTGATAATGAGGTTTAATTTATTCCAGCAATATTGTGTTTGCATATTGCTTTCACGTGGGGGCGCCTGTCGGTACAGTTGGAAACTCCTACCATTTGTGCCATGAGTTGGGGGGAAATGGTCGGCATAGAGAGCATTTTTTTTTTGTATCAGCAGCTTAACAAGTCAGCATGGTCCAGCTGGATGGAATGAAAAATTAATGCAACGGCGCTGCGAACAGTCGCAGAACCATCAGGGCAGCCGATAAAGCAGTGACTGTCCGTTCACAATGGAACACAAATAATCTCCTTAAATGGTACCATTCAAACCGATGGCCACGAAAATCGCTCTCCCTATCTCGGCAGCTTCGTAATCCGCCCCGAATCTCGATTTTGTGGAGCGGATAATGGTGCGCTTAACGGTGGCGAAGGTCAGAGTCTTTAGTGCAAGCATTTCCGGATGAATACAGGCGTAAACATGAAAGGAAGCAACTTTACACATATTTTGTAGGACAAGGAGCATTTGCTCGGGGGAGGATGTTTGTCTCCCGCTGTGAACCGTTGGGTGCAGGACGACTGCTGGCGGCAAATCGAATGAAAGTCCATTTGCATGTGCCTGCCTTCGGAGGGTGTATTTAGTGCGGTACGTACACCTTTAGATAGGCAGCGAGGGAAGCGCAGCGAGGACGGTAACGATGCGGATGTTTTCGGTCACAAAGCTGGCACTAGCATCTGACAGGCTACGGGCACGCGAAATCCCTGTCACCGTAGTGACAACTTCAACTGTAAACCGTGGCGCGCTTGGCTGGGCACAAAGCCCAGCAGCCCAGTCGTGACGGTCGGCGTCCGTGCTCGTCAGCATCATGCGATGGCCACGATCTGTTCGGTGGTCCAGTTCGTAAAACTAATGGTAGCAGCAGTAGCACCGAAAAAAAAAACGAAAATCCTCCATTCCCTCGCCGGTAGTTTGCCGAGCGAGCGCGTGGGTACTTAACCGTACAAAGTCGAACGCGTGCATCATCGGAACGGGAACACGGAGGGGCTCGCGGAAAGCGAATGGCGAATGGTTGGTAGTGGCACTACTCTCTACACGAAGCAACCATGTTCACCGCTCCGAGGGGTGTTTCCATTTTGGGTGTTAGAAGGAGGTGCCAACCAGCGTTTGTTGACATGCGACAAGCGTACCGAGAGTATATGATGGCACTGATGGTGCTGCTGCTGCTGCTGCGGATGATGATGATGAGAATGCCACCGGCTATTGCTGGTGTCATGTTTTGCACCGTGTCTAGTCAGAATGCTGACACGAAATTTGCTGTTCTGCTGACGTTTGCCGAATATGTTGGCTGATGTGAGCTACTGCTGCTGCCGCCAGAATCGATTGGTGTTGAGCGGTTTGAATATGTTAAGGAGTACTGAATCGCGAGAACGTACTTGCCGGGCACCGGGATGATGATATGGGAAATATATTTGGTAAATTAATGTTTCGCGCTGGTTGACACGGGGTTGGCTCGTGAATTGATAATGCACACGGGAGTGCAGTAGTACTTACGTACTACTCGTGGGGGGCTTTGAATAGTGGTTTGCGGGCAATGTGATTGATGGGCTACAATGTTGCCGAGCATGATCAAGTAGCTTTTATTAGCTGCTCAGTGTGACACACACTGAGTAATGACTTTAGAGCTTTTGGAAAAAGGATTTCGAATGTGACCCGAAATAATAAAATATTAAGTGGTGCAGCGGAAATCAATCCTTAAATTAAAGCTTTGAATAATGAATTGAACAAAATTGCACTCATGTAAATTACACATAGACGGAAGCGAATTTAAATAAAGAAATGGAAGGGACAAATTGCAATGCAAGTTGCAAACATTTAGGCGCTTTCAGTTTACAATGGTAATCAGCTGGTGTGAATTAATACTGCAAATGATTCTCTTTCCCTCAGGGTATCAATTACAACAATGAGACACATTTAAATCATATTTAGTATTAGAAAATTAGTCGATTACACAACCAGTCGATTCGAAACAAAAACAATACAAATTAAGAATTAGAACTTTCCCAAGCCTGTTGATGACGATTGCATTTGAAACTACCTATTGTATGTCATAGCTTATATTTGGGGGCTTTTTCGCACACTTTTAATTAACAGAATAAAATCCACGGTAATGCTAATACAATAATTTCCTTCTTATGTTCTATGCACCGCCTGCATCTAGGCAACTGGTATGACTTCATTAGCTTGTTTAGACACTTAAAGTTGGTTGCTGGCGACAAGAAAATGAATCTATGCAGTGATAAATTCTGATAAGTTCACTACACTACAAAGTCAAACGAGTTCACCAAGAAGTCTAGGAGTGATGGGGAAGTAAATCAAACAACTCTATTAAAGTTTATGCACGCCAAAAATTGAACCATGGCATCTGATCATGTCGTACTTCGTTTGACCGCCTAGCCAATGTAATTGGAAAACTCCGCTCAGAAATGCTGCGTGTTTGTCTTTCCAATCTGTTCCGAACACTGTACCCATGAAGGTACAAGAAACTGCCACCAAGCAAGCTCATCCAGCACATCATAAAGTCGACATTGGAAGGATGGGATGAGCAAAAGAAGAAAGAAGAAAAAAATCATCTTAACGCTTGAAGCGTACGATGCTGACGACGGTAGTTTTGTGAGTGTAAACTTTACAGGATGCGGGCAAAGGTTCATGGCTTTGCTTCATTATTAATTAGCTCCCATGGTACCCTGCGGGCGTACGGGAGGGGAGTTTTAAGGGAATGCAAAACCCATCCTATCACCCCCTTTCATGGTGCCCAAAGTCCGTTGCTCTAATTTTCATTCACTTGCGTTCGGTGGCTTCGTTTCGGTTACAGATTTTTTTCTCTCTCCATTTGCTTTCTCCTCCCACTCCTTTCCTTGCCTGGGTGAGAGGGATATTATCGTGCGCGGAATTTCAATTCCATCCGTACCGGATTGGTTAATGAAGATATGAGGCATAGTGGCATAGCGTGCTTGCCTGAAAGCTTGTTGGTGGGTGATGGTAGTGGCTGCCCTCGGTGCTGCATAATTCCACCAATTAGAGGCACATTCATTTCACTTACGAAAAAGTGGAATGCGTCAGCGTCAGTGCGCGCAGGGGGGTGCCGTGAAGCGGGTGCACTGTGATTAGTATTTATTAGCCCTAGAATTATGTTTCACAGCGGGGTGCTTCTGTTGCCCTTAACATTAAATCGAACACAATGCCGTACAACCGTGACGGGTGGGGTTGTGTGTCTTCTAAACTTCAAACACACTTCAAATTGAGCATGTCCAAGAGTGCTCGAACGCACTGCTGGGGAGAGTGGGAGAGTGTTGAATTGTTTTCGCTTGCCGACAGGAGGATTACGCTGCTTATTTCCCGAAGTGTTGCCGGGTGCGAACATGACGCGCGTTTACGGTGGCAGGCGAAGGATTAGGTGACACCGTTCACTACAAATCGAGAGCTTTGCGATCGCACACACACACACACACACACGCATACTGTAACCATAGCGATGGTGCTTTACGTCGTTTGACGCAAGTGGTTTTACACGTCAAGTGACAGAAGAGTAACGCTTGGCTGCGTATCGGCTCCGGTACAGAGGGAAACCCAATGGAACGCAAACTTCTCGAGGAAAAGTGGGTGGAGAGTTGGAATGTTAAGGAACACAACGTTCTCAGCTTACACATTCGGTGCCTGGAAGCAAGCAAGCATCAGTTTCGACGTAAATCGCCAAACACTTTAATTAACGTGGCTTTAAATGATTAATAAAACCATAATTATATTCTTTCTGCTTGTTTTAGCAAAACGCAACTAATTAAACGGCTTGCACCAGTGCTGCACACTGTGCAGGTTCGTTAGCCTGCTGGTTGCATTGGTGCAATCGGTGCTGTTGGTGTTTGTGAGCGTCGGTGTATGCTACTGCACGAGGTCAGTCAAGTGGAGAGCAAATAAATGGAAACGGAAAATGTAATAAAATTGTAATTAAGCAAATCCCAAGGCGGAGAGGCGGCGGCATCGTTTGTACCCGGTCGGTGGAGGGTCCACCACGGGTGGCGAGTAAAAACACACACACACACACACCCACGCACCCAGTGGGACAGGAAGGTCCAAACCGGGGAAGGAGGTTGGTACGGCCGGACACATCGGTGTCGTCGTGTTTATGAAATGAGAAAAGTTTATCCGCTTTTTAATCCTCACAAGCTCGCAGCGCCGCTGAGCAGGAAGGTCGACCCGGCCGGCCGGCCGGTTGGTCGGTCGTGATAATGATGAAGTGAACCCAATTTAAGGCAAACGGTTCACTGTTTTTAGCTGAATGTTATGGTTTGCATGGTGGGGGATTTGCCCAGCCCACTTGCCTTCCCGCCCAGTGTGATGAGTGGCGTCAAGTGGTGCAAGCATAATGAGTGTTAATCATTGGAAGTTGTTAATTCCTAATGACGGCAATCAAATTGGACATGGGCTTAACTCCGGGGAGGAAAGCGCTCCTTTAATTGTACACGAGTTTATGGTTGTGCAAACTGTTGCAGGCAAGCCAAACCTGGGGGGAGGAAATAATTATTATTAAACATGAGCTATGTTTAAATATTAGCGGAAGCCAATAATTGTTTGCCTTTAAGTGGAGCGTTGCACATCCTGTGGGCTCCTTCATGTGGCTACAGCACTCTAGTCCTGCGCATTATTTTGCGCAGGGCAAACCAAAACCCACGAAAGAAAAATAGTTTACCCTATCTCTACCAAAACCCGCTGCTAATAGTGACGCTGCACCACGCGCTCACAATTGATTTATGGATGGAAATTGAGCAGAAAATAGCATGCCAAAGGTTCGCCGCGATTGTGCTCCAAGCGTGCGGGGCGTTTGATGAATTCGCGATTTGAACATGGGATGTATGGTTATGGGGAAAAATAAAGCAAAAAACAGAGCCCTGCATCTAGAGCGGCATCGGCCCACGATCCAGCCAAATTGATGCTATTAAATAAGTTGGAAATTCAATTTAATATTGTCTCCCGTGCCCTTAGCGAAGAAGCACGCGCCACACAATGCCGCTGTGCTGCGGTTGAGGCGCCTGCTGTTTTGCGGCATGCAAAGGTAACAGCATCGTGATGCACCCAGTAATGCCCGCTGTACTGCACTGAGACGGTAGCGAGCGAACGCTTAATTTCACCGTCAGGCTCAATCGTACGCGCGTGTGTACCGGGGCGATTGCGAGAGCGAGCGTGAAAAATCGACCCCGATGGCCAACAGATTTGTTTGATGCAAGTCCAGGCGCGCACATGCACGCGCGTGTGTATGTGTGTGTGTGTGTTTGAATAGTAGTCCGGAACGCCATCACCCTTCCATCGATAATTGAATTACTTTTCTATTATTTTGATTTCCATGCTGCTTCGCAGTGGTGCAAGTGCGGTGTGCACGGGGTTTGCACGCTTGGCAATTACGCGAGGAACGCGCGGATGGCAGGATGCAGCATTGTTGTTTTTCGTTCGTTTATCATTGCAGGCGGGCTTATCGCCCGGGCTGGCATGGCTGCTTTTTCAATCATCATTATTAATGGAAGGGTATTTTTAAATTTCCTATTTTGCGTTTTGCATTTATTATTGAAATGGGGGAGCATCAAACGGGAACTGCTGGAGATTCGCCGGACGTAGAAAGTGTGCACAAGCTGTACACCAGTTTTGCACACATTTATCACCCTGAGAAAGCTACCGACACAGTCAAAAGCATACATTTTGTGTTATATTTTGAACAATGTTGTTTCATTTGAATGTAATCCTCACCCAGTTACGTTTGCTGCGTTTTCATAACCAACTTTAATGTGTTGGTCGTTGTGGAAATCATAACCTGATTGATTATGGATTTGGTTTTGAATGAATGCAATGGTTCTGGACATGGGTATTAATTATGAACACATGTGTATGATAAATGAATAAATTATTAATCCATTTTATCAAGATCAATGAAGCGGTTGCGGCATGTGAAATGAACTGCATTGTAATTAATTTACCAGTCAATTTTTTTCCAATTCCGTTCCATCCTTTGCAAGGTTATTTAAGCTTTCTTGCAAAAATAAATCTACGACCATGCGAGCTGCCTATCGTCTGTATTCCGGAATTTTCCCCTTGGTTGGACGAAGGCATGCGTGCAGGCATGTTTTGAAGGTGGCATGTTTGTTTTGAAGATCTATCTCGATTTTTAACAGGTAACTGAAGAGGATAATTTTCGCGACACAATGGTTGGAGTACAGGTTTTGTATCATGTTGGTCCAGAAAATTCCAGGCCTAGAAATGCTGGAGGATGTAGGACCAGGTCGCGTACTAGGATGTCATATCGAAATTCATTGAGAATGGTCGAATTGAGTTTTGACGTCATTGCTTGCCGCTGCGAAGCCTGTGGCTCCGATTTTTGCTTCCTGATATATGTTTTCCAGCTACTATTTCACTGTTTGGCGGATTGCATCGACCTCCCGGTCAAGCTAACGCAGCAATGTAACCACTTCGCTATCTCTGTCTTCATTTTCAGCTTCCTTTGGAACCTCAAGACGTTCAGGGTCGTCGCCAATTCGGTGCAGGACGTTCTTTCGCTACTTTGATAGTCGTCTAATAATGTCAATATGTTGTAGATGCCGGAACAGGCTTACACGACGTCCATAAACTTACCCACGGAGTCCATTTTACACGATACAGGATGCAGTTTTTTTGATCGCGCACGCTTCTAAACATAGTTGCTTCTCTTTTTTGGCTCTCACGGTAAGAGTTCAACTGATAGAGGTGTCAAATTTTGTCCTATAGCTCATAGATTACTATAATTGATAATGCGGAAGAAAGTTTGTAAAAACAAGATAAGTTGAACGTTTGAAAAAAAAATTAATGCAAATTTTAGCAAAGTAATTTTGCTAAAAATTTTGCAAATTATTAAGCGAGTAATTTAAACTGAATTTGATTTTTTTAGCATCATTCGAAAAACATCATACTCTTTCTCAATTTACTAATTTAAAGCATTCACCAAAAAACAATTTAATTTGCTTTTCACACTGCATGTGCCGATTCGGTACACACGGTGTCAATATCTGTCAAACTTGGGAAACCACTGTAATGTTAAGCTTACTGTATCGCATATTCCTTATAGGAAAACAACGCCATCTGAGAGTCAAAATCGCATTTGCATAATGCGCCGCAGTGAATGCACCTTTAAATTAGCATGCATCAACCAAACGACTGCAGGTGTGTGTCTGTACTAGTGCATGCGTATACTTTACAGTAAATTTTCGCTTAAATGTCAAACGTTACCATCATTTGGCATGCTTTATCACAGCGAAAACCCGAGACGGCACCAGGGGCAGTGATTTAATCGTCCGGCAGCGTTATGACACAGCAAACTTTCGTTTCGTTTCTCTTCATCTTACTTTCCGCCTCCACCCGGGGGTGAATGGGGACGAAATAAAATATGTGCAACTGTCACGAGCAATCTCGATTAACATTTCACCGGTGAGCGGTGAACCCCACAGAGGACGAGCGATAAGCGATGGGTTAAGTGATATTGCGCGTGGCATTGAGCGTAAACAATTAGTCGCAACCCGGCGGGAGTGTTGCAAATAAGGTTAATGTGTCGTTTTTTTATGTAGATATGTTCTACTGTTTGAAATGAGTTAATGTGCAGTGGAATTTTTTTTGTTCAATGTTGCAAAGACAAAACGAAGCAGTTTAAACGATGAAACCACTGAATTGCGTATTTGTGAAGCAAAATGTAATAATCGCTCCACACTGAAGGAAACAATTAGCTCCGCAGTAATTGACCTGACCTCTCGTGTTATAAGCGCACACACACACACATACAACATACCCACAGGTGCAGCGAAGCAAAGTGTCTGGGTGGCAAAACTGCACGGCAACACTCACCCAACGCTCTCACCTCGGTGGTCACGTAATTAAACCATCGTTATCGTTATCATCATTTTTGCCCTCCCCCACTAGATCGGTCCCATCTGTCCTAGTCGCCCGTCGCTATGCAATCGAAAGTTGCAGCAGCGACAGTTGCAAATGTGCTCAGCGCAATGGCAACAGCACGATTAGAGTGCCGAGAAAAGGCGGGGGGAAAGTCACAGGCAAATGAAAAATCAATATTTTTAATAAACCTTTCTGCGCGCGCGAATGAAAAGCTTTTCATTCCGCTGCCTTCTCAGGGCGTAGGAAAGCAGTGGGCGTAAAATCCACCCAAACAAACAGCCCAACCGCCCGTTCCTCCCTTCTCCTCCCTCCACAGCCCGATAAAGTCAACAAATTAAGAAAACTTTCGAAGCGAGATTGCTATTAAAAAGTTTTCGCCTCAACTTTCAACTGCACCGTTGGTGTGTTATCGCGCGGTCTGTCATCGACGACGACCACGGCGACGGGCGGGTGGCTGATGATGATTCGTCAGAAAAAGGATGTCATCCCCGGTGAGCGCCCGGTGAGGTTAATTTATCAAAAGATCATTGCCGTCAGGGTTGGGGGGGGGGGGGGGGGGGGGGGTTACCAATCTCCTCCGACAAATCCACTGCCACACTGATCCTCAGCGCACAGTGGTGCTGGGATTGATTTAAGGTTTCACCGAGCGAGGAGGGCGTTAGGCGGGTTGCGGCCGCTGACGGGGTGACGAAACACGAAAATCACATTTAGCCCGTCAATATGACAGGAGAGGATGGCTTTATGATGGGGCGAATGTACATTTTTTTTGTCCCTCCACCTCCAATCCAAAGCCCCTCGTCTCTGTCGCTGTTTTTATCATTTCCTTGTTATCCTATCCTATTTAAGTATCGCCAAAGGGGTATTTTGGTGCTGCCGAAGGGCGAAGGCAAGGCACAGTCTGAGGTGGGCAAGAAAGCGTACGAACGGGGAAGCATTTTTTGAAAGCGATAACGAAGGCTAATGGCGACAAAACGCTGATACCCCGATGAAACCCGATTTCCACTCCAAGCCCTCCACCAACCACCCCACTCCACCCCATTGCTACGGGGTCCGTTCCGTGCCGTTGAGGTTGCCGAAGGTTCCATATAATATTTATTTGTCATCATAATCCGCAGCACTTTTCCAGCTCAGTGGGTGGCAAATGAACCACCTGTTCGCGTTCCTGAACTCTCCTGCCAGCAGCTGCCTGTGTGGTGCGAGCTGTTTGGTTGTGAACGAAAGAAGTTGGAGATGGAGAGCATCAGCCGGTCTCAACATTCCCCTTGCCAACTCGGCTACAGTGGGGCGACAAAATGGCGCCCCAGTTTTTTACTCCCGTGCTTTGCAGCACTCTTCCGCAGCACTAGCTCTCCCCGTTTTCTCCCATTGTACCTGGGGATGGGGCTCGACGGAAAATTGTGTACGGTGTGAAGTTTGGCGGAGGACTTCAACACTGCTGCTACACGGCAACAAACGAGCGAGCACGGTTGGTGAGCACTGTTGTGTTGGCATCTGGGTGCTGAAAATTAAGAAGCTTTGATTTATTCGTTCACTTATGTGCTACTCGATTTTTGCCACTGCCATTGCGGTCGGTCGCTTCGCAGCTGCGGATGGGGGTGTTGATAAATGATGGATAACAATTCGCAGGCAAATGGGTATCCGTATGGAGGAGCACTTTCAAATGAATTTTGATTTACAAAACAAAGAAGATAGGCTTTTATTGAAATGAAGCCTTACAAAAATTGTTTTATCGAGAATAAAGCATGCGATTAATATTTGAAGGATGAGTAATTAACGTCCCTAAAATGAAGCCTACGGGAAGACTGTTTATGAACCATGGCCCTATTCGCATGAATATCACGTAGACATTAGACAAATTAAGTATTATGGAGTGTTTGCTGACTTTTCCTCTAATAATGTGATTTTGTTGAATTTGTGTTAATAGTTGCTGAGCGTTTCTTACGTAAAAATACGTATCAAAGATTCTAAAATACATCAGTGTAAAATACAGGGTTTCCCACGATTTTTTGGTTCGTTCCCATCATTTTTTGGTGGGTTCCCATATTATTTTGGTGCGTTCCCACGATTTTTTGGCCGTTTCCCAGAATTTTTTGGTCCAATTGTATTGATATCCAATCGGAAAATACCAATAAATTATGGAAACAAACCAAAAATCTATGGGATACGATCAAAAAATCGTAGTAACGCACCAGAAAATCATGGGAACTGACCAATATATTGTGAGAAACCCTGTAAAACATCTTAAAGAGTGAGACACTTTTACAGAGCATCAGATTAGGTTATTGTAATTTTTTTTGCTTATGCATTCAATTGACAACAAAAAATATTTAAATAATCTATCGAAAATATAAAATCCAATTGACATCTGTCAAATTGTTACTATATTTCTCTCCTTAGTAGTACCCTCCAGTAGCTCCCTCTGGTGGGAAAACCATCAGCTTAATGCTAGTTAAGCGTACACAACGTTCATACTTTTACTATGCTTTTTCCTTTGTTTCGGTCCACTAAATCGGCTCGGCACTAAATATTTCATGCACTGCCGAGCCGGGACTGGACATGTTCGACATCTTAAAGCTCTTTCTCTCTCTCTACTGATGGCGCTGTGCAAATTTGATCGACCGTGTAGGTGTATTTTTAGTCGGCTGTAAGCCGTCCCTTGTGTCGCTTTGGCAAAAGAAAATACATCAGCTTTGCCGGGGCGGGAAGAAAAACATGCTGAGCTCATCAAGCCATCACTCAGCGGGCATCTGTTTTGTGTAACAAATTGCACACACACACACACACACACACACACCATGATCGCTTAGCAGTAGATGCTGCCGCAATTTTTTTTCCTCGCTGGACAAGCAGGACCGTTATAGGCAAATTTAGCAGGAATTCGTTTTAGTTCGATGTAAATGGCGGTAGGAGGAGGTGTGAAAATGTTGTTTTTTTTTTAGTATCACACACACACAGAGCCGCACACACAAACGATCGGCTAGCATTTGGAAATCATTTGATCTATGAACGCTGCACTCTGCCCTCGTTTTCTCGCGTCGAAAGCCTCGATGTCTCGAATGACAAACATTTGGCGCGCAAACGGAGGGCCTTTAATTAAACGTGTTTGGGTAGCGTGTTTAATTTTATCAGTACCATGACAACCGTTGGTAATTGGCGGGAAGCCAGGAAAGAAGAAACCGTTCACTGTTGGACAGCACACTGCATTGGTGCGCAGATGGGCAAAAAGGGAACGGTGATTACAGTGTGTACGGAAATAAAATGTAATCGGAACAGCTACTGGGTGGAATGAATCGAACGAGACATGTTGTGTGTTTCTTTTAATGAATTCATTTTATGTAACACTTTTAAACGAAAACAGCTCTGATATCGAAATGCCTTGTTTGGGGTAGGAGAATCTCTTTTATTGATTTTCACTACAAACACAAACGGTAAACATCACAACTAGCTTGGTGCCGGTTAAAAAATGAAAGGAAAACGACCGGATAAAAGTATTTCAATCCATACGGCACGAGACTTCTGACTCGACTTATTGCGTACGGCGCACGGAGAGCCAATGCGAAACAACCCCTTTTGAGTTCCGGAGTGCTCCAGACTTCTCCTGAGTTCTCCAGCTTGCCGGGCACGATTTGCGCAATCACACAGATCGGTGATTGCCGGAGAGATTTTGATAGCCGAAATTGAATAAGTTTAATATGAAAAGTTTCCACTCGCTCGGTCCCGACCCATCCGTCGTGAATCTCGCTCGTACGGGTAAGCAGCAGAGCGTGATGGTACTTGAAGGACTTTGCCGTTTTGTGGCAAGGTATTTGTGCCAACATTGACGGAATAAACTGCAGCATTTGTTTGTGCTCGTAGGAAAATGGAACTGTGGCAGGATAAAGTAAGGCAAAACAAATAAACCTATAGAGCTAATCTAACGCTACGCCACCATGCTAATGTGTCGTGAGCGTATTTTGTTTCACTTCCAATTGAATTGTTTCATTGGCTTCGAAAGCGGGGATGAAAAAGAAGAAAGTTCAATGTTTGCCCAGTTGCAGCAGCATCAAACCGCATCCGGGTGTGTAGCGTGCAGAGAGCGAGCTAAAGAGAGCACATTAAACAGCTTTGCGCTTACTAAAGCTAATTGAAAACTTGCCAATGCAAGTGGCATGTTCTGGGGCTGGCTTTGTTGCTGTTTTTGCCTTCCCTGCTCGTGCAGTTGAATTCCCGTACAACTCGACGGTGGTTAGCATGCTAATGCAAAAGTTACACTAATTAAACCCTCTTTGCAGTGCGGCCAAGTCAACAATCCGATTTCTTTGTATCGTACGGAAGTGTAGAGTTTCGCACGGGAGCCACCAAAGGTGAACGGGCGGGCAGGGTCAGTGTGGCGTTGCTTGACCAGCACCATTTCCAGCAGCAAAAGTAAGCTTCGTTGTAAAGGATTTAGTCACTATATCGTGTAGGGTAAAGTTGCAAGACCGAAGGGGACCGGAGGAACCGGTTCCCTTCTTTTGCCGATTGGAGTTTTCGAATCGATCCGTTTAATCCTTTTCGCAGTGGAAGCCCACACTATCTGTGTTTAACACCTGCTAAAGCATCTGCCGTTTCAAATGCAGGGCAGGAGAGAATATAACAGTATAACAGTGCAGAGCTCTAACCAGTTACAGGCTGAAAGCCATTTCGATTTCAATCATTTCACCTCCCGACAGACAGAGGAACCCAAAACGAATGCCCCAAAGTGTAGACGGGTGCTTCGTGTTCTACCCGGTCGGTCCGTGAAGCATACACATTGCCAATCTGAAAACATTAATCCCTCCTCTCACACACTAGCTGTGCCTGCATTTGCTTTGTATCCGCCGTGTGTCTCTCCAATGCTGTATCGACTCTCCGGTGGCTTCCCGAACGTGACGTGACTGCATTTCAATTTTACGTCCACACATATTGGATACCTGGAATTGGCAACCGTCACTCAGTTCTAGCAACTCGCTGTCAGAAACGGTCACAATACCACCGGCACAAGTGTTACTGAGCAAGCATTTTGCAATGCAATGGCCATCGTCGTACCGTATTGTGGGTCCATTTTTGATTATTTTCTTTTCTTAAAACGTTAAGCCAACGTGTTGGATGGGCAGACCCGTGCCCCCGATGGATGGACGGATCATCGGATTATGGTAATACATGGAATGCACTTAGCCACTTCGGCTGCTGAATGGAGCTGCTTCTTACGATGGAGCTGACACACTGACACGGGGGGAGTTGGTACTAGGAATCGGTGAAGTTAACATAATTACCCGTTGCTTTTATGTGGACTGTAATGGATGTGGACCAGCGATTCGTGGTACTGTCTTGCATCGCAATGAGTCGCAATCCCATTTTTCAATCGCATAAGTAGTTCCCACTAAAAGCTTACTCACCAGCTCGCCCTCAATTAACTGGCGTCTCTTTAGACTACTCTCCACCATGGACATCGTCCTAAATCTCGTAACTGACCGTCGGTGGTAGTTTTTTACAAGCGAAAAAAGAACAGAAAAATCTAAATCAAATCCCAACTTTAGCGTCGGGCATCCGCTTCGATCTGTCAGGGTTCGGTAATTAGTTCCGGTTTTAGCCACACAACCCCCAAACCCTGGTGGTGTGGCGTGTTAGCTGACAACAAGTCCAAACTTTTGCTAAATGCTATTAACACTTGATTCCACAACTGTCCCTCCTTCATTTCAACATACACCCGAACAAGTCTCAAAAGTCTCTTAAAAGGGGAAGAACGGTGCCAAACGCTCGCTTTGCATGCATCGGTTCATCCAACCGGAATGACTTATCTCTCCTTCCCCATAAACACGTCCTATCCTACCGGCGCCTCAAAAAGAAGCGGCTCTCGTAGTTTTGGGATGGATTTCAACACCAAGACGGAACGGATCCTAATTGAGTGGGGAATCGTCTTAAGATATTGTCCCTTTCAGACACACGGACAGTGTACGCTACACACGCACACTAATTAAAATCTTTCACGGGTGGGTTGGCGGACGAGTGACGTGCGTATCCTTCCGAGTGGAGAGGGAAAACTATTTCCTTCGCTTTGCAAAGACCAACCGGATATGCTGTTAGATTGTTGCTCGTATGTTTTCGTTTGCTTGGGGACAGAGGCCGACAGACGCTGGGCAGTGGAGAATGCTTAGATTGGCATAATTTATCGCCGTCGTTCCGTGCGTCTTCTTGGGGCTGCGTGTATTGTGATCTTTTGTGATTTGTTGGACGTTCCTGAAGGCTTTAGGATTTCGGTCGCGTTTGTTTCGCGCGCGCCTGGACGGGACGAATTTGTGGACAGGCAGGATTCAAAATAAGCTCCGGAACGGAATGCGTTACCGTTCTCAAAGGTAAAGCGCTGGGGAAAGGTATCGCAATTTATCTTCGTTTTATCGGCTCTTCGGTAAGTTAAACAATGGCGCGGCCATCAGCATCAGCAAATGAAGTGAGCGGGAATTGATTCTGTCATTTCACGTCAACATCTCGCTAACGACGAACACGTTGCGGCGCACACGTTCCGACACCGTTCGGGATCGGGTTGAATACATTACACGCTCCCAGGCCGGTCCGGTGTCATCTACCGGTGCCCGGATGTATATTGACATCTAAGAGAAAATGGTGAGAAAGCGCCCGCGCGCCTGTGTGTTTGTTTGTGTGCCACGTTAGTAACGACACCGAGCGTCATCAATCGTTTCATGATGACATGTTTAAATCAATCCAGCGAGGAAAATAATAATAATGTTGTTTGCATGCGGTAAACAGTAATTTATGTCATTACTCACCATTACTTGGCTGCCGCAACGGTTTTGAAGGGGGGCCGACCAACCGAAAGCGGAAACTGAGACCAGGGATCTTCCGCCCGCTCGAAACATATGTCGTGTAAAGCTCGTTGCCTTTCCCGTGTTAGCAAGCTTCAGACGTGCGCGCTCGTTCGGTTCAAAAATCGAAAGTGGTGAAGCGGTTGTTTGGGCAGGCCGGCGGCCTATCTGTCGGCTTGAATTATTTATTTGGTGATTGTAAAACTTTGTGCGTGTGGGGGCGTTGTAAAAACCACCTTCACCTGTGGTTTGTGGGATGCTTCCCGTACAGGGAGGGTTGTAAATTATGTGTTAAAGATAGCAAGAGAGTTGAAAACTTTCAAGAAACAAATTATATAATTTTGCAGAGACAGAGAGAGAGAGAGAGAGAGAGAGAGAGAGAGAGAGAGAGAGACAGAGAGAGAGAGAGAGACAGAGAGAGAGAGAGAGAGAGAGAGAGAGAGAGAGAGTTCAATCGACATGAATGGTTTTTAATATGCTTTTTTTAGATAGTTGGACGACGTTGTGTCGTTTGACAATTTCATTTTCTTATTCTTTCTTCAAAAACATTTGATTTGGAATAAAAAAGTGTTTTTTTTTACTTATTATTCGAACACAAATTCAAGATTTTCCCAAAAAAGCTAACACACTTTAACGTGTTGCTCAACCCTGCTCCACTTTGCCTAGAACACGCTGTACTCTTTGCCCTTTGTTTTATGTGACATTTTATTTACTACACGCTGTACGGAAATTAATCGCCCAGCTTAGGGGCAACATTTTCCTACCGGGACCTTCCGGGATAGACAAACGTGCCCGGAAGGCAGGGCACTGTAAGGAAGATTCATCCCGTCCCCCTTCTTCCCTCAATCAATCTGATCGGGCGAAACGGGCGAAGATGAACTTTATGTCGGGACGGATTCTGCCACCCCAGCGGGGTTTGTGGCGCGTGGTCGACTTTGGAATGCCACTGCGTTGACTGTGTATCACTTTGTGTTGCGTCTCTTGTGAAAATACTGAAGAATTGCAAGAGCGAGCGAAAGAAGGGATGAAAACGAACCCTTTCTTCATCCTGAAGAAAACCAAACAAAAACACAAAAAAGGGAATAAATGTTTGGGACGAAAACGGCAAAAGAAATAGACGGAAGTGGTCAATCGATTTCGTGCACGGCAAGCTAAAGTGTGCTCCGGGGAATGGGAGCCGGTGCTTTTAATTCTTGCCTAATTGAATTTGCGAACGGTGAATGCTTGCGAAACGGGGTTTTCGGTTTTCTTTGCTTCGGGCGGAATGTTGGGCAAAAAAAAAATGAAGCCAACGAACCATATAGACCAGCCGTAGTTTCGGACGTCTTTTGATAAGAAGGAGAAAAAAAATGTATTCTACCATTTGTGTGATTGATTAGAAATGATCCAAAAACACTTTAAAATTATTTATTTCATGACTGTTTTCCACAGAACGCTCAATTTAAAAGCTTAAACCCATGGATGCTTTTTCCAGCCATTTCACAACCACAGCGCTTTGCATACATTCACTTCCGCCTGAAATGTGGCGAGCATAATTACAATCGTCAAATTAGCACAGATTTTCATTTGCGGTCGCTCAAACCTTTCTGCCCTCCCTTAGGTAACGCATAAACAAATGCGCAACCACACCGTACACTGCAACAGGACTGCAAAGCTTAAACCCCTTTAACCGCAACCAACACAGTGCGCTTCGGTGCACAATTTTGAATTACACCGACACCGGTTTGGTGCAACTGATTACACTGGGGCGTGAGGGGCGTTGGGTTGGGTGCAGTTTGCTACCAACATAGGGAGGGGGTGGTTTGAGTTTGGCGTTTCGTCTATAACATTTCAATTACACCGTAATAAAGTTCTTTGCCACCCTTTTCGTGCACCGTCCATCCATCCTCTGGCCGGTTAATTTATCTCCAAGGGATTGAGCTGTGCTAAAGTCCTGTAACCTGGATAATCCCTGCCCTGAACGTCCTCCTCCCCCCATTCGTGCGCATCACGGGTGTGCTGTAAATGCAACCTGCAACACGTAGTTGGCGCGGGTCGGTATCACCCTGGCAACCACACCGGCCCCTAGTCTGTGCTCGCAATGCTCTGGAGAGGCGAGCTTGCGAGCCACGGTGCAGTCGGGCAACAGCAACCATCGATATATGACACCGACGTGTTTAGCTACCTTGGCTTTCCTGTGCATCTGCATCGTCCCGGTATGGTTGCGGGATGCGTTTGCCCGTTGTTATGGGGGTTTCCGAAAAACGGTGCAACATGTAGCTACGCACGCACACAGTGCTGCAGTAAAGGATGCTCGATCGTGCCACAGTTGTATCATGCGCGGAGGGAGCAGCACCGCTCAAGTGCGGGTAGATTGAGTGTGTATACGTAGCTAGAACTGGAAATGGGTGCCGGAAGGTGGAAGAAAGCCAGGAACCATAATTGTTTGCAATTGGAAAGAGCAGTTCAGCAGACACAGGCAATTGCAAGAGCAATAAAGCTGCAACTTTAAAATTGAAATTGGCATTTCGCTCGAGGTGTTTTACATCGCATGGTGCAATACACGTTTGCAATACTTTGGCCATCAGCGGCAGGGGAAAAATGGTGTGTTCTTGTAAAGATACAATTACAAGTTTGATTACATGCCTCAAAGCACCATTAATTATTGACCGGCATATAAAAACACAAAGCACCCTTAAGGCCGGGCTACATTGATCGTACTCGCAAGTGTAATTTCGATTTTCACTAGCGCATCTGGCGAGGACCAGCGCAAGCTAGATGTCGGTATAATTTATGTGTCAAATTTATTCATGCTTGGTGTCTCATCAAGTTTTGACCAGGCTACTTGTATGCCGTTTGAAATGTTGATAAACGCCTATAAATTGCAACAAAGTAGGCCGTTAATTGTTGTTGGTGGACAAATCGTCATTCCAACAAAGCGCTTGGCAACATTTTACCCCATCTTCCAACATCTATCCATCATTGGGTAAAATTACAGGGGTTCGAATCATATAAGAGAATAGTTCAACCACTTAGGGGAATGTTGCAAATCGGTAGGGGAATGTTGCAAGCAAGCTGTGGATGTTTGCAATCACTTAGGGGAGTTTTGCAATCGATTAGGGGAATGTTGCAAGCGTACTGGGGAGCTGTCATCAGACGGTGGGTGCCGGTGTAAAAAGCTTCGAATTGATACCGATGATGTTTTTTTTTTTTTTAAACATCGTTTGGAGTTGTTTTCGTGTGGGATTCTGCTGTACACATGATAATCTATATAACTATAACTAAATAAACTAAATAAACTAAACATTCCCTTAAGTGATTGAACTATTCCCTTGTATGATTCGAAACCCTGTATAGCCTCCTCGACCCAAAACGTTTTTAGACAGATAAATTATACCAGCATGTAGCTTCAACCCGCCACCGCTAGATGGCGTACGCGTTCACAAAAATTACACTACGGAGTACGATCAATGTAGCCCGGCCTTTAGTTTAAGCCGAGTATACTCGTATTCGGGCCGGTTTGGTGGTACAGTAGTCAACTCGAACGACTTAACAACACGCGCGTCAGGGTTCAAGCCCCGAATAGACCGTGTCCCCATACGTAGGACTGACTATCCTGCTATGGTAACAATAAGTCACTGAAAGCCAAGCCCACTTTACTAGTGGGTACTGGCAGGCCTTGACCGGCAACGGTTGTTGTGCCAAAAGAAGAAGAAGAAGAAGATACTCATATCTGTGGCGCCATCTATGCAATAATAGCTGCACTACATTATAAAGTGCATTTTTAAACTCATTTAAAAGTTTAATACAAATTGAAACTATGCAGCAAACGGGTTTGAGTGAACAAAAACGTATAAAATCCAGTGTTATTTCTAAACAGTTCCAAAACAGGAAAATTATCATTTAAACGAGATTTTAGTTTTACCTTAAAACAGTTCAACAACGAAGTTAGAAAAGAAAGCTAGAATAAATACGTCCAGACGTGCTGATTAAGCGATAAGAAAAGATGCAAAAATGAAGCCATTTGTTGTGTCTGCTTTTCCATTTCCCATTTTCTCAACAGTCACCAATGACTGTGCTGTGCGTTGTTTTCCATCTGCCTGGAGTTTTAGCAAAGTTGTTGTGCTTTTGTTGTTGTTGTTGCTGTCTGGCGTTTGTTCTATGCAATACAATTAAAGGACACAAACAGAAAAAAAAAATGCGAGGTAGGCAACGGAAGTGAGCGTTTTACCTTCCCAGCGATGGGACATTACGCGAACGTCTGGTAAAAATAAAGCAAAAATGTACGGTGAACTTTGAAGGTGTAGTAAAATATGATTCTGTGCGGTGCATTTTTCTTGCTCGTTGAATATTATTCTACGAAAGAACGTTCCACCGTTCGTCAACATAAAACGCTCCACTATTATAATGGGGCAACGCCGTTCCCAAGGAACGTGCCTGCCGGAGAGAGAGCGCCGTATCCCATCGTCCCGTTTCGCCGTGAATCCGTTGCCGTATCCTTTACAAAACGAATAGAACAAAAATGTATTCCTGCCCATTAATCTCTGTTACGTGACGTTTTTCCTTTTCAGACTGAAATTATGTTCGACTACCAGGGGATCAGTTGACACTGTTTGAGCAACTTACGAAGCACGCACGGCACTAGGTAAAGGTGAGTACAGCGCCGGCTTCGGTCCGGTTTTCTTGCTTCCCCGTTTTCAGGACGTTTCTCTTCTGCCCCCTCTCTTTGCCGCGCATTAAAAGAGGCTTTCCTCACCCCCTGAAGGTGAGCCTCGAACCTGTCCTGTCAGCGGTTTGCCACACTTTGTGCCCGTCCCAGAGCTCGTTTATTTTAACTCCCCTGGCCGTAGACAATTGAATTTCTACAGCTTTGGGGAAACGGTATCCGCGTCCAAAAGGGTGCCGCGCGTGTGTGTTTGGCTGTGGCAGTTAGTGTTTTTTCGGTTTGGTTCGCTGACCGTGTGCTTGTTAAATTATACATGGAGTAGATTAAAGAAGGAATGACACTGATGGGAAAGTGTGGAAATGTGGACAAAGTGGAGAGAGAGATGAAACATAACAACGTACCGCACCAAGGGCCAAGCACACACTAAAATGAGTGCCTGAAATGGGTGAGATGAAAAGGGTGATGCTTTATGCCCTGCGATAACATCAAACAGGGAATGACTGTTTTCTCGCGACAGTCAGCATCGCTGCAGGGAAGGCAGGCTTCGTAATAAGAGGAGAAAAACTTCAATCCCTCGCTTTTAATTGATATTTGGTGCCGTGGCAGAAAGTATTTTGCATGTTTTTTTTCTATTCGCCGCGTGGCGTTGATTGCTGTACATTTGATACCCATACAGCCCCCAGTACGCAGCTTATTACGGGACGCTGTTGATGATGATGGAAAAGTTTTCTCTCTCCCTATCTCCGCATGCAAGTTGCGCAATTGCATTCCAAGAATGCATGTGCGAAATTGTATGCTTCGGTCGGTGGTGCAGCTGCAAGTTCGAGAACTTACGCCCGAGCGTACACAACATTTCCATCGCATCGGTGCATTTCCCAAGGCGAGTCTCGGTGGATGCAAAAGCGCATTTCATCCTTCGAGAGTGGGACAAGAGGGAGAGAGTGGAAGAAATAAACGACAGCCCGTGCTGCTTACCCGTAAACACCTGTCATTCACCGTCACGCTGACACAAGGGCTGCACACCCAGGCTGCGAATGGAATATTAGTTCGGGGAAAATGCCGTATGGCGCGCATTGAAACTGTTGCCTGCGATGGGAAAACATCGTACCACTCTCGTACCGGTACCATTCATAACGTACCAGTGCAGCACCAGCACCGGAATAGAGTAAGAAGTTTCAACCATGACGAGTTATGTGTGTGTGTGTGTGTGTTTGTGAGTCTGTTTCAATCTTGTCCCGTAATGGAAGGAGAATTCTTTTGAAGCTTATCGACGTACTTTACAACAACAAAAAACCATGCTTGACTACTGGCGCGCTTGTGGTACGGGAGCGTGTTGTGCGAATTTAAAAGCATCGAATGCATGAAGCGGCGATCGTGCTTTGGCAGGGCAACGCAACTTCTCCTTTCGCTTGACGGGAAAAAGGTATAAAGAGTGTTGATGTTTTCGCCAAATTCGCCCAGGTTCCTGGAAAGGATTAACAGTTTTTTTTCTTATTTTCTTTCGCCGTTATTGTATTATGGTTAAGACAGCGTAATAGCTCTCGACCTCCGCTGGTGGTGTTTGAAGTGCCTGTTTGGGGTTTGGATTTACGATAAGAGCAAGCTTGTGTGGGGCGAACGAGGCGCTGTGATTGAAAAGTTGACGAAGTCACCTGCTGCTTGTGATTTATTAAAATGGTTAGCGGAGAATTTTGAAGCATTGTGTTTGCATGTAAAGCTTGATGAGTATGTTCGTGTGGTGCTTTTTTAATTATTTGTTGGCACTTTTGCGCAGAAAACTGGTAGGAACGCTTTTTTTACGAACCATTTATTTGTAAAACCTTTTTAAAGCTGTTCTGTTCGATCTCGACAAATAGCAAAGGTCCTATGAGCAGGATTACTGTTCGCTCTCAACGGTGCAGTTGCCGCTCTCGACTATTTTTTACATGAAACGATTTAAATTTTTCATTGAATGTTAACTTTTTACCACTGTTTAGAGTACTGTAACATGTCAACACAGTGAAAACAGAAACATAGTACGTAAACAATTGTTATAACCAACACAAAAAGTTGTTTTGTTTTGCTTTAGTAGTATGTAATGCTTTTATATGTTGATATTCGAGTTAACAGTCCACAGTTATGCAATTTTATCAACATTACTGGTTTTTTTTTGTATACGTAAAATTAATAATAACAATATTTTTTTTAATTTTTGTGTGTTTCCCACATTGAGTCACCAATACATGCCAATAAATCATAAGAACGATTCAAAAATATGCGAGAAAGGATCATTACATTGTTAAGGCCGGGGTACACTGTCCGTACTCGCTAGTGTAATTTCGATTTTCACTAGCGCATCTGGCGGCGGCTGACCGAAGCATTTTGCCAAACAATTTGGTGCCGCTCCAGAAAATTCGTTATTTTTTATGTTTTTTACTTGAACTGGATTGAAAAAGCTTTGTAATTGATAGATAAATATGATGTGCAAGTGTTTCAGTCGTTTTCGCATCAAAAAACGGCGAAAAAACTAATTAATTTTGAGATCCGGCGCAACCATTCCCCCGACGACCAAAAAAAGCTTCCACCAGCCGCCGCCAGATGCGCTAGTGAAAATCGAAATTACACCAGCGAGTACGGACAATGTACCCCGGCCTTTAGACGAATCTAAAAATTCGAAAAACAATATTAACAACAATAAGAAATCATGTAGCTGTATTTTTTATTGTAAGGAAATAAAAAAGGAAGTTCACGATCACAAAAAGCCTACATTCAGGCGTTTTTGTAACTCTCCTCATATTCCATTCACTCAAAACTGATACCTTTGTATGAATTATTATTATAAAAGCATCGTTAAAGAGAAAGGTAAAACAGCTGTTCCTGCTTCCAAATCCGAAAGTTTGCTCAATTGATTCTCAATGATGCTTGCCATCCAAACGAACATCGCCAAGCGTGCTGCTCACGTAATCCCATCCCAAGCGCGACAGCTTTATTCACACCAAACCACAAGTGCATACACTCACACACACACACATGCACAATGCAATACGTGGGAAATTGAGGAAGGTGGTGTAAAATGCTATCAAACTGCACTCGATTGCATTGCCGCATCGCGTTCGCAAACGGTTGCGCTTTCAGCGATTCAGCTCGCGTTTGGTGCCGATCATCGATTACCATTTTTACGAGCTGCACGAGACGTTACAGTAACAGCGTTCCCGTGTGCCCGTGGATCGCTTCCGTGTTGACCTGGGCTGCAGAGTGTTGAGAGGCGACGAAGCAACGCAATGGAACGGCGAACTTGTTCGGGGACAAGCGACGGAAGGTCGTAAAACTTTCCCATTACCGACAATTAGTGTTACATCCGGGTGTTTTAGTGCGATGGTTTGAAGCCGATGCTATGGTGCTTTTCTTTTTGCAAAAAAATATATAAATATTTCTCCATCCAAAAGGATGAGGTTTTCCGGCTCCCCTGGAGGATGGAGTGCCAAGTGCATCAAGCAAACTGTATAACAGGGCGGGAAAATGCACCCGCTGATAGATTTATGAAGCAATGCGATGACGTGCGATACGGCAGTGTTTGGGCAAGGCAGTACCATCCAACAGGTTTTTGCCAGAACTTATTGGATCAAGTTTTTCCGCCGCTTGTGGAGCGCGGTTTCCTCCCGCAGCGGTGCTCGAACGCGTTGTTTCCCATTTCCGAAGCGCATAATGTGTTTGCTACTGTTGCAAGGTAGAGGGGCAAAGGAAGAATAAGCACAGCGGAAAGCGGAAGGAACGGCGTACCGCTGCCGGTGACTGCTAGGAAAGAATGGCGCTACACAGACGGGTTTCTGCGGGCCCCAGTGATGGGTGAAATGAACTATTTTTCACGCCGAAAGAAAAGATACACTCTTCCTCCGTTTTCACAAAAAATAAAATGCACCCGGCAGGTGGCTTTCCCGTAGCGAAGCGTACCTGCTGGTAGCTGAATGCTTTTGTACCATTTACGACCCATGCATCCCACTGTGCCCCTCTTACTCCCTTATCATAAAAATCATACCGAGCCGGTAGAAGGATTCGCTTTCCCTTTAGTACGTCGCTCGTGTACATCTCGAGCGTTGATGAAAAATGCTGCAAGGGATCAACTGGCTTTTAGTTTCATACCCTTCTTCACCCACCGATACCGTAGTACAGGTAGAAGATGGTATGGGCAAAGCAAAGGAGTGCACCAGAAACGTTCTAGAGTGTGTATCATCGTTGCTTGCCGGCGAATGTTTCTTGCCATCGCTCAATAGGTTCCTTTTTTATCGTTGACGCCGTGACGGCTACCAGTCTTGTACTTTATAGAAAGTTCGTTGCTCCATTCTTGGCGGTGCGTTTTCTTTACAGCATACCGCCATCAACGCCCATAGAAAACCATAGAATTGGTGGGAAGGAAGAGTTGAAAGTTTTGCTATGCACTTTTATTCCACCATCCATTTCAGCGTGTATGCAAGCGTCGCATGCAGCATTGCTGGCACCGAGAAAACGATCGTTCTGCAATTTTTTGCAACCTCATTAAAAAAGACGTAACGCTCCTTCACCTCAGCATCGTTTGGTGTTCGTAGCTAACTCAATTAATTATAGCAATACCAGTTGCGTGGTGCAATGTTTACCTTTTTATGTTGAATTTTAATTTCATAATTTCGGGCGCCTCATCATTCTTGTTGAGTAATTTGACAAAAAATAAATAAATAAATATTTAAAATAAAATAAAAAAAATTTAATAAAATGAAATAAAATTAAATAATTGCTTAAACTTTGCTTCGTTTCTTCCCTTTCCCACAGATGATTGGAAGCGTCGGAGGTCGACACATGTCGACGCGCCGCCGGGGCTCGTCCCCGATGGTGCGCCTAGGGAACAATCTCAACCTGCAGCTCGAGCCACCCGATGGGCCGAACACACCGCGTGTCTCGCCGAGGCGAAGGCGAGCCGTTACGACCAGTGACCACAAAAGCTGTGCATTAATTCAAACAAGACTGAAACTAGGAGACATCATGTAAGTATACCAAATGGACGGGTGTGAATTTTAAAGGAAAGCGTTTTCAAAACGCTAAACGAGAAAGAGAGAGAGCTTTCGAAAGCTTGGTTGAAATATTTCAGTGAGAGGAATTATTTTCTATGTACACCAAATACACGTTTAACGACGTTTTTGCATCTCCATCGGGGATTTGATAAGTATCTGCCTCGTTTAAGACGGTTTGATTTGTTACAAAACCAATATTGGGGAGATATGATTAAAATAAGGAAAACAACAGATCCATGAAATATTTCAATGGAGACGCCTAATGTTTGAAAGCTCGCCCGGCAGTTGCTCACCGACCGTCACTCATTTTCTGGTGGTGGTGAGTGTGCACTGTTTACAAACCGACCGTCCTGCGTACCAGTGGCCTCGCCCGACCCATGGACCGCATGCGCCCCTCCCCTCCCCGGCCCGTGTAGCTCCCGGTTTGACAGCGTGCGTTTACAGTGGCCGGTTGAGTTTTTCCCGCAGCGCCGTCACACGACCCAAACAAAAAGCCCTTCAGGTGGGGGCGGCTCAGACCAGTGCGAGTTGCTACACGTGCTATCAGTGCAGTGCTGTGTGGGTGTGTGTGTGTGTGTGCGCGCGTGTTCGATAGGCAATTCAAATTTGTGTGTTTACGTGTAGCTTTCCAGGCGGACGACGAATGAACCCCCCGGATATGGGTGTGTGTGTGTGTGTGTGTGTGTACGTGGTAAAATAGCTCGGATGGAAAAGTCATTTCCATCCCAAAAACGAAACGGTGCATTCATTCGTTTTCCAGAAGCCAAGCCGTTCGAACGTGTTTGTGCTCGCGTTTGCTAGAGGAAAAAAAAAGTAACATAGTGAAGAAAATTCCACCCCTAAAACGGGTCGTACAGGAGGTGGCGCGGCAGGAAGGTGGTGTCATTCGGTGCATTCTCATTATTGCCAGCGCGGCACCAAAAGGTTTGGAATAATGGTTTTGTGTGCTCGAACGGTTGATCGAAATACCGAACAGAAAAGCTGCCCTCTTGAAATGAGTGTTTGTGTGTGTGCGTGCGTACGTGCTGGGAGGTGAAAAAACGTACAGCCCGCATGGGATGTGGCAATAGTTGAATGTGAAAAAGAAATCCCCCCCCCCCCCCCCTTGTGACGTTGCGTTCCGTTTGCGCAACAATGGAAATGTGGAGTTGCATCGTCAGCAGGGAAAAGTGAAAAGAAAAAAAAAAAATACGGGCTCCAAAGCGAATCGCACAACGCCCCACCCACTCAAGCCCGTGAACCGTCTGTCCGCCAGCACCATTGAAAAATGGGGGAGAGTTATCACCAAGCCCAGGGGTTTTTTCCTGCCCCATTCGTTCGTATCAGGACCTGCCATCTGCGCTGGATGCGGGGCTGCTGCCGGAGTGCTTTTTAAAATTTAATTACCTTAATTCGATTTGAGTGATGCAAGGCTCCACCTTGCTGCTACCTACAAACCACCGCCTACCCCCGCTATTGGTTAATGCAAGTGGTCACTGAAAGCATTCATAGTGAAACAATGATGGGGAGTGTCCGCCGGGAAAGTTGAAATTAATTGAAGTTGGTAAAACCAACACCTCACTGTGGTGCCATCAAATAATCTTTCCCCCACACACGCACACACACACACACACACGCACACACACACACACACTGCTTCTCTTCCTGACTCTTATTCTTTCTCTAATTAATGCTCCCGAAAAAAACGAACTCTCACACAAATCGTCCTCCACTTTTATCTCTTCTTTGTTTTATGTTCACTTTCAAACGACAAAAAAAACACAACCCCCAAATGGCCCATTTTTCCTTTAGCACAAGTGACTCTCTCCCATCATTCAACCCCTACGCTCCTCCCTCACCCTCCCCACCAATGTAACCGTGAAGGTGGTGGTAAAAAAAGAAGTAGAAACAGCAGCAGCAGGAAAAAGTTGAGAAAACGGGAGCACCCAACTGGGTTTGTACGTGATGGTGTTGGTGGCGGTGGTGGCATTGTCCAAGGCAAAGAAAGGCCTCTTCTATTCGCCCTCGCATCGGAAGCTCTCCCGTGTGTTTTAATGTGTTCGTGCGATCCTTTCGAGCAGCGGAAACGGAGCAACCGCCATGGTACGCTCGCCGTGGTGGTGGTGGTCGTGCGACGAGAAGGAAGCAAACTGTGAACGAGCAAGCGAGCGCGCTTGATTTCCCTCTCCCTTTCGCGCAGCGTAAATGTGTCCTGTGTTTGTGTGTGTGTGTGCGTGCGCCAACAAAGCGAGCTCAGGGGCAGCAAAATTATGCCTTCGTGCGGGGGTGGAAAACAAGTTCCCTGTTGTGTCTCTGCTCGTTTATGTCTGTTTGTGTGTGTGTGTGTGTGTTTACTGGAAAAGGCTTTGACGCTCGGTCGTCGTTCAGCAGCAAAGCCTGCTTCGCACGTTTCACGTATGTGCTTGATAGGGGACTTGATTGGGGAGCGCTAAAGCGAGAGAAAAAGAGCAAAAGAAGAGAGTGTTGTGTGTGTGCGTGGCGAGCGAAGTAGCTTACGAGAGTGTTGAAAAATACCCTCTCCAACCCGCAACCTAACGCAGCACGTGAGATGACACAGCCACAGAGAGAAAGCGAGTAGCTAGGTGTCGGAGCAGCGTGTTTCGTGCATGGGGCGCCATCTGGTGCCGTTCGCCCGGAAGCTCGCCTAGTCTGGTGGAGTGTTTTCCTTCGTGTTGCGGCGCTACTAAATCCGCTACAATCCGCGTGTGTGCGTGTGTGTCTTTTTTTTTGCTTCCCTCTTTTTGTGGTGAATAATATCAAAGGCAGAGCAAGCTGCTAACAAAATCATTTAAAATCGTTCACAAAATCGCGTGTGACACAGCATCCTAAGGAAGTGTGTGTGTGTGTGTGAGTTTTGGTGAAGTGGTAAAGTGCAAATCGGTGAAACAAAGCAAACGGCAGCTGGAAGCTGATCGTTTTCGGATCGGCTGCGTCTGCTGGAAGGGCTCTCCGCTCGCCCAAAGGGTATTGTGTGTTTGGCCGCCTGTCTGGATCCACGCAAAGCAAACCCAGCGGCTGCACAAATGAATTACGTCGGTGGCTCGGTGTAACCCAATATGGCCCTGTGGTCGTCCAGCGCTGGTACTGCACACTGGGAAAAACTGACGGTGGGTGTACTGGTGAGGTGTTACTGATTGGAGGCGGGAGGGTAGAAAAACACGAAAGCATTAACCAAGCAGATAGAAAGTACAAAGGCATAGCAAAAAATAATACTAATAATAAGCAGGCCTTCCCTCTATGCTCTACACAAGCTTTGCCGTTCTGAGCACTGGTGTCCTTCGACGGGCGCACTCTGTGCTTCGCCTGCTTTCTTGTCGCGGCGTCGAATGCAAACGCAAAGTGCTCGCATAGCATTGTGCAGCGCCCGACAGTGCGGGAAGCAGAAACCGGTGGATACGAGCGGAGCGGAAAGAAACCTTTGGAGGGCAAGGAAAATCAATGCATTTCGTTCTATTTATCGAACCTGTTTGTCACCTTGCCTTGAAGGTATCGGTGCTTTGCTTACTCCCCGTCCAATGTCGCCGGTTGCAATGTGGAGGCGTTCGAGTCGAGAATGGTTAGCCCATTCATCACTGTGGGCAGGGCACATCAGCAACACCAAAACAGTGATAAAATCGTATACTGATATTGATCGTACACAACGCGCGAATAAAATAAAGCCCCAAAATCCTATGAAAATGAAAGTGATGTTGTCTGTTGATAAAAAAGCTACAAAAGATCAGAGTGCTTCTCGCTTTCAGGCAACATATTTTGTAACTAGGCACTACGCACATTGTGCGTCTCGTGGTGTCCCACAAACCATGACTGATCGGTTGGAAAATTGTATGAATTACCGTTTCCCGTTTCCGTCCAAACTTATCCGACCGAGATGCCGCTGGTGATGAGTTCGCTTTGATCTGCTCCACTGGTGCATGTGTGTTGAGAATTTTAGGCAGCTTCTTTCGGGTCCCGGGGGGAGGGATTTTCCTTTGTTCTTTTCTGCTGACACACTCTAATAAACCGATGAGATGAAATTAGGCACGAAAAAAAAACAAGCATCGATCGAATTTCAAACCAGCTTGAGTTAATTACGGTGCCACTGTAAGCAACTTCTAGGGAGCAGGGGAAGGTTTTGTTTTGTGTGTGAGCATATGTGTTTGAACAACATCAGCTTTCATGGCTAGAGGATTGATACATTGATTTGTTTTTGCTTCACCAACTGTGAGTTTTACTCTAAACGCCTAAAGGTATGCAATGTTCGCGACAATACTGCCCTTTTGGGGCATTTTGTTTACTTAAAGGAGTTTATAAACAACAGTGACACATCTACCAGCCAGTCTCGTAGTACAGTGGTCAACTCGTACGACTTAACAACATGCCCGTTATGGGTTCAAGCCCCCAAATGGACCGTGCCGCCATGCGTAGGACTGACTACCCTGCTATGGGGGGATCAATAAGTCTTGACCGACCAATGATTGTTGAGCCAAAAAAAGATGACACATCTACCGCACCGATAATCATTAACAAATTAACAAGATCCCAAAACTACTGAAAGCTTCTAGGCATTGCTTGAACAGGAGCAGCCTGGTGCTACAATAATGATACATGTATGCGGGATGAAACACAAAACTGTGTGACCTACATAAAGCATTGCCAATGGTCTGTCATTTTTCTCTAAAAACTGGGTCAAACTAATAAGCCAACTATGATATATGCGGAGCCGCCTTCTAATCCTATCCACATTCCGTTGGCCCCGGCAAACGAATAAAAGAGAAAAGATGCATTAATCATACGGAACACAACACCGTACACGCTGAGAATTACTTGATCCACCCTTTGTTGTGCCATCGGTCGTTTTCCGGCCCAAAGGTCAAACGATTCAAGCGATTGGCGTTCAGCTGAGCAAAAAACCATTTACTACGCTTGAGCAACCGTTCGGTACGGAACATCACAGCCCTTCCCAGCCTAACGCCACTTTATTCAATCGCGTGAAAAGCCTGGTCGAGTTGCAAATTTGTGTGTCGGGCTACTCTCGGCCTCCATTAGCATCGATGAGGCTTGAAAACTCTTCCCCCCATTTCAAAATGGGGCTTACCAATTCACTGTCATTGTCAGACCCACGACGTCAATCAGGCAGCGGGTTTTTGGGGGTGGCTTCGGTGGGCTTCGGACACTCCCGTCCCGGGGCTTAGGGACAGAAAAAATCCAAAATCCATTCCGCTGCTTCAAGGGGCGAAGCGAAAAGACATACCGGTTTTGCTGCTCACCGGGGGTTAAGCCATTGCCTGGGCTGGGCCGAGAATCGGGCGGACGCTTACGACGGCTGACCTTGCAAGGGTGTGGACGCTCCGGGGTCGCTCGTCGTTCTCTGCCCGTGCCTGAAACTACTTGAAAGCAATGGAGCAAAGTGGCAGGTGAACGGAAAGGAAAAATGAGACAATAAACACACCACACACACACACACATAGACACAAAAACGCACACAATAACTCATCCAGCTTCCAGTGCAAAATCGATACGGCTCATGTTTTTGCCGTGCGGAGAGAGAGAGAGAGCGAGCGAGGGCAAGCCTTTGCAGCGTGGCGGCAACCGTTACGTGGTAACATTGTTAGAGCACGTTCAAGGACACGCGCTCTATTGATCTTGGTCGCATTTTCCTGATGTCCCACGTAGTCTCGAGGATGGTCGCCACCGGGTTTTCAAGCGTGGTTGGAGCGTTCCATACCACCAGCAGAGCGGTCCAGCACGACGTAATGAACCCGATGTGTGGCCGATATCTTTCAATCTAGTGGTGCGCGGTGGAGCATTACCCGGCCGCTTCAACCCCCACCAGCGGTAATTTGATAATTCCGCCACGATACTTGTGCCGTACAAGCAGCTACGATTCCACGGGGAAAAGGGCACACAGGTTTGCACAAATTGTGCCCAGCGTAACATAAAACGCGGGCTCATCGTAATCATTTGACGCGGCGGGCAGTAATAACGAATGGGCGGCCATCAATCGTATTCGCTCTAATGATGATCACTGCACATCGAAAGAGTCGATCCTTTCCGGGGAGCAGGAAGCGCACTCGTCACACACACACGTCGTAGCATCATAGGGAGCCCTCACCCTCACCCGGCAAGCTAAAAATAAAACGGCCCCACGGCAGACTTTCCGTTCCATCACAATGACGCAGGCGGTTGGCATGTGGGAACTCCTTCGGGGGCGGTTGGGTAGCACTCGCGCTTTTCTTATGTGTGCGAGGGAAATTATTTTCCAAAAACCACCACGTGTCGGAACAGCCACCACGGACGGACGGACGGGTGTGTAGCGCATGTTGCTTCAGCGGGTTCGCCCGATCGGTCGTGTCTCGCGCTTCAGCCCTCGCCATCGCCATTTGCCGAGCGGACGGTTAATACGGTCTGGCACACTTGAGCCGAGCGAGCGGTACAGCGTCAGACTTGTTTATGTGTTGACTTATCGATTATTGCACACGGTGCGGGTGTGTGTGGGTGCGCAGGGGTATGGGAGGTTAGAGCCATGTTCGTGTAGGAAAGGTTTGGTTAGCTCACCATTATCATCGCCGTGCATTCTATATTTACGTTTGGTTGGTTGGTTGGTTGGGGGCAGGGTGCGCCTTCGTTTTTTTTTTTTCCTTCCCCTCTCCACCATTCCCATAGAGTTCACATTAATATTTCCACTTCGATTCCTGCCCACACAGGCACACTGGATTGATCCTTGGCGCTTTTAGTAAGCCAACCATACCGTGTGCACTTCGCCTTTCGAGCGCCCAACACTCGAGCAACTCGCGTGAAGGTCTCGCCCGTTGCGGGTGCAACTGTTGTTCTGTACCGTCCTGGTGTCGTGCCTTGTACGTGTGTTTGTTTGTGTGTGTGTGTATCATCGAGTGTGACGTAATCGTGTGTATACATAATTTAGAGAGACAGCTTTGTCTAACCCCCGTTGCTGTTCGTGTTCCATTCCGGGTCCGGTCGGAACGTTCCGGTTTTGGGCTGAGTGTTCGATTGTTTTACTAGCAGCCGCATGTGTGTGACATGTGGCGGCCGTAGTATCCTGTGGTTCGAAGTTTATGTCACGCTTGACGGTTTTATGTCACTTTACATGATTTCGTATCCGTTTTTATTGATAGGCGATAGGCGACGGGGTGTGCTAGGTGCCAAGATAGCCGGGGCCGGGCCGGGAATGCATTATCGTTTGAATGTTTTATGCGCTACGAGATACAGCGACGGTTGGGCGCGTGTTCTCCGCTTGGGGCATTATCCTTTCGGGCAGGTTGGTGGTAAGCGATACCGAATAAAAGCTGAAGCATATACATGTGCCGGTGTCCAGTGCCGACGAAGGTAGGGCCAAATCTGCAGGTGAATTAAGTGCTCGCCAAAGCTTAGCATTTTGACAGACGCCGAGGGCAAGCGGGGGAGCTGGCTGGCACGTGCTGCGTGGTGTCATAAACGAAAGCAGTAAACCTGAAGGACATAACAATTTATGGCAAGATTCGGATTGGTCGGTACAAACACACCGAGACAGAGTTGCCGAGAAAGAAGCAGGTTTGGAATGGTGTGTTCAGCTGAATTTATGGTGATTTCATGATATGCGATCGTTACGCCGCCCCGG
This sequence comes from Anopheles coluzzii, assembly GCF_943734685.1. Lineage (NCBI taxonomy): Eukaryota > Metazoa > Arthropoda > Insecta > Diptera > Culicidae > Anopheles > Anopheles coluzzii. Next base: position 22,899,750 of record NC_064670.1, on the reverse strand, counting down.
ACCGTTCCCTAAACGATGCCGGAAATGATAAACAAGCATGCCTCTGCCCTTCCGAGCGACGTTGCGTTGGCGTTGTCCCCCATGCCCGTTCTCGCGGGACTCATCGTGGAGGATATAATTTACTCACTTTCTCGTCGCTAATCGTAATTTTTAGCGACAGTCAACTTGCGACTCGAACAGTGTCACGCAATACGGCTTTCCGGCCCGCTGTTTCGGTCCGAGCCCATTTCCCGACGGTTTTGGGCGCGCAACAGTTGATACGCGGGGCAGCGATGTGGAATCCATCCACCGACATCAATCATCGTTCGAGGGCGAACGATGTCACGCAGCATAAACGGTCTGCGATTAGCAGACGGCCCCGTGCACTGTCGCTCGGTAGAAAAAAGAGCTTTCGAACAGCGGAAGCAATGGTAACGAACGGTAAAAGGCCATTCAAAGGGGACAGGAAACAGCCAATTAGATATTCCATAGCTTCATTGCGCGAAAGTGAGCACCCGGATGCCACTGCTGTTAGATTGAACTATGTGCAATAAAATAACGAGCAATGTGAAGAAATATAGGCAGACAGGAGAATGAACAGAGCAGATCGAAGCGGCTATCCGGTTCGAAGGACCAAACATTGTTCCGAAGTTGTTAGGGCTTCGAGCATTTATTTTCTTGAGAGGAGTGTGCTACAATTATGACAAATTTATGTTGAGTGTATACCATATGTATTGCAAGAAGGAATTCATGAAAGAGCAATGAGTAGAATAATTATTGACTTTTTTCTGCATACATTTAGGCGCTCATACCGATCTAAAGTACTTCTGAAATGTATCATTGAATGTGTTTAAAAAGCACTAGAAAGATTTTTTAGTTACGTTTTCCATGAATCTTATTTTGGAAACTCACACTCGCGTATAGACGGTGTACAAAAATCGATGGAAATTAATCATAAATCATTGCCGAGCTTCAAGTGCGATATCTATCTAACCACAGCGTCACTCGCTCCACTCGCAACGTCCATTCTGCATGCCATAACCTCGTACAACAAATCGGTTCTATCATAACCGCAGACCGTAGGCACGGTACAGGTCCGATTTCGTGACTGAAAGCCATATCTCTCGGTTTGTGCTACATCTCTTAGCCTACTTGTTTGCCTCGCGTCACCTTACTTCCCACTAGTATGAGGCCAGCGAGCAATAAGTGTTGTGATTTGTACAGCGAATGAAGGCATAGGTAGTAAAAGTTGTTTGGCAGAGCACGATTCACAATTTGCTACTTGTTTGAATCAGAAACAAATGACGCGGCGTAGCCTCGGGCGTGAAACTCGCGTGAGTTTAATAGGCGAAGCGCGTTACGAGTCGATTAAAAGCAGAGCACGTAAGCTAAACGGTAGCACATCAGGCGTCTCTCGCACTATATAACGCTGCACCGTCGCAGCAATAGGAATTGAACGTGTAACTTTTCTGCATCCCAGGGGCCATCTGTGACCCAGTTCCGTTTCCGTCTGCCCGGCTGGCGGTTGATGAACTTTATTATGGGACGATAAGCTGCAACTGAGGAAGGGGCGGAGAGGCCAGTAATGTATAGCGCAAGCATTCTTTTCATCCCAGGATGAAGATCCTGCTGCCACTCACCGAATGCAGCATGCATGCAACATATCATGGCAGCATTGTTCACGAAGCAGCATCCAGGTCTAAATTTATCTATGCACAGGTCGATCCGGTAGCACACCGTAGAATACCATCGCCATCGACTAACGAAGTACGGGCGTCGCATCAGCAACAGCGTAACAGTCTGATTATGGTGCTTTCGCTCTTCCCCTCGGTGCTTTTGCTAATGCTGATGAGGGAGTTCCTCATCCTTTTATCAAGGGGCGGCTGACTGCAGTCCATCGCCAACATCATCATTCGAGCGATGGGCGTGCATGCATACCTGCAGGACCAGTGCTGGGAGCGTTCGACCTGATTTAATGGTAGTTGCGCAATTGCGAACGTGTTGTTGGTGCTGGTAGTGACGGAGGGTGAAAAAATAGTAATCAGTCACTGTGGGCTTGAACGCAGGAGATGATACGCCGCAGAAGAGCGTAGCTCTGAGGGTCTGCAACGTTGAGCAGAGATGGTGTACAGCAGTATCGTCGATAGAATTAAGTTTTGATTTCTTTTTTCAACGTTGGCACATAATACGTCTCTTGTGATTTGTAATGTATGTGAGCTAATGTCAAGTCATATTAAGCAACAAAAAATCCAATATTCTTATCTGAACGAATAAATCAGCCACTTTCGGCTGGATAGCTAGCTTTGTTCGGTAGATTGCATAACTTTTGGCTGATTGATAGCTTATGGTATTAATCGACGTGCAAGAAAAACTAGAAGCACTGGTTGTAAAGAAACTCATCTAACCCCAACTTATCGGAAAATAAAACTAAATGTATATTTTGTGTGTTAAAACGTTATAATGTAATAGTTTGAATACGCTCTAACGATTCATTTTTTTTTTTTTCAGGTTGGCTGCAGCTCAAGAAGCGGCGCTCGCAGGTCAGACCTCGAACGGGACTCAGTTCGGACGCAAAGGAGGCCACTATTTAGCTGATAGAATGGGTGGCCCCAGCAGTCAAGGGGGTCAGCCTCTGGCTGGAGGCGGACCCACCTCGCTCTTTATTTTATCAGAGGACAACATCATTAGGAAGTACGTAGGTGGTGGATCCTGCCATCACACGCCAAAAGCTCTTGCCGAAAAGTTCCAAGCATTAACAAAATCTCCTCTTCCCCGTCCACCCCTTCTCCCCCACTCTCCCCACCCTCTCCCACTTTGTAGATACACACGGTTCATCATTGAATGGCCTCCGTTCGAGTACGCTGTGCTGCTGACAATCATTGCCAATTGCGTGGTATTGGCTCTGGAGGAGCACTTACCTCATGGAGACAAGACGATACTTGCTCAGAAGCTGGAAAAAACGGAAGCATATTTTTTGGGCATCTTCTGCGTCGAAGCATCACTGAAGATCCTCGCCTTAGGGTTTGTTATGCACAAACACTCCTACCTCAGGAACATATGGAACATAATGGATTTTTTCGTCGTAGTTACGGGGTAAGTCGTAGGCCACAGTGTAAGGTGAAAGGTGAAAGCGTCCTTTTTTTGTGCGTCGGGAGAGGAATATTTCACTCTATTTTACAGCGGAAACCTTTCGGACTTTTAAGCAGCCTACAGCACGGTTTCATTGTTTTGTTGTTGTTGTTTTGCTGTTCTTCTGCAACATAAACACTTCTAACGGCATCGCGCCGTGAAGTTAACAATCTATCCACCTGCAATTACAGCCCCAACCACTAACCGTACCCCTTTATTCATTCGCGCACAGTTCAATGACTATTTTCGCTGAGGCCAACGTTGACGTTGATTTGCGAATGCTTCGATCATTTCGTGTTTTGCGGCCGCTTAAGCTTGTTTCAAGGATTCCAAGTAAGCGAAGATGCCGGTGTCGGCAGCGTTCGTCACTGTCAATTAATGCTAGCGAAACCATAGCGTGTTTTTTTTTTCCTCCATAGTGGCCAGTTGCTAGTGCTAGACAAGTACGGTGTTTCGACCGATCGTTCTACTAACCGTTTGCGCGTGTGTTCGGTGGCGGTGGCTTCCCGTCGGCCGGCTTTGGTTGAATGGGAACTGCTGCCAGCAGTTAATTGCTACTAGTTGTTTTCTTTTCTTTTTCGTTCCTACCTTACTGTTACACAGCGATTTGTCGTTTCGTTATACGCTAGGAATAGTATCTAGGATGTAGAGGGGTTTGTCTTCTTCTTTAGTTACTTAACGGTCCACTCAACGCTAACGATTCGTCCACCGTGTTCCCAAACTTCGTGGCCTAAGTATGTCAAGACCCTGGGTGAGAGTGATATGCAAAATCCATCGTAAACCGTAAGCCAGGACAAGGTTACTGGGGCCCAGCGGGACGCGGCAGGGTACCTGCTGGTGAAATTGACCTTAATAGGATCAACCCGACTCGTCACGAGGTCAAGTGTGGTATAAATGAGGAGAAAGCTTGACTATTCTGATTCGGTTCTGTAGTTCGGAGTGTCGTAAAAATTTCCATACCATCGACCATTGCCATCAGCATCAAGTCGTTGATGACCGCGTGAAGTGGGCACCCCGAAGGTTGCATCGTAATGGACTAAATCTGGCCAGCAATTTATAATACGACGTTTCGCATAAATCTCCAACTGCTGACAGCCCAATTTGAGTCGCTTTATTTTTATCCTTCCCACGCCCCTAGTGCTAGTGCTAAGTAATTTATTTTTTTTACTAACAACGTCTAAACTGAACACTTTTTTACCCTCGGAATTACTCCTCTGTTTGCTAGATTCATCACATTGTTCCCCCAAAAGGGACCGGAAGTAGATCTGAGAACACTAAGGGCGATCCGTGTGTTAAGGCCCTTAAAATTAGTTTCTGGAATTCCTAGTGAGTAGTCAATCCTAGACGCCGACAGGCAAAACTAGCAGTAGTACATGTAGCGTATTTATTTATTTATTTCTACTTTTCGTTGTAATAATAAATATTAATTAGTTATAAAGTAATAATTTCAAAATTTCACTTTTTTCTTAATTGTGTAAGGTTCTAGTTGTTTATTTAATTTTTAAAATTTCATTAAAGTTGTTTTGTAGATTATGAAAAAAAAACAATATTTTAGAACTCCACTAAATATTTTAAGGTTGCAGTAAAAGTATTCGTGTTATTGTTTTCATAGTATCATTGCTGTACACTTGTTTAGCACCTGTAAATATACTGAAACGACGAACAAGCTTCTAAGAGCATTATTTCATGCAAAAAGCATCCATTAAATCTAATACACTCCTAAATTTATGCAATTTTCATAGCAAAACGCCCGATTTTATGTAATCATGCACAACTCATTTTACTTCGTAAGCAGCTTTTTTGTCGTTTCTAGTACTGCTTACACCTGTAGTTGAATGAAGCTGAAGTTAATTTATGATTTGTTCATGACCCACTAACACACGCTCTCCGACCATCCCTTTCTTTTGTCACTCGTGCGGACTAACTTGCCAACTTTGTCCAGGTTTACAAGTAGTCTTAAAATCAATCATCAAAGCCATGGCGCCCTTGCTGCAGATAGGATTGTTGGTCTTGTTTGCAATTGTTATCTTTGCAATCATAGGCTTAGAGTTTTACTCCGGTGCGCTACACAGGAGCTGTTATAGCTTAGAGGATATCTGTAAGTACGCGCGCGATAGCGCTGTAATGGCGCGCAAAGCATTTGCACCAGCTCCAGTAATCGCTTTTCGCACTCCACTCCGCACCGTGCAGCTCAAATCGTGAAGGAGGGCGAATTCCCGACGCCTTGCAATGCAGATAACGACACGATAGCACCGACCGGTGCGTACGTCTGCAACAGCAGCGACAGCACGTGCATCGAGCAGTGGGAAGGGCCCAACTTCGGTATTACCAGCTTCGATAATATTGGGTTCGCCATGCTGACCGTCTTTCAGTGCATCACGATGGAGGGCTGGACGGCAATCCTGTACTGGGTAGGTTTGGCCACCGCTTGGGGTGGTCACCCTGCGTTCGACATACTTCATTCTGCATGCTTCTCTGCGCTGTACTTCCAGACCAACGATGCGCTCGGGTCAACGTTTAATTGGATCTACTTCGTGCCGCTCATCGTGCTGGGATCCTTTTTCATGCTTAATCTAGTGCTCGGTGTGCTCAGCGGGTAGGTATACGTGGTTTCACACTGGACCGGCCGGACCGGCCATCGATGATTTTTCGTCACACGTACCAAAAACAAAATTGATTTATTTGTTGGCCAAGGGTCAGCACTTAATGCTGCCTTTTAGCAGGCTGCCACTCATTGCGTTTCGTTCTTCAAAGATTTGTTTTTTTGTTTTCGTCCGGTATTAACTCACACAACAATTAACGTACCTCTTGTGTTTGTTTTGATATGTAATTTGTGCCCAAAAAACCAAACCAAAAAAAATCTGTGTCCGTGTCTGTGCCACACACACACACACACCTACATCCTTCCTTCACGTCCCGCCACGTCGCGCAGAGAGTTTTCCAACGAAAGGGGACGCGTTGAGCGACAGGCTCAATTTCACAAGTGTCGCTCCAGGCAAATGTTTGTCGAAGCAATGACATCCTATCTCGACTGGATTACTCAAGCAGGTTTTAAAATTGATTTGTTTTGCTCTCTTCCGAACCCTCCGTAACAGATTAAAAAAAAAGCCCCCATTAAACCAGATCCGATCGGCTTCGCCTAGCACGCTCGAACGATCTGCTCCCATAGGCCCACCCCGTCCCACCCACACAACCTTTGTAATAAACTTCCCCTTTATGCTCTTACTGCCGCAATGCTCGCCAGGCCACTCCCGGTTTTAGTTCCCTTTTTGAACGATTTTCTTTTCAGCTCAATCCCCTTCCTCCCCAACCTAGTTTCCCTGCCCTGCCCCGTACTATTCAGCCAGCTCTTACAGCGGCAAGCATTTACACGCAAAACAATGTATCTATTTCGTTCTGTAACCACTTCCGTTCTTTTGTGCGCCGAGCTTTCAGACAAAAAAAAATATCAGCAAACGCAAAGCAGCAAAGATAAGTAACCCGCGCCCTAGGCAAACGCGCAACGTACAGTCGAACTTTCTGTTTTTTTCTGTTTTTCTTTTCCGTTTCGCTTGTTGTATGGCTCCCATTGTTTTTGGTTTTAACCTACGATTCTCTTCAAAAACCATTTATCGCCCTATTTTCCCTTTCCTCCCCGTAGAGAGTTTGCGAAGGAGAGGGAAAAGGTAGAAAACCGCCAAGAGTTTCTGAAGCTACGTAGGCAACAGCAGCTAGAAAAAGAGCTAAACGGCTACGTCGAGTGGATTTGTAAAGCGGGTAGAGTATTGCTATTGTTTTGGCTTGTGCATGTGCAAACCCCCCCCCCCCCCCCTCCCCTGCCTGTGTACGAACCACCACATTCCGTTTTCGGCATCCCACACACTGCACACGACACCTACCCCCGCTCTTCTGAACCCCTCCCACCGGGAAGGCAGGCTCTGTATGGGGGCACAAAACACGCCCGAGGGCGGCGGAGCTTTTGCCAACCCGGGGGGATTTCTGGATGCTCCAATGATCCCTATCTGCACGCTATCATCCGGCTACGGCAAATCTTGCACGAATTCCCGTACCATTTTGGCTCGGCCCGTACCCTTCATCCCTCAGCAAACCACTATCCTCACGTCCCCATACGCTGAGCGACTGCGGAGCGCGCCTACTAATTGGCTTACTAATTACTCTCGTCATTTTATTCTCCCATTTCAACCGAAACCACCCATCGCAACTCTCGATACACAAACACACACACACACGCATACACAAACACACATGCGACAAACACAAAACCACACGTACGTACTCCCTGTGCTGTTGTGTGCTGCCCATCCCCATCGAACTGGACGGCTACCATCTGGAAATTGGAACCGGAACCGCGTCAACTCGCACCTTCTACGCCTATACGGTGACATTTGCACGCACACACACCCCCTAAACACACAAACACACCCACAGAGGAGGTGATCCTGGCCGAGGAGCGCACTACCGAGGAGGAACGGTTGCACATTATGGAAGGTTCGTAGTACAGCATTTGTTTAACCGTTGTGTCATGGCAGTTGGTGGTAGTGTATCGAACGGAAATGCAGATTTAATATCATCCGCCTGCTCTCTATGCACCGCACAACAATCCCCATCCGATACATGCTCTCTGTATGAATTTGTGTATGTGTGTGTGTATATTGAATGCGCACCAACACCCCCGGTGCCTCCCGTGCGGTAGGAAATTGGAACGCCATAAATTATGACATCGCGTTACATACTTGGTTCACCGCAGCGACACACATGGAACAATGCAAGGAATAAATAGAACAAACCCTATGCCCCCTTCCCAGGGTTTCCTTGCCCTGCAAACCGCACCACGCACCTCTCACCCTGTACACCCGACCCCTCGCTCTCCGAACGTCCCGATCTTCTCTCTGTCTCAATCGGGGAAATTGGACACCTGCCACCGGGGACGACACGTGTGCCGTATGCTCGCTCGCTATTGCACAAACAACATACACCAACCATTTCCCAGCATACTTCGCATGCGCCGGCCGCAGTGCTCCGAGCCAAGAACCAACACACCGCCACGTAGGACGAGTGGTGTATGGGCGAGACGGTTTACTTCCCACGAGTGCAACACCAACCCTCAAACACCAGCACGACTACCGATGAACTACACCGCACGAAATGAACGCAGGCTGTCGAGTGAACACGCGCGAACCGACCGGAGAGTTCACGCTTATCACGTGAGCGTGTGCTCGTGGAACCCAGGTGACGGTTCCGGGCGCGCGCGTGTGTGCGTGTTGTTATTTAGTGCGCGGGAAAAACTCCCAGAGAGTGAGAGTATGACGCTTCGAAAGAGAGAGAGAGCGAGAGCATTTCACATGGCAAAGTTACATCAACTGTTGTTCTGCCCATGACGTCTGTTTATGTTTTCTCGCTGCCGTGCGATTCGGTTTTTATTCATACTTTTTTTTGTGTACTCTTTTCATGCTGCACCGACAACAGCTCGCCGGCGTGCAGCGGCCAAGCGGAAAAAGCTGAAAAATCTCGGCAAATCCAAATCCACCGACACCGAGGAGGACGACCCGGACGAAGATTGTGGGGATGACGGTAAATTGAGCTTTTGATTTTTATCTCTTCTCTTTCGACCGAAACAAGTACCAAACACGACAAACACAACCTTAAAACTCAATAAAAAAATATAAATCAACATCACACACTAGCCCCTGGCTGTTGAAGTCTTGCTAAGAACGACTAAGAAACGCATAACATGAGACTTGTGTCATACAGATTACATGATTTAAGGCGCGTCGTTCGAAGCGCCTTAAAGTATGCAATCGAGAAACAAGTTGTGGTGTTGTTTGTAACCCTATTCACAGTTTTCCTACGGCTTCTACTCCAACACACACATACACATTTACACAGATACGAAAAATGCAAAACGTAAACAAACATAGACACACATGCACACATACAAACACACCCACAGCGACCGAGCTGCAAAC